>NC_069504.1:814376058-814708558 GCF_027579735.1 Bombina bombina
GGTATTTTATGATGCTAAGGATTCTACTGAAAATAAAGATATGTCTTTATGACATAAATTTAACAGGCCTATCAGTAAAGCGTTCACCACTGTAGTGATGGAAGTATTTAGCAACAACTAAAATAAAACCGTTTTTTTTTGTTGTGTTGATTAAAGGGACATTATAACCTAAAAAAAAATAAAAAAAAAAATATATATATATATATATATATATATATATATATAATGTACATAAAAAATACACAATTTAAACATGTTAAATATGTTTTTGCATCAAGGGTCAAAGGGACATGATACTCAAATATTGTTAGAAATATATTACAATGCTTTGCAGTTAAAAAAAAAATGATGTTCATGTGCTGAATATACCAGCTTTTCTTTGTAGATGTTGTCCTCATTAGCCATTGATCAGAAGAGTCCCAGAACTAGTTTAAACTCCCTCCCTGATAGATTCACTTAAAACTTGCCTTTATTACCCCATTCCCAAGCTTTGCACAACCAACATTGTTATATTAATGTACTTTAAAACATTTAAACCTCTAAATTCTGCCCATTTCTAAGCCACTACAGACAGCTTCTTATCATATGATTTGTATTTGCTTTTCACAACAGGAGACTGCTAGTTCATGTGGGCCATATAGATTACATTGTGTTCACGCCTGAGGAGTTATTTAAGAGTTAGGACAACACAGTACTAAATGCAAGTCTATAGATAATAAATAGTTAGTCATGTGATCAAGGGGCTGTCAGAAGATGCTTAGATACAAGGTAATCACAGAGGTGAAAATGATATTAATATAACCATGTTGGTTGTACAAAACTGGGGAATGGGTAAAAAAGGGATTATCTATCTTTTAAAACAATAACAATTATATTGTAGACTGTCCCTTTAAGTAAAAGCTGAGTGTAGAATAAATCCAAAATGGGTTTGTTTTTTACCATAGAAACATTTAGTTTTTTTGTTTAAAAAAAAGAAGAAAGTCTTATACATTTTATTTTAGATGTAGAAAATATAAGTTTTGTATCTTTTAAAGGGATTGTGGAAGTGAAACTGCAGCTTTTATTTTGCTTGGGTGTGCTGAGCATATCTAAATATGCATTCAAATTCAGTACTTATAGAGCCAAAGGTGGGTTGTATCAAGTTAGAAAGCACACTAATTAAACGGACATTAAATACAATGCATTTCATGCACCTTACCATAAAAATGGGTGCTGCAATTTTGGAACCCAGTTACAGTTACACTGCTGGCATCTGAAGGAGAATTGCTGCACATGTGCAAGTACAGCTGAGCACTGTAATTCAGTAAAAGCTAGAATTTAATTTGGTGAGAATTTGTTAACACCCCTCTGCTGAACCTTTTTTTTTTTTTATAAACTAAAAACTCAAGGTTTCCTCCCATCTCTTAGGTCATGCAGGGATCTAAGGCCTAGATTTGGAGTTTGGCGGTAGCCGTGAAAACCAGCGTTAGAGGCTCCTAACGCTGGTTTTAGGCTACCTCCGATATTTGGAGTCACTCAAAAAAGGGTCTAACGCTCACTTTTCAGCCGCGACTTTTCCATACCGCAGATCCCCTTACATAAATTGCGTATCCTATCTTTTCAATGGGATTTTTCTAACTCTGGTATTTAGAGTCGTAGCTGAAGTGAGCGTTAGAAATCTAACGACAAAACTCCAGCCGCAGAAAAAAGTCAGTAGTTAAGAGCTTTCTGGGCTAACGCCGGTTCATAAAGCTCTTAACTACTGTACTCTAAAGTACACTAACACCCATAAACTACCTATGTACCCCTAAACCGAGGTCCCCCCACATCGCCGCAACTCGATTACATTTTTTTAACCCCTAATCTGCCGACCGCCACCTACGTTATCCTTATGTACCCCTAATCTGCTGCCCCTAACACCGCCGACCCCTATATTATATTTATTAACCCCTAATCTGCCCCCCACAACGTCGCCGCCAGCTACCTACACTTATTAACCCCTAATCTGCCGTCCGCACGCCGCCGCCAGCTACATTATCCCTATGTACCCCTAATCTGCTGCCCTAACATCGCCGACCCCTATATTATATTTATTAACCCCTAACCTGCCCCCCACAACGTCACCGCCACCTACCTACAATAATTAACCCCTAATCTGCCGACCGCAAAGAGCCGCCAGCTACATTATAGCTATGTACCCCTAATCTGCTGCCCCTAACACGGCCGACCCCTATATTATATTTATTAACCCCTAACCTGCCCTCCCTAACATCGCCGACACCTAACTTCAATTATTAACCCCTAATCTGCTGACCGAATCTCGCCGCTATTCTAATAAATGTATTAATCCCTAAAGCTAAGTCTAACCCTAACACTAACACCCCCCTAAATTAAATATAATTTTAATCTAACGAAATTAATTAACTCTTATTAAATAAATTATTCCTATTTAAAGCTAAATACTTACCTGTAAAATAAATCCTAATATAGCTACAATATAAATTATATTTATATTATAGCTATTTTAGGATTAATATTTATTTTACAGGTAACTTTGTATTTATTTTAACCAGGTACAATAGCTATTAAATAGTTAAGAACTATGTAATAACTAAAATAGTTAAAATAATTACAAATTTACCTGTAAAATAAATCCTAACCTAAGTTACAATTAAACCTAACACTACACTATCAATAAATTAATTAAATAAAATACCTACAATTACCTACAATTAAACCTAACACTACACTATCAATAAATAAATTAAATACAATACCTACAAATAACTACAATGAAATAAACTAACTAAAGTACAAAAAATAAAAAAGAACTAAGTTACAAAAAATAAAAAAATATTTACAAACATAAGAAAAATATTACAAAAATTTTAAACCACCGCGGACCCATCTTCATCCGGCGACGTCCAACTGAAGAATGACGGTTCCTTTAAGGGACGTCATCCAAGATGGCGTCCCTTGAATTCCGATTGAGCTTGCTTTCTATTGGCTGATCGGAACAGCCAATAGAATGCGAGCTCAATCTGATTGGCTGATTGGATCAGCCAATCGGATTGAACTTGATTCTGATTGGCTGATTCCATCAGCCAATCAGAATATTCCTGCCTTAATTCCGATTGGCTGATAGAATCCTATCAGCCAATCGGAATTCGAGGGACGCCATCTTGGATGACGTCCCTTAAAGGAACCGTCATTCTTCAGTTGGACGTCGCCGGATGAAGATGGGTCTGCGGTGGAGGTCTTCAGGATGGAGCCGGTCCTCATCGGATGAAGATAGAAGATGCTGCTTGGAAGAAGATGGTTGCCGGTCCGGATCTACTCTTCTTCCCGGATAGGATGAAGACTTTGGACCCTCTTCTGGACTTCTTCAGTGGATGTCTAGCCCCCGCTTGGGTTGGATGAAGATATCGGAGCCAGGACAGATCGGTGTGATACCCGGTGAGGTGAAGACAAGGTAGGATGATCTTCAGGGGCTTAGTGTTAGGTTTATTTAAGGGGGATTTGGGTTAGATTAGGGGTATGTGGGTGGTGGGTTGTAATGTTGGGGGGGGGCATTGTATGTTTTTTTTTTACAGGCAAAAGAGCTGAACTTCTTGGGGCATGCCCCGCAAAGGGCCCTGTTCAGGGCTGGTAAGGTAAAAGAGCTTTGAACTTTAGTAATTTAGAATAGGGTAGGGCATTTTTTATTTTGGGGGGCTTTGTTATTTTATTAGGGGGCTTAGAGTAGGTGTAATTAGTTTAAAATTGTTGTAAGATTTTCCTTATGTTTGTAAATATTTTTTAATTTTTTGTAACTTAGTTCTTTTTTATTTTTTGTACTTTAGTTAGTTTATTTCATTGTAGTTATTTGTAGATATTGTATTTAATTAATGTATTGATAGTGTAGTGTTAGGTTTAATTGTAGGTAATTGTAGATATTTTATTTAATTAATTTAATGATAGTGTAGTGTTAGGTTTAATTGTAACTTAGGTTAGGATTTATTTTACAGGTAATTTTGTTATTATTTTAACTAGGTAACTATTAAATAGTTCTTAACTATTTAATAGCTATTGTACCTGGTTAAAATAATTACAAAGTTACCTGTAAAATAAATATTAATCCTAAAATAGCTATAATATAATTATAATTTATAGTGTAGCTATATTAGGATTTATTTTACAGGTAAGTATTTAGCTTTAAATAGGAATAATTTATTTAATAAGAGATAATTAATTTCGTTAGATGTAAATTATATTTAACTTAGGGGGGTGTTAGGGTTAGATTTAGCTTTAGGGGTTAATACATTTATTAGAATAGCGGTGAGCTCCAGTCGGCAGATTAGGGGTTAATAATTGAAGTTAGGTGTCGGCGATGTTAGGGAGGGCAGATTAGGGGTTAATAACTTTATTATAGTAGCGCTCAGGTCCGCTCGGCAGATTAGGGGTTAATAAGTGTAGGCAGGTGGAGGCGACGTTGTGGGGGGCAGATTAGGGGTTAATAAATATAATATAGGGGTCGGCGATGTTAGGGCAGCAGATTAGGGGTACATAGGGATAATGTAAGTAGCGGCGGTTTACGGAGCGGCAGATTAGGGGTTAATAATAATATGCAGGGGTCAGCGATAGCGGGGGCGGCAGATTAGGGGTTAATAAGTGTAAGGTTAGGGGTGTTTAGACTCGGGGTACATGTTAGAGTGTTAGGTGCAGACGTAGGAAGTGTTTCCGCATAGCAAACAATGGGGCTGCGTTAGGAGCTGAACGCGGCTTTTTTGCAGGTGTTAGGTTTTTTTTCAGCTCAAACAGCCCCATTGTTTCCTATGGGGGAATCGTGCACGAGCACGTTTCTGAGGCTGGCCGCGTCCGTAAGCAACTCTGGTATTGAGAGTTGAAGCTGCGTTAAATATGCTCTACGCTCCTTTTTTGGAGCCTAACGCAGCCTTTATGTGGACTCTCAATACCAGAGTTATTTTTATGGTGCGGCCAGAAAAAAGCCAGCGTTAGCTACGCGGGTCCTTACCGACAAAACTCTAAATCTAGCCGTAAGTTTTCTGGTGTACTAGTATTCCAATTCAGCAGTATAGAACATCAAGAGATAAAGGGGGAAAAGGGTGGCTCACATACTATAGTCATTTTATAAAATACATTTTTAAGTTCAGATTCTAGACTCCAGTTAGTCCATTACAGGTAGCCTTAGTTTCCAAATCTGGACGTGAAAGTTTATTTTCCCAACTTCTAAGAAGGACAACACTTTTAAAGGCTTTTAAAACATTTATTTAGTTTGTATTAGGTTTGCAATACAGCTCTTATATTCTTCTTTTATATTCCATGGTTATCAATCAGTTGCTTAAATGAACCCTTGATACACCATGAGCGACTTTTATAAACCTATCTATAACTAACTAGATATGATAATACTGCAAGTAAGTTCTTATGAAATTAAACACTTACACATTAACACAGTATTTAAGATTTGTAAGATATAGTCCTTGCAACTTCAGGCAGATGCCTTCAAAGCAGAGACAAACGATCTGCTGAATTAATGGATTGGAGGAAGTGGCCACTGTTTTTGTAATGTTTGTTACAAAAAAAACACTCCTACTTAGACTACATAGCACCATCTTTATAGTTTGAACTTTGAATGTCTCACAAGAAGGTCTCTGCCACAATCCTTTAATTAAAGATCTTATATAAAAAAAAAAAACAAGAGCTAATGGTCTGAGTGCATTCTTACAGGAAGATGGGCAAAATTCATGCATTATCTTTACATCCTCATCAAGGAAATATTTTAATCCTTGAATATGAAACAAACTGTGTTTATGTACTATTGCACAATATCCCTCCACAACCGAGATCTGATCTAAACCAAAATCTTTCCTGCACGAGTCCAGTCAGACCACTTAGGATTCATGCAATATAAATATGGGCATCTGACCCTTTACAATAGATCTGATCCATCAATGGGCACCAGTCTCCACTTTTTATCATGAACACAGAAAGCTCCTTCAGTAGGGGAAAAGGGACTTTTTTCTTAAATGGAAAGAGTCCACAGCTGCATTAATTACTTTTGGGAATTAAGAACCTGGCCACCAGGAGGAGGCAAAGACACCCCAGCCAAAGGCTTAAATACTCCTCCCACTCCCCTCATCCCCCAGTCATTCTTTGCCTTTCGTCCCAGGAGGTTGGCAGAGAAGTGTCAGAATTTAGTTTTTTTGTCTCTTATGGACGGTAGTACTCTTTAGTATGGGACAGGAGTTTTAAGTAGTCCTGTCAGTCTCTCAGTGAAGGCTTGGATGGAAGTTAGAGTCCGGAGATGCAGGGAGAGTCTTTTTGTGAAACCATCCAGACTCGTATTAACAGCTCCTCAAGCAATCGGAGTTGTCAAACTTCGCTCCGCTGCCTGCTTTCTTCTCTCAAGTCTATGGCAGAGGCAATGCCACTATTCGTCACACTTGAAAGGCCGTATTCCACGGCGTAGATTCCGGTAAGATCGTTTAATTGACAATAAAGTAAAATGTACTGTAATGTGAATGTTTTCCAGAGAGGCTACCACACCTTTGCTAAACTATAAAAAAAAAACTATATGACATAAGAGTCTCTGTTAGTATCTTGGAATCGAGGGTTAATATCTCCTGAGGGGGGTTATTGAACAGGGGGGTTTATAATCATTTTTGTGATTCAACCTGCTTATGTGTGATGTTTATGGGCTTGTGGTTGGGACTTTGAGGCCTTTGGAAGTGACGCAGCCTTTTGATTGGGCACGCTTTTTTGGACTGTACGGTTCATCTGGTGTTTGGGCGTGGTTACGCTCCGTTCCCCATTTCCACATTCCTGACCATGTGGTGAAGGAGATATTCTAGTCCGCAGGGGTCTGGTCATAGGAGGTGGTGAGTGCCCCAGCCATTGTGGGTGTCAGGTGCCGTTTTTGTTTTAATACTTTAGTCCATATTGATATTTCCTCTATCCAGTTATGGAGGATTCTGATGCTGAGACTGTGATCATTTCAGATTCAGTTGAGGAGGATTCTGATACTGAGACTATTTTAATTTCAGATTCTGTATCCGGTGATGACTCCGGATTGGCCTCGTTGACACATGTCAACCAGTTTTGTTCCGTATGCCATATAAGAGTGTCTGGTTCCTCGTGTTCGGGAAATCAGGGGACTGTTGAGCCATCCGTCTCTGGGGGCCCCGTCCTCTGAGAGGCGAGTTGCCTACCAATTCATACTTCTACACATGTGGGTAACCCAGTTTATGGTTCCTCTATGCAGGGTGGCGTGTTCCCCCTGGAGGTTGCAGCACATTTTTGAGATTGTGCTTGTGCCCTATTGTTCGGATTCTTCCGCCTAGGGGTGGGCCTCTACAGTTCCCCGCAGGTGTAACTGTTCCGGAGTGTTGTGCCTTTCGTTACAGTATTGCGCGCCTTAGCGTGTTGCTTAGACGTCTGTTTCAGTTATTGAATGACCCTATCGTTAACAGATATGGGGACTTTCAGTCTGAGAATTCGAATGGTGCACCTCATTAGACATGTGGGGTTATCTCCTGTTTGTCATTTGTTTGAGATCTTTCTCAGTTTTTTGAAAGATAGGGCTCCATTTGGCTGGTCCTGAGGGTAGGCCTGTGTCTTTTGGACTTTAACCTTCGGGTTGCCTTATATTTATATTTTATTTTGTATGCGATGGGATGTCTGTTATTTGTTTTTGTTTCCTTTGGGAACCATCTGGGATCGATACTCTTTGTTACTTCTTCGGAAGTTGTTTGGACATGTTAGTCCTATGTTTAATAATGTCTGTTTCCCTTTTTTCCCCATATGTGGGAAAATTTCTGCAGCTTGCCGGTTAGGACCCAGAGTACAGGCTGGTCCTGTCGGGTTCGTTTGGTTTTGTGGCTGTTCAGACACATGGCACTGTTTCTGCTGGATCGGTAGTAGCGCTGAGTGCTCAAGTTATCATTGTTTCAGTCCTTATAGCCTTCAGTCATAGATGACCAGGCATGGGAGTGATACGCTGCATCACTCTATCTGACATCTGATTTAATCAGAACCTAGAGTTTCCTCCTCCATGTGGGGGAGGGCTGGCAGGCGTAGTGCCCCATTGCCACTGGTTTAGTGGTTTGGCCTTCAGTTTTTAGGCTTCTGGATGGTCCTATGGGGCTTGATCCAACAGCTTGTATGGATAGCTCAGCGCTGCGGAATCTGTTGGCGCTCTACAAATACCTGATAATAATAATAATAATAGCTGTCCAGCATGTGGAAGGTTTTGTATTTTGAAACCTGTTGCAGCTTTTGGCACTTTTAAAAGGGGTGCGTGTCAGCTGTTTCTAGTGTATCTAGATACGGTGCTTACTCTGGGCTGCGTAAGGTCTGTCTCCGGGTGAGTTAGATCTCCTTTTGGGGGATCTGTGTTCTGGACGTTGGTTGGTCCCTGTAGGGACTTGTTTAGCGCAGGTTTTCCCAGAGCTGGGAAGGTTTAGCACCTTTTCTCTCCCCTGTGTCCTCTGTCTGTGTGGAGGTGATGGGGAGACTAGCCCTGCTAGTGGGGTTTTAGGAACTTCGAGGTATCCCTTCTGTTGTCCTTTGGCCTTTTGAAGTTTCTTCATTTGACTTCTAGCCTTGCTCCTTGAAGAGTTGGACTCTATCTAGGGGTGGTTCCTTAATTTGGTCGGAGCTTTTGAGTTCTCTTCGCTGTCCGGATTTTCTGGATATGCTCCGTTCCTTTTGTCTGGCTTTTTGGCCAGTCGGGGTGTTTAGTTACAGGGTATAGTTGCCTGAACTATTAGGTACCTGGACCTGTTTTTTCTTCCTGAGTCTTCCTCTTTCTGGGACTTCGCTCCTGTCCCAGTTTTGGGTTTTTTGGATCTCAGGGCTGGTTTGGATGTTCCACGGTTGGGAACTGGGGCTCTGTCCTTGCTCCATCTACCTGACCGGGTCAGGGTTGGCCTGGTCTATCAGAATATTTATTGCTCCTTGCCACAGAGTAACCCATGTCATCTGGGGTTAGCTGGGTGGCGTGCGCCTCAAGAATGGTAAGTTTCTACCCAGCTGCTGGCGCTGGATTCCAGTTTCTGGTGCGCCTTAGGGTTGCATTCCCCTGTTAGTTTGCCAGTATACTTGTGGATTCTCTGCTCTGCAGGCAAATGGGTTGGCTGTGCCTCTGTTGGTCAAACTACTTGTGTGGGGGTCCTTTCTAAGACATTTGCGGGGGATTTCTTCTTCACGTTTAGCCGGTGGCTTCGGGCCTTGAGGACAGTTATTGCCCTTCCGGCCTCTTCCCTTTTTCTTTAGGGGATATTCTCTTCTTTGGGAGACAGAGTCCTTACTAGGGGCTTCTGGTCGGGAAGTGGTAGGTGGACTTGGTTCCACCTGGAATCTTGCTGGTTCCATGTCAGACTGTGGGGCCTTGTTTTGATAGATCCTTAGGTCTATGGCCTTGTCTGTTTTCAGAGTTGGGTTGTACTTGTACTCTGAGGGGATGGCTCTGCCATCTTTATGCTCGTTCCTCTACCAGTTTCAGGATTCTTTGTTCCCTTGTATTGGTGGCCCAACTGGGTCTGCATGTCAGGATGCCAGAGCGGTCTGTGGGTCACAGTATCCTTTGGGATGTGTGAGCTTGCTGAGTCTATTCTGATATCTCAGTCTGCTAGGAGATGGTTTTTCCTTGCTTCTTTGACAGGAGATGGTTTCCTCTTCCTTCAGGTTCTGAGGGTATTCTCTCCTTCTCGGGGGGCCTCAATGGAGGCTTTGTGTTCCCCTTTTTAGGGACCTGTGAGTAGGTCTGGCGGCTTAGGTTGCCTGGAGCGTGCCCTCTGTCGGGGCTGTTTTGTGCGGTCTGTTTCTTGACAACTGCTGCTTATTCTTCCTTGCAAGCTCCCTCTGTGTTCTCAAACTTGGGTTTTTGCCTGGGTCTTTTACACGCTCTTTCACGGTTGAATACTTGGGTATTCTATAGGCAGGCGCTGGGAGGACTTTGCCTCTTTAGTTGCGTTCCATGCTTGCAGGATGTTGGGGAGATGCCTTTTCGGTCTCCGTGCCCGGTATTATCCCGGGTTTCGCCTGGTATAGGCGTGGCCTCCTTCCCTGTTTGGGTTCATTTGGGTCTCTGATTACTGGGCCCACTCTTGGAGGTGCTGTTTTTTGCATTGAGGGACTTTTCGGTTTCCTCATTCCTCCTTTGCTTTTTCCCTTTGGGGATTTTGGCTGGTTTACCCTTCATTTGTGAGGGGTGAGTGGTGGGGGACTGTCTGTTGGGCGACGGTGTCTCTTGGTGGACTATTGGCTCAGTCTAGTCCATTTTGCGGTCTCTAATTTGGCTCTGGACTTTTTTCTCGGCTTCGGACGAAGCAGGATTTTTTATTGGGTAGAGGTTCAGGCCTGGTGCTCTCAGTATGGGCTGCCTATTGCACCCTCCTGTCTTGGCATTCAGTGTCCTCTATAGCTTGGGTATTGGTTTCCCAAAAGTAATGAATGCAGCTGTGGACTCTTTCCATTTAAGAATAAAAACATAAATTATGCGTCCCAGTAATTTCCTTTTCTTCTGATGGAAAGAGTCCACAGCTCCCCACCCTTAATTTTATGTGGGGCGTCCTTATCTTCTTCTGGCACCTTTTCACCCTGATGTTTCTTCTACTGTTCCTTGTTCCTCTGCAGAATGACTGGGGGATAAGGGGAGTGGGAGGAGTATTTAAGCCTTTGGCTGGGGTGTCTTTGCCTCCGCCTGGTGGCCAGGTTCTGAATTCCCAAAAGTAATGAATGCAGCTGTGGACTCTTTCCATCGGAAGAAAAGGAAATCATCCGGTAAGCATAATTTGTTATTGTCACTGTACTTGAAGACCTATAAGGAAGGGTTTTGGACATCAGATAATTGTCAGTACAGACTGGTCCAGAAAAAAGGGTATGTGTTGTTTCCCCTAATTTCTATATTGTTAATTGAAAAATTCTCATAAGAAAAACCCATCTGCCATAGTTAAAGAAAGGAAAGGAGCAATGTTGGATACAAGATGTTTGCTATGCTTGCAGACAGAATCCTTCATGAAGTGACCCTGAAAACTCCTTACTTGCCTCATTTACGCCTAGATTTAGAGTTCTGCGTTAGCCGTCAAAACCAGCGTTAGGGGGTCCTAACGCTGGTTTTGGCCGCCCACTGGTATTTAGAGTCAGTCAGGAAAGGGTCTAACGCTCACTTTCCAGCCGCGACTTTTCCATACCGCAGATCCCCCTACGCCATTTGCGTATCCTATCTTTTCAATGGGCTCTTTCTAACGCCGGTATTTAGAGTCTTGGCTGAAGTGAGCGTTAGAAATCTAACGACAAGACTCCAGCCGCAGAGAAAAGCCAGGAGTTAAGAGCTTTCTGGGCTAACGCTGGTTCATAAAGCTCTTAACTACTGTGCTCTAAAGTACACTAACACCCATAAACTACCTATGCACCCCTAAACCGAGGTCCCTCCACATCGCCGCCACTCTATAAAAAAAATTTAACCCCTAATCTGCCGACCGCACACCGCCGCCACCTACATTATCCCTATGTACCCCTAATCTGCTGCCCCTAACACCGCCGACACCTACATAATATTTATTAACCCCTAATCTGCCCCCCCCCAATGTCGCCGCTACCTACCTACAATTATTAACCCCTAATCTGCCGACCGGACCTCACCGCTACTATAATAAATGTATTAACCCCTAAAGCTAAGTCTAACCCTAACACCCCCCTAAGTTAAATATAATTTTTATCTAACGAAATAAAATAAATCTTATTAAATAAATTATTCCTATTTAAAGCTAAATACTTACCTGTAAAATAAACCCTAATATAGCTACAATATAAATAATAATTATATTGTAGCTATTTTAGGATTAATATTTATTTTACAGGCAACTTTGTATTTATTTTAACTAGGTACAATAGCTATTAAATAAATATTAACTATTTAATAGCTACCTAGCTAAAAGAAATACAAAATTATCAGTAAAATAAATCCTAACCTAAGTTACAATTAAACCTAACACTACACTATCAATAAATTAAATACAAATACCTACAAATAAATACAAATAAATACACTAAGTAAAGTACAAAAAATAAAAAAAGAACTAAGTTACAAAAAATAAAAAAAATAATTTACAAACATTATAAAAATATTACAACAATTTTAAGCTAATTACACTTACTCTAAGCCCCCTAATAAAATAACAAAGCCCCCCAAAATAAAAAAAAAATGCCCTACCCTATTCTACAATAAAAATTGTAAAGCTCTTTTACCTTACCAGCCCTTAAAAGGGCCTTTTGCGGGGCATGCCCCAAAGAATTCTGCTCTTTTGCCTATAAAAAAAAACATACAATACCCCCCCAACATTACAACCCACCACCCACATACCCCTAATCTAACCCAACCCCCCCTTAAATAAACCTAACACTAAGCCCCTGAAGATCTCCCTACCTTGTCTTCACCACGCCTGGTAACACCGATCCGTCCAGAAGAGGGTCCGAAGTCTTCATCCTATCCGGGCGATGTCTTCATCCAAGCGGGGGCTGAAGAGGTCCATCATCCAGCTGAAGTCTTCATCCAAGCGGGGGCTGAAGAGGTCCATCATCCGGCTGAAGTCTTCATCCAAGCGGGGGCTGAAGAGGTCCATCATCCGGCTGAAGTCTTCTATCAAGCAGCATCTTCAATCTTCTTTCTTCCGGCTCCATCTTCATCCCGCCGACGCGGAACATCCTTCCTCCACGACAAACTCCCGACGAATGAAGGTTCCTTTAAGGGACGTCATCCAAGAGTTAGGGTTAGACTTAGCTTTAGGGGTTAATACATTTATTAGAGTAGCGGTGAGGTCTGGTCGGCAGATTAGGGGTTAATAATTGTAGGTAGGTAGCGGCGACGTTGGGGGGGGCAGATTAGGGGGTAATAAATATAATATAGGGTCGGCGGGGGTTAGGGGCAGCAGATTAGGGGTTCATAGGGATAACGTAGGTTGCGGCGGTGTACGGAGCGGCAGATTAGGGGTTAATTGTATAATGCAGGTGTCAGCGATAGCGGGGGCGGCAGATTAGGGGTTAATAAGTGTAAGGTTATGGGTGTTTAGACTCGGGGTATATGTTAGGGTGTTTGGTGCAGATTTAGGAAGTGTTTCCCCATAGGAAACAATGGGGCTGCGTTAAGAGCTGAACGCTGCTTTTTTCCAGGTGTTAGGTTTTTTTTCAGCTCAAACTGCCCCATTGTTTCCTATAGGGGAATCGTGCACGAGCACGTTTTTGAAGCTGGCCGCATCCGTAAGCACCGCTGGTATTGAGAGTTGCAGTGGAGGTAAATTATGCTATACGCTCCCTTTTTGCAGCCTAACGCAGCCCTTCTGTGAACTCTAAATAACAGCGTTGTTTAAAAGGTGTGGGGGGAAAAATACATGCGTAGCTAACTCACCCCTTTGGCCGCAGAACTCTAAATCTAGCCGTTAGTTATCTTTCTTTCAGTGGTAAATTATATAACTGTATTCTAAATGTAGTCATGGATGAAGTTGAATCTAATTTATATATTATGTTCCATTTTCAAATACCTAAGCATTGCTGCAAGCTAGCTAGTTGGATACCATGCATCAAAAGTACCAACCTTTATTAGATAGAAATAATGTATCTTGCAGGATTATCATAGCACTATCACCTCTAAGTAAGAATGGAGATTAAAAGATTTCTCTTTCATGTGTCTTCCTAGTGATACAAGATCAAGACAAGATATGTCTGTAATCTGTACAGGGGAATACGTGTAATGTTTTGTAAAACCATTTAATGTGTAAACAACTGAAGCACTGGGAGAGGTTTATCAACATAAGCAGTTTAATTACTTAATTGATAAGTTAAGAAGTATATACAGGAAACTGTGTAGCAATTTTTATATTACATTATTGAATAACTAAGTGAAGAAAGCTTATGAAAAAAATCTTTATGATCTTTGAGGATTCTTTAGATGAACGAGGAGCAAAATATTACCACTTAGCATGGATTATTTTCTTTTTAAA
This sequence comes from Bombina bombina, assembly GCF_027579735.1. NCBI lineage: Eukaryota > Metazoa > Chordata > Amphibia > Anura > Bombinatoridae > Bombina > Bombina bombina. The sequence goes on from NC_069504.1 coordinate 814,390,038, forward strand.
TAGATGAACATAGAATTAAAGATATTGATTTGGACATTGATAGTTTTAATTTACTAACGGCTAGATTTAGAGTTCTGCGGCCAAAGGGGTGCATTAGCTACGTGTGTATATTTCCTCCCGCACCTTTTAAATACCGCTGGTATTTAGAGTTCACGGAAGGGCTGCGTTAGGCTCCAAAAAGGGAGCGTATAGCATAATTTACTGCCACTGCAACTCTCAATACCAGCGGTGCTTACGGACGTGGCCAGCTTCAAAAACGTGCTCGTGCACGATTTCCCCATAGGAAACAATGGGGCCGTTTGAGCTGAAAAAAAAAAACACCTGCAAAAAAGCAGCGTTCAGCTCCTAACGCAGCCTCATTGTTTCCTATGGGGAAACACTTTCTAAGTCTGCACCTAACACCCTAACATGTACCCCGAGTCTAAACACCCCTAACCTTACACTTATTAAACCCTAATATGCCGCCCCCGCTATCGCTGACCCCTGCATATTATTTTTAACCCCTAATCTGCCGCTCTGTACACCGCCGCAACCTACGTTATCCCTATGAACCCCTAATCTACTGCCCCTAACCCCCGCCGACCCCTATATTATATTTATTACCCCCTAATCTGCCCCCCCCCAATGTCGCCGCTACCTACCTACAATTATTAACCCCTAATCTGCCGACCGGACCTCACCGCTACTCTAATAAATGTATTAACCCCTAAAGCTAAGTCTAACCCTAACACCCCCCTAAGTTAAATATAATTTTTATCTAACTAAATAAAATAAATCTTATTAAATAAATTATTCCTATTTAAAGCTAAATACTTACCTGTAAAATAAACCCTAATATAGCTACAATATAAATAATAATTATATTGTAGCTATTTTAGGATTTATATTTATTTTACAGGCAACTTTGTATTTATTTTAACCAGGTACAATAGCTATTAAATAGTTAATAACTATTTAATAGCTACCTAGTTAAAATAATTACCAGTAAAATAAATCCTAACCTAAGTTACAATTAAACCTAACACTACACTATCATTAAATAAATTAAATACAAATACCTACAAATAAATACACTAACTAAAGTACAAAAAATAAAAAAAGAACTAAGTTACAAACATTATAAAAATATTACAACAATTTTAAGCTAATTACACCTACTCTAAGCCACCTAATAAAATAACAAAGCCCCCCAAAATAAAAAAAAACCTACCCTATTCTACAATAAAAATTGAAAAGCTCTTTTACCTTACCAGCCCTTAAAAGGGCCTTTTGCCTGGCATGCCCCAAAGAATTCTGCTCTTTTGCCTGTAAAAAAAACATACAATACCCCCCCCAACATTACTCTAACCCAACCCCCCCTTAAAAAACCTAACACTAAGCCCCTGAAGATCTTCCTACCTTGAGTCATCTTCACTCAGCCGAGCCGAATTCTTCATCCAATCCGGGTGATGTCTTCATCCAAGCGGGGGCTGAAGAGGTCCATCATCCGGCTGAAGTCTTCATCCAAGCGGGGGCTGAAGAGGTCCATCATCCGGCTGAAGTCTTCATCCAAGCGGGGGCTGAAGAGGTCCATCATTCGGCTGAAGTCTTCTATCAAGCGGCATCTACAATCTTCTTTCTTCCGGCTCCATCTTCATCTCGCCGATGCGGAACATCCTCTTCTCCCGACGAACTCCCGACGAATGAAGGTTCCTTTAAGGGATGTCATCCAAGATGGCGTCCCTCAAATTCTGATTGGCTGATAGGATTCTATCAGCCAATCGGAATTAAGGTAGGAAAATTCTGATTTGCTGATTGAATCAGCCAATCAGATTCAAGTTCAATCCGATTGGCTGATTGGATCATCCAATCAGATTGAGCTTGCATTCTATTGGCTGATCGGAACAGCCAATAGAATGCGAGCTCAATCTGATTGGCTGATTGGATCAGCCAATCGGATTGAACTTGAATCTGATTGGCTGATTCCATCAGCCAATCAGATTATTCCTACCTTAATTCCGATTGGCTGATAGAATCATATCAGCCAATCGGAATTTGAGGGACACCATCTTGGATGACGTCCCTTAAAGGAACCTTCATTCGTCGGGAGTTCGTCGTGGAGGAAGGATGTTCCGCGTCGGCGGGATGAAGATGGAGCCGGAAGAAAGAAGATTGAAGATGCCGCTTGATAGAAGACTTCCGCCGGATGATGGACCTCTTCAGCCCCCGCTTGGATGAAGACATCGCCCGGATTGGATGAAGAATTCGGCTCGGCTGAGTGAAGACGACTCAAGGTAGGAAGATCTTCAGGGGGGTAGTGTTAGGTTTATTTAAGGGGGGTTTGGGTTAGAGTAGGGGTATGTGGGTGGTGGGTAGTAATGTTGGGGGGGTATTGTATGTTTTTTTTTTATAGGCAAAAGAGTAGAATTCTTTGGGGCATGCCCCGCAAAAGGCCCTTTTAAGGGCTGGTAAGGTAAAAGAGCTTTACAATTTTTATTGTAGAATAGGGTAGGACATTTTTTTTATTTGGGGGGGCTTTGTTATTTTATTAGGGGGCTTAGAGTAAGTGTAATTAGCTTAAAATTGTTGTAATATTTTTATAATGTTTGTAAATTATTTTTTTTATTTTTTGTAACTTAGTTCTTTTTTTATTTTTTGTACTTTAGTTAGTGTATTTATTTGTATTTATTTGTAGGTATTTGTATTTAATTTATTTAATGATAGTGTAGTGTTAGGTTTAATTGTAACTTAGGTTAGGAATTATTTTACAGGTAATTTTGTATTTCTTTTAGCTAGGTAGCTATTAAATAGTTAATAACTATTTAATAGCTATTGTACCTAGTTAAAATAAATACAAATCCTAAAATAGCTACAATATAATTATTATTTATATTGTAGCAATATTAGGGTTTATTTTACAGGTAAGTATTTAACTTTAAATAGGATTAATTTATTTAATAAGATTTATTTTATTTCGTTATATAAAAATTATATTTAACTTAAGGGGGTGTTAGGGTTAGGGTTAGACTTAGCTTTAGGGGTTAATACATTTATTATAGTAGCGGTGAGGTCCGCTCGGCAGATTAGGGGTTAATAATTGTAGGTAGGCAGCGGCGACGTTGGGGGGGCAGATTAGGGGTTAATAAATATTATGTAGGTGTCGGCGGTGTTAGGGGCAGCAGATTAGGGGTACATAGGGATAATGTAGGTGGCGGCAGTGTGTGGTCGGCAGATTAGGGGTTAAAAAAATTAATAGAGTGGCGGCAATGTGAGGGGGCCTCGGTTTAGGGGTACATAGGTAGTTTATGGGTGTTAGTGTACTTTAGAGCACAGTAGTTAAGAGCTTTATGAACCGGCGTTAGCCCAGAAAGCTCTTAACTCCTGGCTTTTCTCTGCGGCTGGAGTTTTGTCGTTAGATTTCTAACGCTCACTTCAACCAAGACTCTAAATACCGGCATTAGAAAGATCCCATTGAAACGATAGGATACGCAATTGGCGTAGGGGGATATGGAAAAGTCGCGGCTGGAAGTGAGCGTTAGACCATTTCCTGACTGACTCTAAATACCAGCGGGCGGTAAAAACCAGCGTTAGGACCCCCTAACGCTGGTTTTGACGGCTAACGCAGAACTCTAAATCTAGGCGTAAATTAACAAAAGGATTCCTGGAGGTCTATGTATAAGGAGGTTTCCATCTTTTTTTTTAATCCAATTTAGATTTTATAGCAAAATGTAACACTATTTTGGATAAGTGCTCCTTTACTTGGACTAATTTATTAATTGACTATAAGAAACAAAAAAAGTGCAGCATTAATCAAACAAATTAACCCCTTCTGGACAGACTCATCTGTCCAAGTTCTGAATGTAAACGTAAACGTAAAAAAAATAAGCACATGATCGTCCCTCTAATCATGTTCTTCAAAAATGGAGCTGATTGTCTCTTGGGGGACTACCTGCGTTGCTAGTCACGTTCCCCAGACGGATCAACTGCAGTTTGTTTTCCAGAATTAGGACATTCCATGTTGTCCCAAAGGTGTTTAATGGTTGATCATACATTTTGCTAGCCAATTATTTTTTTAAATCTTTTAGTTGTTGTACAAGTTTAACCCCTAGAAGCCGTTAGGACATTCCATGCCGCCCTAAAAGTGATGAGCCACTTTTAGGGCGGCATGGAATGTCCTAACGGCTTCTAGGGGTTAGATTTGTACAACAAATAAAGATTTAAAAAAATAATTGGCTAGCAAAATGTATGATCAACCATTTGAGAGAAATACAGCCCTGGAAAGAATTAAGAAACCACTGCAAAATTATCAGTTTATCTGGTTTTATTATGTATAGATATGCGTTTGAATAAAATTAACATTTTTCTTTTATTCTATAAACTACTGACATTTCTCCCAAATTCCAAATAAAAATATTATCATTTTCAGCATTTGCAGGAAATGATAACTCGTCAAAATAACAAAACTAAAGATGCAGTTTTTTCAGACCTCGAATAATACAAAGAAGACAAGTTAATGCTAATTTTTAACCTCTTCCTGACATTGGGACGTTCCATGCCATCCTAACTGTGCTGGGCTTTAGCGCCATTAGGATGGCATGGAACGTCCTATGGGATTAGGTCATGGTGGGGGTGCCTAGAGTTGTAGGCCTGCCCCCCTGATCCGATCCCATCATTGAAATCTCTCGATCGGATTATTTAAATTTGTTTACATCTGAACCAAGTTGGCAATCTATGTTGACTATTTCCTCCAACCCTGTGTGGGGCAAATGGCATAGTTTTTTAAGGGATTCATCCCGTTTACTTGACCTCCTTAAACTGCTAACAATTGAGGAAGATTGGATATTAGTCACCACTGATGTTACGAGATTGTACACTATCATACCTCACGATGAGGGTAAAACCTGTGTCCATGACACTTTGAATAAGTATCCGCTGGTAGGGCCTCCATAGAGCTCTTGGATCTGAGCATTACTTTGAATTACTTTCGCTTTGAGAGATCATTTTACCAAAAGATCATGGGCAAGGCGATAGGTTCAAATGTAGCCCCATCGTTGGCCAACCTCTATATGAAGCACTATGAGTGTACAGTGATGAGGATCCACCAGAAAAAGAGGTAGCATTCTACCGAAGCTACATCGACGACCTGTTCATGATATGGACAGGGTCGGAACATGATCTGAAAGTATGGTTCGAGACTCTGAACCAACTAGCCTGCCCGGTGAAATTTAAGATCAACTATAATGAATCAGTGGATTTCTTAGACTTGAGAATATACAAGGTCAGGAGTAAATTGGGTACTACCCTGTTCCAGAAACCCACTGACCGAAATTCACTTTTGCATGCAACTAGATGCCATCCTGGAGCCCTATTGCAAGCCATCCCGCAAGCACAACTAACAAGAGTCATCAGGACCAACAGTGATATCAATAATCAAATCCAACAACTTGAGGCTATGAGCAATAAATTCCTCGATAGAGGATACCATCCGAAAATTATCAATCGGGCAAAATCAAAATCATGGGCGATGAAGTCCTGTCCAGGGAAGAGGAGTCAAGTAACTTACTTATGACTTTCATTACTAAATATTCCCCTGATTCACGATTGGCTGAAACAAGCCTGCGTCAGCATTGAGATATTGTACAAGGGGATCCTAATCTGCCACTCTCCAAATGGGTGCCACCTTGTGTAGGTTACAAAAGGAACACTAATCTAAGGGATTTAATTATGAAGACCGACCCTATCCATTGTTATCAGGACACAACCTGGCTACAACCCAAGAAGATGGGTTATTTTCGATGCTTAGGGTGTACTACGTGCAACTCTATGCTCCCGGGAGCCACGTTCAGACACCCACATAAAAACAGAAAATACACTATTAGCCATCGGTTGACCTGTACTACGAAATATGTTGTATATCTACTAAGTTGTAGTTGTGCCAAATTTTACGTGGGTAAAACCACTGACGATGCCCGTACAAGAATGGCTAATCATAGATCAGCGATTAGGGCTGCAATCAAGAACAAAAGGAGCGATCAACCTGTCGCAAGACATTTTTTGGAAGCTGGCCACAATCCAACGGACCTTCGGTTTGTCTTGATTGACCATGTGCCTCCTTTGAGACGTGGTGGTGATAGAAACAAGAGCCTCCTTTAGATTGAAGCTAGATGGACATACCGTCTCAACGAGATACATCCACAGGGTCTTAACTCTATGGTAGATTGGCATTGCTTCCTTTAATGAGAGCTCCCTTTAATGAGAATGTCCACTAATGAGGTTGTCCTTTCGATCCAGTTGTGAGAGCTCATGATCCATTTGTTGTGGTATTGGGCACCATTATTCCACCTAGACTAGTTGCTCTTAATCCTTGCCTATAGAGTCCCTCCGGAGATTCTTACTATGGTCTGTTTATTGGGCATTATGGACCAGCATCATGTACTCTTGTGGGAGTCCATTTTTGCCTCATATCTTGTCCTACATTGGCCCTCTAGTTTTTTCTTTTTCTCTTTTCCTTTTCTATTTCTCTTACTTTTTCTTGTTCTTTTTCATTTTCCACTTGATTATTACCATTTCTTCCAGCACATGTTGTATGTTTATTTATTTTTTGCCACAGGCGTTAGTCTTATCTGCAGCATTCCTTCCTTTTGTGCTATTGCTCTACCGCTAGTCTTTCTGCTAAGCTATTGATGTGCTCCCTGGTTCTATGGCAACCGCCCTTGTTATGCTGACAACGCTTGTCCTTCAATTAATCTATGTTATACAGCTCAATTGTTTATCAGCATATGTGTTTAACTTATTGTCCATGTGCGAATGCGTTCTTTGGCTTGTTTTTAAATGTCACTTTAATATTGTTACTATATTGTACATGTACACTTTTACTCTATTTTATTATGAGGATCTGATGATATTTTTGTCCACTTATTTTCTTCTTTTATGTTATGAGGATCTGATGATATTTGTGTTTACTGATGTTGCTAGGACTACCACTTGGCATTTTTTTGCTCTAATTAGGGGTGGGGTTTGTGTTCATTGGATTTGTGTTCTATAAATGTTTGTGTTTCACTGTCTGAGGAAGAGGATATGGTCCCTGAAACGTTACATTAAAGGCACGTTTTTTTCAAAAGACCAGCGACTGCAAGCCATCGTTTATTGTTATTTGTTTTCTGTTTGCACCCTGGCAAGTTGGCTTGAAGTGAGAGTGCTCTTCATTTGCTAAATTATATATATATATATATGTGTACAAAAAAGGATTTTTTTTAAAAAATCTTAAGTGGATATTGTTTAAGATTAATACAATAGTAATTATGACCAGGGATTCCTTTTAAAGATATAATTGGTTTACATTAGAGATGTATATTTCAAAATAAATAGTTATTCCATAATTGAATTTAAATCTAATTCGGCATTTAGGCCTAATGGTTCTAGAGTTTTTAACAGAAATATTAGTTCTGCCTCTGTTTGTAGGAGTTTTTTATTTTTTATTTATTCACCTCCTCTCTAGTTATTTGTTATTTTCCTTATGCCCCAATATTTGAGGCCTTTTGTATCCCGATTATGGTGTTCTTTGAAATGTTGTGAAAGTATATGTCCCATGAAGCCGTGCTCAATGTTGAGCAAGTGTTCACGGATTCTATCTTTGAGGGGGCGGGAGGTCTCCCCCATATATTGATTATTACATGGACATTGTATCAGGTACACCACATTTCTGTCGGTGCACCTGATACAATCTCTTATCTCAAATTCATTTTTTGTGCTAGGGGATGTTGCTATTTTTGTTTTATTACTGAAATTGTGTGTTTTGCAACTGATACATGGGTACAATTCTTTAAGTTTCTGTTTAAAAAGATCTCTCTCTCTATAAGAGTCTATAAAAGTGCTTGGGGCTAAGATATTTTTTTAATTTTTTTGCTTTTTTAAAAACCAAAGATGGTCTTTCTGGAAGTAATTCCCCAATGATTGGGTCCCTTTGTAGGATGTACCAGTGTTTGTTTAGGATGGACCTTATCTGATTATAATTATTGTAGTCTGTTATGAATGGAACCCATAGTGAGTCAGGAGTTGACAATGTTTTACTTTTTCGTTGTAATCTTTTTTTTTACTTTCTCTATTAGGTTTCCATCATAGCCCTTTTGTAGGAACTTTTTCTCTAGCTATATAGCTTGTTCATCGTAGTCCTCTAGCCTTGTACAATTTTTTCTGATTCTAGTGAATTAAGTATAGGGAATGTTTTCCACCCATTTTTTGTAATGACAACTTTTACTATGTACAGAATTATTAGATTCTACTTAGAGGCCTATTTATCATATGTCTGTCGGACCTGATCCGACAGTGTGGATCAGGTCTGACAGACATCGCTGAATGCGGAGAGCAATACGATCTCCGTATTCAGCATTGCACCAGCAGCTCTTGTGAGCTGCTGGTGCAATGCCGCCCACTGCAGACGCCAGCAGGGGGTGTCAATCAACCCGATCATACTCGATCGGGTTGATTTGTGGCAATGTCTGTCCGTCTGCTCAGAGCAGGCAGACAGGGTTATGGAGCAGCAGTCTTTAGAAACACGGGGGCCTCGAGCTCCATTTGGAGCTTGATAGATAGGCCCCTTTGGGTTGTCTACTAAAAAATAATATATACATGTGAAGGGTTATCCAGGGATTACTGACAGATATCAGTGTTAAAATGTAATTTATGCAAATTTTTAAAACAAAATGGTTTGGAAATAGCTAAGTGCTACTTGTACTTATTGCCCTATAACTTGCAAAAAAAGCAAAGAACATGTAACATTGGGTATTTCTAAACTTAGGACAAAATTTAGAAACTATTTAGCATGGGTGTTTTTTGGTGGTTGTAGATGTGTAACAGATTTTGGGGGTCAAAGTTAGAAAAAGGTTTTTTTTCCATTTTTTTCTCATATTTTATAAAAACAAATTATAGTAAATGATAAGATATGATGAAAATAACAGTATCTTTAGAAAGTCCATTTAATGGCAAGAAAAACGGTATATAATATGTGTGGGTACAGTAAATGAGTAAGAGGAAAATTACAGCTAAACACAAACACCGCAGAAATGTAAAAATAGCCCTGGTCCTTAAGGGTAAGAAATTGAAAAATGGCCTTGTCCATAATGGGGTAATGTTTAGACAGAAGTGCTAGGGGTGCAAGGGATGCAGCTGCTACTACCATTGTCATATGTGTGTCTGGATGCGCCATGTATAAATATTAAAACCTTCGGCTAGATTACGAGGTTTGCGTTAGAGGCTATGCGGTGCTAACAAGCAGTTTATGCTCACCGCTCACTTACAGACAGCGCTGGTATTACAAGTTTTTACAAACCCGGCATTAACAGGCAAAAAGTGAGTGTTGAGCAAAATTTTGCTCCACATCTCACTCCAATACCAGCGCTGCTTACGTTAGCGGTGAACTGGTGTAACGTGCTCGTGCACAATTTACCCATAGGAATCAACGGGGAGAGACGGCTGAAAAAAAGTCTAACACCTGCAAAAAAGCAGCGTTTAGCTCCTAACGCAGCCCCATTGATTCCTATGGGGAAATAAAAGTTATGTATACACCTAACACCCTAACATGAACCCCGAGTCTAAACACCCCATATCTTACACTTATTAACCCCTAATCTGCTGCCCCCGACATCGCTGACACCTATATTATACTTATTAACCCCTAATCTGCTGCCCACAACATCGCAGACACCTACATTATATTATTAACCCCTAATCTGCCACTCCCGACATCACCGCCACTATTCTAAATTTATTAACCCCTAAACCTAAGTATAACCCTAACCCCCCTTAACTTAAATAAATCTAAATAAAATTCCTATCATTAACTAAATTATTCCTATTTTAAACTAAATACCTATAAAATAAACCCTAAGATAGCTACAATATAACTAATAGTTACATTGTATCTATTTTAGGATTTATTTTCATTTTACAGGCAAGTTTGTATTTATTTTAACTAGGTAGAATAGTTAATAAATAGTTATTAACTATTTAATAAACTACCTAGCTAAAATAAAGACAAATTGACCTGTAAAATAAAACCTAACCTAAGTTACACTAACACCTAACACTACACTATAATTAAATTAATTCCCTAAATTAAATAAGATTAAAGTACAAACCCCCCCCCCCACTAAATTACAGAAAATAATAAACAAATTACAAGATTTTTAAACTAATTACACCTAATCTAATACCCCTAACAAAATAAAAAAGCCCCCCCCAAAATAAAAAAAAGCCCTACCCTACACTAAATTACAAATAGTCCTTAAAAGGGCCTTTTGCGGGGCATTGCCCCAAAGTAATCAGCTCTTTTGTCTGTAAAAAAAAATTACAAATCCCCCCCAACATTAAAACCCACCACCTACACAACCAACCCTATTCTAAAACCCACCCAATACCTCCTTAAAAAACCTAACACTAACCCCTTGAAGATCACCTTACCGGGAGAAGTCTTCATCCAACCGGTTCGAAGTCCTCAACGAAGCTGGGAGAAGTCTTCATCCAAGCCGGGCGAAGTGGTCCTCCAGACGGGCAGAAGTCTTCATCCAGACGGCATCTTCTATCTTCATCCATCCGGCACGGAGCGGGTCCATCTTCAAGACATCCGACATGGAGCATCCTCTTCCCTCTTAGGGAATTAATTTAATTATAGTATAGTGTTAGGTGTTAGTGTAACTTAGGTTAGGCTTTATTTTACAGGTCAATTTGTCTTTATTTTAGCTAGGTAGTTAGTAAATAGTTAATAACTATTTAGTAACTATTCTACCTAGTTAAAATAAATACAAACTTGCCTGTAAAATAAAAATAAACCCTAAGCTAGCTACAATGTAACTATTAGTTATATTGTAGCTAGCTTAGGGTTTATTTTACAGGTAAGTATTTAGTTTTAAATAGCAATTATTTAGTTAATTATAGTAATTTTTATTTAGATTTCTTTTAATTATTTTTAAGTTAGGGAGGGTTAGGGTTAGATTTAGGGGTTAATAACTTTAGTATAGTGGCGGCGATGTTGGGGCGGCAGATTAGGGGTTAATAAATGTAGGTAGGTGTCGGCGATGTTAGGGACAGCAGATTAGGGGTTAATAATATTTAACTAATGTTTGCGAGGCGGGAATATGGCGGTTTAGGGGTTAATATATTTATTAGAGTGGTGGCGATGTCCGGTTCGGCAGATTAGGGGTTAAAAATTTTAGTTTAGTGTTTGCGATGCGGGAGGGCCTCGGTTAAGGGGTTAATAGGTAGTTTATGGGTGTTAGTGTACTTTTTAGCACTTTAGTTAAGAGTTTTATGCTACAGCGTTGTACCATAAAACTCTTAACTACGGACTTTAAAATGCGGTACCAGGCTTGACAGGAGAGGGTGTACCGCTCACTTTTTGTCAGACTCGTAATACCGGTGCTATGCAAGTCCCATTGAAAAAAAAGGATACGCAATTTACGTAAGTGGATTTGCGGTATTTCCAAGTCTGGCCAAAAAGTGATCGGTACACCTATACCTGCAAGACTTGTAATACCAGCGGGCATTAAAAAGCAGCGTTAGGACCGGCCAACGCAAAACTCATAATCTAGGCGCTTGTTTGCGGTTACTTAATAGACACATTTATTCTTGGTCTTACTAAATAATTTTAGGATTTAAAAAAATAAACTAAACTAATGTATTTTTCTGTTAAGTGCATTTTATTTCTGAATCTCCTCTTATTCTGGTAAGTTACTGCTTAATACATTACACTGATGTTCTTATTTGTCCATCTATAGTTAGCAAAGTAATTTATTTGTGGCCTCACAAACTAATTATAGGATATAAACTATTTGTGTATATAGTCTCGTTCTAACAAGCTATTAATATATTACATTAACATTCTTATTTGCTACTAGTGAACAAATATTTACATTTTCTTATAACATTTTAATGTTATATTTTCTTATCATGCTAACTAGGCTAACTTGCTAAGTATGTATGTTCCTAATACTGTATTATTTACTTATCCTGTCTCCTGTAGCCACAGTGTGGCTGGCCTGTCACAGTGTAGTTGTGTATTCAGTTACCAGCGTGCCTACTGTGTACCTGTGTGCCCTATCAGTAACAGCAATATATGGGTATCCAGTCTCTTGTCAGTCTTAATAGTATTTGTAAGTCTGCTTACTTTACTGAAACTAGTGTTTGTCTGCCTTTTGTATCCTAAAATATTTTTTACCTCCAGTGTGACTGCATGTTGTGTACATTATCTGAAACAACCAAAAAGAGAGAGAGGGAAACTGAAAACAAAACTGACCAAAACTTATATTTAAAACTTATGCTTGAAGTTCACTGGAAAAATACCCAAGGCCAAATGGCCTAATTCACAGTGTGACCCTGTGTTGCCAGATTCAAAGGTGTAGATTCACTTCGCTACAATAAATCGGTCAAAAAGAAATTTATATATACATATGTAGATTAATGGTATCCAGAAACAGTTCCCCAATTGGGTATGCGGCTATGAACAGGTGTCTCACCACCCAGAGCAGAGTCCCATCCTATTAACATGACATTGGATAACATACATTGCCGCTGACAGATGTAAAAGCCCTTCTCGTGTTACTCACTTGGTGCTTCTCCGTGGCGGCATTCGGCGTCCTCTCTCCCTTCGCTCAGTGCCGCTCTGGTCCCGCCTTCCTCCAAGAAGCTTCCGCGGGTAGAGCCTATCAGGCACGAGCCGACAACCGCGTCGTCATGGGTGAACTGCCAATCAGAGCGCTCCAAAATCGGCAAGACAGAGAGTAACACAGGCTGCGTGTGGAAAATCCTCCTCCGTATCCAGCTAGAATCCGGTCACACTGGCTTAGTGTAATGAGGGTATATATGAGTTAGTTATAGGTCAGGCAGGTGCTGGTGCTCAAACAGGCCAATAGCAAAGTACCAATGAAAGAAAGTTGAGAAAACAAGCAAATAAATTAAAACATAGCATTTACTCCAAGACTTTAAAAAGCAGGATCACAGTGACATCCTATGAGATTGATTAACACCTCGGGGCTGGCAGGCTTACGCGTTTCGGCATTGCGCCGTAGTCATATGCTATGACTACGGCGCAATGCCGAAACGCGTAAGCCTGCCAGCCCCAAGGTGTTAATCAATCTCATAGGATGTCACTGTGATCCTGCTTTTTAAAGTCTTGGAATAAATGCTATGTTTTAATTTATTTGCTGGTTTGCTCAACTTTCTTTCATTGGTACTGTGTACATTATCTGGTCACAGGTAACCAGTTTTATAATCTTTGAGTCAAACCTGTGATACTGTACTTTACCAGTTCCTGCTTAATAAAGTTACTTCACTGTGACCAAGTCTAAAAGGCCATTTTAAACTTATGGCTCAGTTCCATAACCAGAAATTATCTCTAGTGAACTCCACCTCCCTGTTGCTGCAACCGCACACGTGCCAGATATAGCAGGTGGTTATTGTGTCCTGGTAATGGAAAGAATAAATCCTCAGCATTTACTGTTCTCTTCCTTTATTCTGAAACTTCCTAGTATGCACATGGGACTATATCACACGACTCTCCAATCAAATCTCGGGCAGGGGCTCAACAACTTTTGCAAATAATTATGTATTTATTTTTTTATGTATTTATTATAACTTTACATTAATTGCACCAGATAACCATTTAATTACTATTTTACATCATTTTTTATAACATTTACTTAAAGTACATACAAAAATTTAAATTAAAATATACATGAAAAAAAAATGAAATAAAATCTTTAGCTAAGTCAGCTAAGGCCAAACATGTCTAGAATTGTTAGTTTTGATAACTGTTAAAGTCTGTATCTGCAGCTATGTATCTCATGTTCTAAAATGGTGCATCTTTTATTTGGCACCTTTCTCTGATTCTTTGCTTTAAAAAAAAAAACTCACCCTCAATGCGTTAAAGGGCCAGGTCACTTTGCATTTGTAGTTACAAACTAATAAATGTATATAAAATTATTATAATTTTTTTTATTATATATACTTACAACAATATAGCAAGAAATCCAGTCGATATTTGCTATTAAAATAAGGGGTAAATCTTTTTGTGGGCTACTCTAATCACAGCATTTCTGCATAGTAAGCTTCTGCATATTTCTTTCTTATGCACAATGGCTCCTTAAGATAAAGGTACAGCGACCAGTCCTCATCTGCACTAAGCGTCAGTTAGAATGTTGGCATTAGTGCTTAGTGTTTATTTATTGCAGCTGTAAGAGAGGGATCAGGAATAGGGCAATTGTCTTCAGAGAGCGGATGAAGCAAAATCCACTTTCAATGTGAATAGAGATGTCTTCCTGTATGTTACCAATAAACACATTTTCAGTGGATTCGGGCACATCTCCTTTGTGCATTGCTTGGATTTCCATAGATTAAAAAACATAATCATAGTAGTAATGCTCGAAATGTTGCCGTGTCATGGATAGAGAGCTTGCATGCACAGTTGTGATGTAGGGAATTAATCATCCACGGAATGAAACATAGGTACAAAAGATAGCAGGTACTACTGAGTTAGTAAAAATAAAAAGTATACATTTATTGGTTTCACATAAAAATGAAGAGCTCCCAGACAGGGGACAACACAAAAGGAATGTCTTACGCGTTTCATGCCCCCTAGTGGCGCTTAATCATAGACTGCAGGTGCAGTTGTGAGGCCACCTATTTATGCAAAAAAGCAACAACAGGTTAACCCTCAACTGACCACAAAAAAAGTTAAAAACATACTCCATACAGAGTAAGGTATAAGAAAGCAACATTGCTAACACAATATAATAACAGTGATATGGTAAAAAGCAAACAATGAAAAACTAACATGTGTAAATTTATACATACTTGTGAAATTTTCATGATGAACTTATGTTTAGCACAATGGCCTAAAGATAATGATAAATACAGGGAGGGCCAAATAATTAATGCAGATCATGATGTGCAAATCTATTGTACATAGGTCCAAATGTTGAGGGGAGAAGATCAATTTTAAAAAAATATATAGAATAGTGTTTCTATATATATGGCAAAATACAACTCAGTCATCAATAAAATAACTGATGTCAAATTCTCTATTGATGCCTAAGGGGGTTTTAGTTTGAAGTTTTAAAATCCAAAACAATTCTTTTTTGTCAATGATTTTGTTTGTTACCCCCTCTAATTAATCATCCACCCACAATGAATACTTTCACTAAAAATATCTTAATTAAACTTACTTATGGAAAAATGTAAAATAATTAATAGACTTGTATGAAGAATCATTTATTTTGTTCTCGGCAAAGCTTTGAACTTTTTGGGGTTTGCAGCTCTTTAATAGCTCTACTATATGTATTCATGTTCATTGATCTCTAATATGATTATTGAACTGGGAGAGCTTGTTCTTCAACAACTATGCAGTATAAACATTGTCTTTATGCTTTTTCCCCCCATTGGTTACAATTATAATCAGCAGGAAGCTGGACGACAGGTTTATTTTCATGTAATCACCAGCTGTTGAAGAGGCAAAGAACCAATGATAGTCGTTCCTTGCCTCTTTTCTGCTTGCCCAGCAACTGCATTTCTCCACTTTCAATAGCGACAGCAAAAAAACACTTGAATGTGTATCTATTTTGCAGCAGTACTGGACATCGATACAGGTCTAAATGGCATAAGTATTATATTTAATTCATCACAAAATAAATCTCTAATAAATAGTACATAAGTCAGTTAAATTTGATTCTTGTTATATTGTTAATGTGAAAGAATATTTTAAACTAATATTGTCATTTTATTTATATTAGTCTTGTTCTCAAACCCAGCATCAAATATAGACAAGTGATGAACTTTACACCTCACTTCGGATATAGCCTCCTTTGCTAGTGCAGTCTTCTCACAATTGACTACATAGTATTTTAAAAAATGGAAAAGGTAAGAAAGGGGCGCTAAAAAGCAATCTGGATATTTGCAAAAAGATGAATCCTTACTAATGTGTATAAAATTTACTACGTGTGATAATCTTAAAATGATCTTGAGAAAGGATTTGTGGAAGCCGATACACGTCGATCCAACCTAACAGCTCACAACAACACTGTCTTTTTCCGGCACCCAGAACCACTGCACCTAACCCTGTTGGTTGAATTAAAGAAACCAAGGTTAGCAATAGGACAGCGAGAGGAGCCGTGTGAAGGAATTATCAAGGAACATAGTGCGCGCACTTAATTCAAAGAGAGGAACCCTGCACCATTGGTCCATGAAATCCATGTGACCCACAGCTGATCTATCAACAGTTGAAACACCAACAAAGAAGAGAGAGGTGCTTTAAACATTACACCTAAAGGTACTGTGATCAAATATATCTCCGGATTGTTTTAAAGTATTCACAGCAAGACTATAAATTACTGTATCTCACATCACGCTTGATCGGTTAAACGGAAGAAATGACAAAACTTTGCAACATTGTCTTATATTACAACCATTAAGCTTATGGATACATTGTGCAAAAGCGTTTAGATTGTCAGATCATATATTTGCTCTGAGCGCTTACTGAATTACAGAAAGATTGGGACTTTTAAACGCTCTAACATCAATCAACTTGTATCCTTATCTCAACCCAATTTTTATAGTTTATATGTATTTTTTATTACACTTTCTGTGTAATTATCAGTTGTTTCTAAGAATATCTCAATTGTATTTTTTAGTATTTTTTAATGTTTGAAATAATGGAGATTTTTTAACGTTTTGCAGGTATAACCTAACACCGGTGTAGGTTTTATTTTTATTTTTATCATTACTGGAATTTATTATTACTAGAATTTTCCCTAATAATAGATTTTTGCATATACCTTTACCTTGTATTTATCTATGTTTATTAAATCAGCTATTTATACCTAATTCATTTTGTATGCTTATCTTGATACATCCCTGTTTGTTTGCTAATTCTGAAGTAAATGCAGTTATAATACACAGTCACAGGATCCCTTATACTCAGGATCCCTTATTAAAGACAGACTTGTAAGATTGCCATAGTTAACTACCTCTTAGGCTGATCACTTTATCCTCACTCATTTCCTTATTAACTCTTTATGGTTATCTTTTTATTTACAACACTTAGGAGACTATATAAGTTTTAGCACATAATATATGTTTTAGCACTCAGTCATAAAATGATTAAGAACCTATGTTAGGAACCTTTTTTATGTCCACAACACCTTATTATTATCTTTTTATAAACATTCACTTATTTCTTATATTCACATCCCAACACCTTTCACTTAATTATTTACTTTTTCCCAATTAATAATTGTTCAATTAAGAATTGTTCATCATCCAAAGGCTAAATCATTTTAGGATTATCACACATAGTAAATTTTATACACATTAGTAAGGATTCATCTTTTTGCAAATATCCAGATTGCTTTTTTTTTCTAGCTGGAGATTCCTACGTTGAGTGGGCATATAAGGTGCACCGCACAGCAGCTCACTGGATGGCGGGGTGCCAAGCCGTATCTGGGGAAGAGGTGTTGCAGCTATTCCTGTTGGAACATTGCTTTGACACGTTATCAGCAGGAGTTAGAGAGTGGTTTCGGGACCGTAAACCCTTCACCCTGCATGAAGCTCCTCGCCTGGCAGATGAGTATACGGATGCCCGCAAACTGGACACTGCTACCACTAAGCCCCCTGCCAGAGTGGAGTACCGACCCACAGTCACCCCAGCAGCTACCAGTTACCAACCCCCGGCGCACCACTCTACCACACCGCCTCCAGCCACAAACTATCCTCAGACAGCCCGGTTCAACTCACGGGATTACTCACAGCCTATTTGGTGCTTTGGATGTAAGCAACTAGGGCACAAAAGACCAGAGTGTCCCCTAAACACAGCGAACCAAGCACAGTCCTTTAGGAGACCCGCCGACGGAAACCCACGTAACCCTCAGCCTGCTGCCCACTGCGTAGAGGAGGAAGAATGCTGGAGCATCCTACCTGAAGCAGACCCCATGCAAGCTGACCACCGGGATAACCAGCAACAGCACCGGCAACTGGTTAAAGTGAATGGGAAGGAGGTCAGTGGTCTACGAGATACTGGTGCTACCATGACCTTGCTCCAAAAGAACTTGGTGTCTGAGAACCAGCACACCAGAGATACTGTGGCTGTGAGGGTAGCAGGGGGGGCTGTGTTCCGCCTACCTGTTCCCCGGGTAGATTTGGATTGGGGAGTGGGCTCTAGACATGTGAATGTGGGGGTCATGAAGGACTTACCAGCTGATGTTCTCCTTGGAAATGACTTGGCCCCCCTTGTTTCTGCCTACGCTCCCATGGGTAAGGCCGATGTTAACCCTGTGACTACCCGTGCCCAGATCCGTGCCACCGAGACCGACCTACCTGCTGCTAAGCCCCAGGACGCTGAGCTCAGTAATTCTCTACCCGCTATTGATACGTGGAAGTCCCGTTACAACGTGGTGATGAAGGAGAAGAGTCAAGTAGAGGATGAAATGGTCACGTTAAACAATCACGTTATAGTGCTAGTGGAAGAGAAGAGGAGCGCAGAGGAAAAAGCGTGTTTAGAACGGGAATCTTTGCTAGACAAGCTGCACCGACAGACCACAGAAAACACCAGCTTCAGAGTGGAACATGAAACCGTAAAGACAAATATAGCGACACTGGAGAAAAAGCTGACGCTGGTTCATAGTGAGGTGCAGCAACTCAAGGGCAACTTACGTCAGTATGAAGGGCTTGTGGATACCTATAAAGAGCAGGTACAAAAAACTCGTAAAGAAGCCGATGAGATTTCTCTCCAACTGGAAAGAAGCGTCTCTGAAAACAAAAACTTGAAGGACTGTTTAGCCCTGGTCTGGGCACTGAAGAAGTTGAACCCTTATTTATACGGACAGGAATACTCTCTCCTAACGGGAATGCAGATGGATTGTCCTGGCAAACTGACATTCCTACCACCTCCTAGTCCGGTCATCCCCAAGTTGACCCGCCAAAGGGTCAAGCCGGGTCTGCCAGAGTGTCCCACCAGGAGGGAGCCGTGTGACAGACCCCTCTGTCAGTACTGGAAGGGTTAACTTTGTTCAGCTTTGAGAAACTATTTTCTGAAAACGGTTTTCCTGACTTCAGCTATTGATACTGTAATTAAGTTTAAGTGATAAGCGTTCACATTGTTTAACCAGACTGCCAGGTGTCAAGAAGGACTCCCTTGTTTTCTTGTGTTTGTTTATTTGGTAAAGTAATGCAATTCTATTGTATCCTGTAAAAGGGTGTCTTCCCTCTATCTAATGTACTATCTTCTTCTAACCCCCGGTCTCCTAGGGAGCGTCAACGAGGTGGGAGACTTGCATAAGTACTGGGCATATAGCCCTCAATAAAACTACTTCTGTTTTACTCTCAAGATGGAGCTTGGTCTCATGTTTTGGGGGGAATTAACTGGGTTCGTGTGTTGCTGATCCCGTATTCAGGGCATCTTTCATCTGGTTTTAACCCTTGATATCCGGGTTATACCATAACACATCATCAACACAACAAACTATAGTCAGGATGTTTCGCCCTTTTTGGGGCTCATCAGTATGGTGTAGGTGTTATGTTATTTGACTCAAGCATTGATTTAAGCCTTAAGGCTTTTTGCTAGTTCTGTGACTGATAACACCATTTCTCATCCTCTCACTTTACGGTGTTAAAATTAATACTTGAGTCAAACAACAACACCAACCATAGACAGCCTGTTTGGCCTATTTGGGCCTCATCATCTCTCCACTGCATTAAGTAGAGCAAACAACATATACACTTATCAATCTGAAAGGCAGCCCTATAGCAAAAGATTAAATACTCAAGTACATCAGCATCAACCATATTGATCTAAATGAGACTGAGTCCCAATATAGCGAAACAGGCTGCATATGGTTGATGCTGTGTTACTTAACACTTAAGTATTAAACACTTTGCTAATCTGCTGCTATAGCCTGTAAAGTATTTGCAAGACATAATTCAGTGGAGAATTTATCTTATTCATTAAACTGCAATGAATTTAGATAAATATAATAATATAATAATCGCATCAGAGAGCCCATGAAAGAAGGCGGCAACAAGGGCTTCATTGTTCCAACCTACCTCGGCGGCAGGCATATGGAACTCAATAGCATACTGAGCAACAGATCTTGTACCTTGCTGAATGGACATGAGTCATTTAGCAGCAGAGGAGGAGCGAGCCGGAACATCAAATATCCTTCGAAAGGAGGCCACAAATTCAGGGTAATTTGAAATCACAGTCTCTTAACAAGTCTGCTTTAACGGACTCTGGTGGTTGTGCTGTTGCTTTGTTTTCTTTTTTTCCCATTCATTCAGGGGTCCATCACACCATCCAAGACAACCTACCCATTTCTCCATTTGGGAGCTATTTTGCAGCAGCTTTGAGAAGGTTTCTTAGATTGAAAATTCCACACTCACTGGCCAGGTCTATACTCAGGTTTGTGCTGCTGCTTGGTTCCTTTTAATTTCATTTCAGGGGTCTCCTGTACTGGCCGTGCATACCTATGGCTTTCTTTTAAACTTTTTTTTGCAGCAGTGTGGTAAAAAGGTCTTCGGTTGAATGGGTCTTGCGCACCAGATGGTTCTACAACCTGGTTTTGTGCTGATGGTTGTTTCTTTGTTTTTTTTTTCATTTAATTTCAGGGGCCTCCCGCAACGGCCGTGACTACATTTGGCTCCCTTAGGGGCCTTGGGGGCAGGAGTCTTGTGAGGTGGCTTCCGTTTTGAATGGGTCTCGCGCACCAGCTACCCTTGGCTCCCTTAGGGGCCTTGTTGGCAGCAGTCTTGTGAGGTGGCTTCCGTTTTGAATGGGTCTCGCGCACCGGACGGGACTGCGCCCTGGTTTGTGCTGCTGCTTAGTTTTCTAGCTTTCATTTCAGGGGCCTCCCGCACCGGCCGTGACTACCCTTGGCTCCCTTAGGGGCCTTGTTGGCAGCAGTCTTGTGAGGTGGCTTCCGTTTTGAATGGGTCTCGCGCACCGGCCGGGACTGCGCCCTGGTTTGTGCTGCTGCTTAGTTTTCTTGCTTTCATTTCAGGGGCCTCCCGCACCAGCCGTGACTACTTTTGGCTCCCTTAGGGGCCTTGTTGGCAGCAGTCTTGTGAGGTGGCTTCCGTTTTGAATGGGTCTCGTGCACCGGCCGGGACTGCGCCCTGGTTTGTGCTGCTGCTTAGTTTTCTTGCTTTCATTTCAGGGGCCTCCCACACCGGCCGTGACTACCCTTGGCTCCCTTAGGGGCCTCGTTGGCAGCAGTCTTGTGAGGTGGCTTCCGTTTTGAATGGGTCTCGCGCACCGGCCGGGACTGCGCCCTGGTTTGTGCTGCTGCTTAGTTTTCTTGCTTTCATTTCAGGGGCCTCCCGCACCGGCCGTGACTACCCTTGGCTCCCTTAGGGGCCTCGTTGGCAGCAGTCTTGTGAGGTGGCTTCCATTTTGAATGGGTCTCGCGCACCGGCCGGGACTGTGCCCTGGTTTGTGCTGCTGCTTAGTTTTCTTGCTTTTATTTCAGGGGCCTCCCGCACCGGCCGTGACTACCCTTGGCTCCCTTAGGGGCCTCGTTGGCAGCAGTCTTGTGAGGTGGCTTCTGTTTTGAATGGGTCTCGCGCACCGGCCGGGACTGCGCCCTGGTTTGTGCTGCTGCTTAGTTTTCTTGCTTTCATTTCAGGGGCCTCCCGCACCGGCCGTGACTACCCTTGGCTCCCTTAGGGGCCTCGTTGGCAGCAGTCTTGTGAGGTGGCTTCCGTTTTGAATGGGTCTCGCGCAACGGCCGGGACTGCGCCCTGGTTTGTGCTGCTGCTTAGTTTTCTTGCTTTCATTTCAGGGGCCTCCCGCACCGGCCGTGACTACCCTTGGCTCCCTTAGGGGCCTCGTTGGCAGCAGTCTTGTGAGGTGGCTTCCGTTTTGAATGGGTCTCGCGCACCGGCCGGGACTGCGCCCTGGTTTGTGCTGCTGCTTAGTTTTCTTGCTTTCATTTCAGGGGCCTCCCGCACCGGCCGTGACTACCCTTGGCTCCCTTAGGGGCCTCGTTGGCAGCAGTCTTGTGAGGTGGCTTCCGTTTTGAATGGGTCTCGCGCACCGGCCGGGACTGCGCCCTGGTTTGTGCTGCTGCTTAGTTTTCTTGCTTTCATTTCAGGGGCCTCCCGCACCGGCCGTGACTACCCTTGGTTCCCTTAGGGGCCTCGTTGGCAGCAGTCTTGTGAGGTGGCTTCCGTTTTGAATGGGTCTCGCGCACCGGCCGGGACTGCGCCCTGGTTTGTGCTGCTGCTTAGTTTTCTTGCTTTCATTTCAGGGGCCTCCCGCACCGGCCGTGACTACCCTTGGCTCCCTTAGGGGCCTTATTGGCAGCAGTCTTGTGAGGTGGCTTCCGTTTTAAATGGGTCTCGCGCACCGGCCGGGACTGCGCCGTGGTTTGTGCTGTTGCTTAGTTTTCTTGCTTTCATTTCAGGGGCCTCCCGCACCGGCCGTGACTACCCTTGGCTCCCTTAGGGGCCTTGTTGGCAGCAGTCTTGTCAGGTGGCTTCCGTTTTGAATGGGTCTCGCGCACCGGCCGGGACTGCGCCCTGGTTTGTGCTGCTGCTTAGTTTTCTTGCTTTCATTTCAGGGGCCTCCCGCACCGGCCGTGACTACCCTTGGCTCCCTTAGGGGCCTCGTTGGCAGCAGTCTTGTGAGGTGGCTTCCGTTTTAAATGGGTCTCGCGCACCGGCCGGGACTGCGCCCTGGTTTGTGCTGCTGCTTAGTTTTCTTGCTTTCATTTCAGGGGCCTCCCGCACCGGCCGTGACTACCCTTGGCTCCCTTAGGGGCCTTGTTGGCAGCAGTCTTGTGAGGTGGCTTCCATTTTAAATGGGTCTCGTGCACCGGCCGGGACTGCGCCCTGGTTTGTGCTGCTGCTTAGTTTTCTTGCTTTCATTTCAGGGGCCTCCCGCACCGGCCGTGACTACCCTTGGCTCCCTTAGGGGCCTTGTTGGCAGCAGTCTTGTGAGGTGGCTTCCGTTTTGAATGGGCCTCCCACACCGGCCGTGACTACCCTTGGCTCCCTTAGGGGCCTCGTTGGCAGCAGTCTTGTGAGGTGGCTTCCGTTTTGAATGGGTCTCGCGCACCGGCCGGGACTGCGCCCTGGTTTGTGCTGCTGCTTAGTTTTCTTGCTTTCATTTCAGGGGCCTCCCGCACCGGCCGTGACTACCCTTGGCTCCCTTAGGGGCCTCGTTGGCAGCAGTCTTGTGAGGTGGCTTCCATTTTAAATGGGTCTCGTGCACCGGCCGGGACTGCGCCCTGGTTTGTGCTGCTGCTTAGTTTTCTTGCTTTCATTTCAGGGGCCTCCCGCACCGGCCGTGACTACCCTTGGCTCCCTTAGGGGCCTTGTTGGCAGCAGTCTTGTGAGGTGGCTTCCGTTTTGAATGGGTCTCGCGCACCGGCCGGGACTGCGCCCTGGTTTGTGCTGCTGCTTAGTTTTCTTGCTTTCATTTCAGGGGCCTCCCGCACCAGCCGTGACTACTTTTGGCTCCCTTAGGGGCATTGTTGGCAGCAGTCTTGTGAGGTGGCTTCCGTTTTGAATGGGTCTCGCGCACCGGCCGGGACTGCGCCCTGGTTTGTGCTGCTGCTTAGTTTTCTTGCTTTCATTTCAGGGGCCTCCCGCACCGGCCGTGACTACCCTTGGCTCCCTTAGGGGCCTCGTTGGCAGCAGTCTTGTGAGGTGGCTTCCGTTTTGAATGGGTCTCGCGCACCGGCCGGGACTGCGCCCTGGTTTGTGCTGCTGCTTAGTTTTCTTGCTTTCATTTCAGGGGCCTCCCGCACCGGCCGTGACTACCCTTGGCTCCCTTAGGGGCCTCGTTGGCAGCAGTCTTGTGAGGTGGCTTCCGTTTTGAATGGGTCTCGCGCACCGGCCGGGACTGCGCCCTGGTTTGTGCTGCTGCTTAGTTTTCTTGCTTTTATTTCAGGGGCCTCCCGCACCGGCCGTGACTACCCTTGGCTCCCTTAGGGGCCTCGTTGGCAGCAGTCTTGTGAGGTGGCTTCTGTTTTGAATGGGTCTCGCGCACCGGCCGGGACTGCGCCCTGGTTTGTGCTGCTGCTTAGTTTTCTTGCTTTCATTTCAGGGGCCTCCCGCACCGGCCGTGACTACCCTTGGCTCCCTTAGGGGCCTTGTTGGCAGCAGTCTTGTGAGGTGGCTTCCGTTTTGAATGGGTCTCGCGCAACGGCCGGGACTGCGCCCTGGTTTGTGCTGCTGCTTAGTTTTCTTGCTTTCATTTCAGGGGCCTCCCGCACCGGCCGTGACTACCCATGGCTCCCTTAGGGGCCTTGTTGGCAGCAGTCTTGTGAGGTGGCTTCCGTTTTGAATGGGTCTCGCGCACCGGCCGGGACTGCGCCCTGGTTTGTGCTGCTGCTTAGTTTTCTTGCTTTCATTTCAGGGGCCTCCCGCACCGGCCGTGACTACCCTTGGCTCCCTTAGGGGCCTTGTTGGCAGCAGTCTTGTGAGGTGGCTTCCGTTTTGAATGGGTCTCGCGCACCGGCCGGGACTGCGCCCTGGTTTGTGCTGCTGCTTAGTTTTCTTGCTTTCATTTCAGGGGCCTCCCGCACCGGCCGTGACTACCCTTGGCTCCCTTAGGGGCCTTGTTTGCAGCAGTCTTGTGAGGTGGCTTCCGTTTTGAATGGGTCTCGCGCACCGGCCGGGACTGCGCCCTGGTTTGTGCTGCTGCTTAGTTTTCTTGCTTTCATTTCAGGGGCCTCCCGCACCGGCCGTGACTACCCTTGGCTCCCTTAGGGGCCTTGTTGGCAGCAGTCTTGTGAGGTGGCTTCCGTTTTGAATGGGTCTCGCGCACCGGCCGGGACTGCGCCCTGGTTTGTGCTGCTGCTTAGTTTTCTTGCTTTCATTTCAGGGGCCTCCCGCACCGGCCGTGACTACCCTTGGCTCCCTTAGGGGCCTTGTTGGCAGCAGTCTTGTGAGGTGGCTTCCGTTTTGAATGGGTCTCGCGCACCGGCCGGGACTGCGCCCTGGTTTGTGCTGCTGCTTAGTTTTCTTGCTTTCATTTCAGGGGCCTCCCGCACCGGCCGTGACTACCCTTGGCTCCCTTAGGGGCCTTGTTGGCAGCAGTCTTGTGAGGTGGCTTCCGTTTTGAATGGGTCTCGCGCACCGGCCGGGACTGCGCCCTGGTTTGTGCTGCTGCTTAGTTTTCTTGCTTTCATTTCAGGGGCCTCCCGCACCGGCCGTGACTACCCTTGGCTCCCTTAGGGGCCTTGTTGGCAGCAGTCTTGTGAGGTGGCTTCCGTTTTGAATGGGTCTCGCGCACCGGCCGGGACTGCGCCCTGGTTTGTGCTGCTGCTTAGTTTTCTTGCTTTCATTTCAGGGGCCTCCCGCACCGGCCGTGACTACCCTTGGCTCCCTTAGGGGCCTCGTTGGCAGCAGTCTTGTGAGGTGGCTTCCGTTTGAATGGGTCTCGCGCACCGGCCGGGACTGCGCCCTGGTTTGTGCTGCTGCTTAGTTTTCTTGCTTTCATTTCAGGGGCCTCCCGCACCGGCCGTGACTACCCTTGGCTCCCTTAGGGGCCTTGTTGGCAGCAGTCTTGTGAGGTGGCTTCCGTTTTGAATGGGTCTCGCGCACCGGCCGGGACTGCGCCCTGGTTTGTGCTGCTGCTTAGTTTTCTTGCTTTCATTTCAGGGGCCTCCCGCACCGGCCGTGACTACCCTTGGCTCCCTTAGGGGCCTTGTTGGCAGCAGTCTTGTGAGGTGGCTTCCGTTTTGAATGGGTCTCGCGCACCGGCCGGGACTGCGCCCTGGTTTGTGCTGCTGCTTAGTTTTCTTGCTTTCATTTCAGGGGCCTCCCGCACCGGCCGTGACTACCCTTGGCTCCCTTAGGGGCCTTGTTGGCAGCAGTCTTGTGAGGTGGCTTCCGTTTTGAATGGGTCTCGCGCACCGGCCGGGACTGCGCCCTGGTTTGTGCTGCTGCTTAGTTTTCTTGCTTTCATTTCAGGGGCCTCCCGCACCGGCCGTGACTACCCTTGGCTCCCTTAGGGGCCTTGTTGGCAGCAGTCTTGTGAGGTGGCTTCCGTTTTGAATGGGTCTCGCGCACCGGCCGGGACTGCGCCCTGGTTTGTGCTGCTGCTTAGTTTTCTTGCTTTCATTTCAGGGGCCTCCCGCACCGGCCGTGACTACCCTTGGCTCCCTTAGGGGCCTTGTTGGCAGCAGTCTTGTGAGGTGGCTTCCGTTTTGAATGGGTCTCGCGCACCGGCCGGGACTGCGCCCTGGTTTGTGCTGCTGCTTAGTTTTCTTGCTTTCATTTCAGGGGCCTCCCGCACCGGCCGTGACTACCCTTGGCTCCCTTAGGGGCCTTGTTGGCAGCAGTCTTGTGAGGTGGCTTCCGTTTTGAATGGGTCTCGCGCACCGGCCGGGACTGCGCCCTGGTTTGTGCTGCTGCTTAGTTTTCTTGCTTTCATTTCAGGGGCCTCCCGCACCGGCCGTGACTACCCTTGGCTCCCTTAGGGGCCTTGTTGGCAGCAGTCTTGTGAGGTGGCTTCCGTTTTGAATGGGTCTCGCGCACCGGCCGGGACTGCGCCCTGGTTTGTGCTGCTGCTTAGTTTTCTTGCTTTCATTTCAGGGGCCTCCCGCACCGGCCGTGACTACCCTTGGCTCCCTTAGGGGCCTTGTTGGCAGCAGTCTTGTGAGGTGGCTTCCGTTTTGAATGGGTCTCGCGCACCGGCCGGGACTGCGCCCTGGTTTGTGCTGCTGCTTAGTTTTCTTGCTTTCATTTCAGGGGCCTCCCGCACCGGCCGTGACTACCCTTGGCTCCCTTAGGGGCCTTGTTGGCAGCAGTCTTGTGAGGTGGCTTCCGTTTTGAATGGGTCTCGCGCACCGGCCGGGACTGCGCCCTGGTTTGTGCTGCTGCTTAGTTTTCTTGCTTTCATTTCAGGGGCCTCCCGCACCGGCCGTGACTACCCTTGGCTCCCTTAGGGGCCTTGTTGGCAGCAGTCTTGTGAGGTGGCTTCCGTTTTGAATGGGTCTCGCGCACCGGCCGGGACTGCGCCCTGGTTTGTGCTGCTGCTTAGTTTTCTTGCTTTCATTTCAGGGGCCTCCCGCACCGGCCGTGACTACCCTTGGCTCCCTTAGGGGCCTTGTTGGCAGCAGTCTTGTGAGGTGGCTTCCGTTTTGAATGGGTCTCGCGCACCGGCCGGGACTGCGCCCTGGTTTGTGCTGCTGCTTAGTTTTCTTGCTTTCATTTCAGGGGCCTCCCGCACCGGCCGTGACTACCCTTGGCTCCCTTAGGGGCCTTGTTGGCAGCAGTCTTGTGAGGTGGCTTCCGTTTTGAATGGGTCTCGCGCACCGGCCGGGACTGCGCCCTGGTTTGTGCTGCTGCTTAGTTTTCTTGCTTTCATTTCAGGGGCCTCCCGCACCGGCCGTGACTACCCTTGGCTCCCTTAGGGGCCTTGTTGGCAGCAGTCTTGTGAGGTGGCTTCCGTTTTGAATGGGTCTCGCGCACCGGCCGGGACTGCGCCCTGGTTTGTGCTGCTGCTTAGTTTTCTTGCTTTCATTTCAGGGGCCTCCCGCACCGGCCGTGACTACCCTTGGCTCCCTTAGGGGCCTTGTTGGCAGCAGTCTTGTGAGGTGGCTTCCGTTTTGAATGGGTCTCGCGCACCGGCCGGGACTGCGCCCTGGTTTGTGCTGCTGCTTAGTTTTCTTGCTTTCATTTCAGGGGCCTCCCGCACCGGCCGTGACTACCCTTGGCTCCCTTAGGGGCCTTGTTGGCAGCAGTCTTGTGAGGTGGCTTCCGTTTTGAATGGGTCTCGCGCACCGGCCGGGACTGCGCCCTGGTTTGTGCTGCTGCTTAGTTTTCTTGCTTTCATTTCAGGGGCCTCCCGCACCGGCCGTGACTACCCTTGGCTCCCTTAGGGGCCTTGTTGGCAGCAGTCTTGTGAGGTGGCTTCCGTTTTGAATGGGTCTCGCGCACCGGCCGGGACTGCGCCCTGGTTTGTGCTGCTGCTTAGTTTTCTTGCTTTCATTTCAGGGGCCTCCCGCACCGGCCGTGACTACCCTTGGCTCCCTTAGGGGCCTTGTTGGCAGCAGTCTTGTGAGGTGGCTTCCGTTTTGAATGGGTCTCGCGCACCGGCCGGGACTGCGCCCTGGTTTGTGCTGCTGCTTAGTTTTCTTGCTTTCATTTCAGGGGCCTCCCGCACCGGCCGTGACTACCCTTGGCTCCCTTAGGGGCCTTGTTGGCAGCAGTCTTGTGAGGTGGCTTCCGTTCTGAATGGGTCTCGCGCACCGGCCGGGACTGCGCCCTGGTTTGTGCTGCTGCTTAGTTTTCTTGCTTTCATTTCAGGGGCCTCCCGCACCGGCCGTGACTACCCTTGGCTCCCTTAGGGGCCTTGTTGGCAGCAGTCTTGTGAGGTGGCTTCCGTTTTGAATGGGTCTCGCGCACCGGCCGGGACTGCGCCCTGGTTTGTGCTGCTGCTTAGTTTTCTTGCTTTCATTTCAGGGGCCTCCCGCACCGGCCGTGACTACCCTTGGCTCCCTTAGGGGCCTTGTTGGCAGCAGTCTTGTGAGGTGGCTTCCGTTTTGAATGGGTCTCGCGCACCGGCCGGGACTGCGCCCTGGTTTGTGCTGCTGCTTAGTTTTCTTGCTTTCATTTCAGGGGCCTCCCGCACCGGCCGTGACTACCCTTGGCTCCCTTAGGGGCCTTGTTGGCAGCAGTCTTGTGAGGTGGCTTCCGTTTTGAATGGGTCTCGCGCACCGGCCGGGACTGCGCCCTGGTTTGTGCTGCTGCTTAGTTTTCTTGCTTTCATTTCAGGGGCCTCCCGCACCGGCCGTGACTACCCTTGGCTCCCTTAGGGGCCTTGTTGGCAGCAGTCTTGTGAGGTGGCTTCCGTTATGAATGGGTCTCGCGCACCGGCCGGGACTGCGCCCTGGTTTGTGCTGCTGCTTAGTTTTCTTGCTTTCATTTCAGGGGCCTCCCGCACCGGCCGTGACTACCCTTGGCTCCCTTAGGGGCCTTGTTGGCAGCAGTCTTGTGAGGTGGCTTCCGTTTTGAATGGGTCTCGCGCACCGGCCGGGACTGCGCCCTGGTTTGTGCTGCTGCTTAGTTTTCTTGCTTTCATTTCAGGGGCCTCCCGCACCGGCCGTGACTACCCTTGGCTCCCTTAGGGGCCTTGTTGGCAGCAGTCTTGTGAGGTGGCTTCCGTTTTGAATGGGTCTCGCGCACCGGCCGGGACTGCGCCCTGGTTTGTGCTGCTGCTTAGTTTTCTTGCTTTCATTTCAGGGGCCTCCCGCACCGGCCGTGACTACCCTTGGCTCCCTTAGGGGCCTTGTTGGCAGCAGTCTTGTGAGGTGGCTTCCGTTTTGAATGGGTCTCGCGCACCGGCCGGGACTGCGCCCTGGTTTGTGCTGCTGCTTAGTTTTCTTGCTTTCATTTCAGGGGCCTCCCGCACCGGCCGTGACTACCCTTGGCTCCCTTAGGGGCCTTGTTGGCAGCAGTCTTGTGAGGTGGCTTCCGTTTTGAATGGGTCTCGCGCACCGGCCGGGACTGCGCCCTGGTTTGTGCTGCTGCTTAGTTTTCTTGCTTTCATTTCAGGGGCCTCCCGCACCGGCCGTGACTACCCTTGGCTCCCTTAGGGGCCTTGTTGGCAGCAGTCTTGTGAGGTGGCTTCCGTTTTGAATGGGTCTCGCGCACCGGCCGGGACTGCGCCCTGGTTTGTGCTGCTGCTTAGTTTTCTTGCTTTCATTTCAGGGGCCTCCCGCACCGGCCGTGACTACCCTTGGCTCCCTTAGGGGCCTTGTTGGCAGCAGTCTTGTGAGGTGGCTTCCGTTTTGAATGGGTCTCGCGCACCGGCCGGGACTGCGCCCTGGTTTGTGCTGCTGCTTAGTTTTCTTGCCTTTCATTTCAGGGGCCTCCCGCACCGGCCGTGACTACCCTTGGCTCCCTTAGGGGCCTTGTTGGCAGCAGTCTTGTGAGGTGGCTTCCGTTTTGAATGGGTCTCGCGCACCGGCCGGGACTGCGCCCTGGTTTGTGCTGCTGCTTAGTTTTCTTGCCTTTCATTTCAGGGGCCTCCCGCACCGGCCGTGACTACCCTTGGCTCCCTTAGGGGCCTTGTTGGCAGCAGTCTTGTGAGGTGGCTTCCGTTTTGAATGGGTCTCGCGCACCGGCCGGGACTGCGCCCTGGTTTGTGCTGCTGCTTAGTTTTCTTGCTTTCATTTCAGGGGCCTCCCGCACCGGCCGTGACTACCCTTGGCTCCCTTAGGGGCCTTGTTGGCAGCAGTCTTGTGAGGTGGCTTCCGTTTTGAATGGGTCTCGCGCACCGGCCGGGACTGCGCCCTGGTTTGTGCTGCTGCTTAGTTTTCTTGCTTTCATTTCAGGGGCCTCCCGCACCGGCCGTGACTACCCTTGGCTCCCTTAGGGGCCTTGTTGGCAGCAGTCTTGTGAGGTGGCTTCCGTTTTGAATGGGTCTCGCGCACCGGCCGGGACTGCGCCCTGGTTTGTGCTGCTGCTTAGTTTTCTTGCTTTCATTTCAGGGGCCTCCCGCACCGGCCGTGACTACCCTTGGCTCCCTTAGGGGCCTTGTTGGCAGCAGTCTTGTGAGGTGGCTTCCGTTTTGAATGGGTCTCGCGCACCGGCCGGGACTGCGCCCTGGTTTGTGCTGCTGCTTAGTTTTCTTGCTTTCATTTCAGGGGCCTCCCGCACCGGCCGTGACTACCCTTGGCTCCCTTAGGGGCCTTGTTGGCAGCAGTCTTGTGAGGTGGCTTCCATTTTGAATGGGTCTCGCGCACCGGCCGGGACTGCGCCCTGGTTTGTGCTGCTGCTTAGTTTTCTTGCTTTCATTTCAGGGGCCTCCCGCACCGGCCGTGACTACCCTTGGCTCCCTTAGGGGCCTTGTTGGCAGCAGTCTTGTGAGGTGGCGTCCGTTTTGAATGGGTCTCGCGCACCGGCCGGGACTGCGCCCTGGTTTGTGCTGCTGCTTAGTTTTCTTGCTTTCATTTCAGGGGCCTCCCGCACCGGCCGTGACTACCCTTGGCTCCCTTAGGGGCCTTGTTGGCAGCAGTCTTGTGAGGTGGCTTCCGTTTTGAATGGGTCTCGCGCACCGGCCGGGACTGCGCCCTGGTTTGGGCTGCTGCTTAGTTTTCTTGCTTTCATTTCAGGGGCCTCCCGCACCGGCCGTGACTACCCTTGGCTCCCTTAGGGGCCTTGTTGGCAGCAGTCTTGTGAGGTGGCTTCCGTTTTGAATGGGTCTCGCGCACCGGCCGGGACTGCGCCCTGGTTTGTGCTGCTGCTTAGTTTTCTTGCTTTCATTTCAGGGGCCTCCCGCACCGGCCGTGACTACCCTTGGCTCCCTTAGGGGCCTTGTTGGCAGCAGTCTTGTGAGGTGGCTTCCGTTTTGAATGGGTCTCGCGCACCGGCCGGGACTGCGCCCTGGTTTGTGCTGCTGCTTAGTTTTCTTGCTTTCATTTCAGGGGCCTCCCGCACCGGCCGTGACTACCCTTGGCTCCCTTAGGGGCCTTGTTGGCAGCAGTCTTGTGAGGTGGCTTCCGTTTTGAATGGGTCTCGCGCACCGGCCGGGACTGCGCCCTGGTTTGTGCTGCTGCTTAGTTTTCTTGCTTTCATTTCAGGGGCCTCCCGCACCGGCCGTGACTACCCTTGGCTCCCTTAGGGGCCTTGTTGGCAGCAGTCTTGTGAGGTGGCTTCCGTTTTGAATGGGTCTCGCGCACCGGCCGGGACTGCGCCCTGGTTTGTGCTGCTGCTTAGTTTTCTTGCTTTCATTTCAGGGGCCTCCCGCACCGGCCGTGACTACCCTTGGCTCCCTTAGGGGCCTTGTTGGCAGCAGTCTTGTGAGGTGGCTTCCGTTTTGAATGGGTCTCGCGCACCGGCCGGGACTGCGCCCTGGTTTGTGCTGCTGCTTAGTTTTCTTGCTTCATTTCAGGGGCCTCCCGCACCGGCCGTGACTACCCTTGGCTCCCTTAGGGGCCTTGTTGGCAGCAGTCTTGTGAGGTGGCTTCCGTTTTGAATGGGTCTCGCGCACCGGCCGGGACTGCGCCCTGGTTTGTGCTGCTGCGTAGTTTTCTTGCTTTCATTTCAGGGGCCTCCCGCACCGGCCGTGACTACCCTTGGCTCCCTTAGGGGCCTTGTTGGCAGCAGTCTTGTGAGGTGGCTTCCGTTTTGAATGGGTCTCGCGCACCGGCCGGGACTGCGCCCTGGTTTGTGCTGCTGCTTAGTTTTCTTGCTTTCATTTCAGGGGCCTCCCGCACCGGCCGTGACTACCCTTGGCTCCCTTAGGGGCCTTGTTGGCAGCAGTCTTGTGAGGTGGCTTCCGTTTTGAATGGGTCTCGCGCACCGGCCGGGACTGCGCCCTGGTTTGTGCTGCTGCTTAGTTTTCTTGCTTTCATTTCAGGGGCCTCCCGCACCGGCCGTGACTACCCTTGGCTCCCTTAGGGGCCTTGTTGGCAGCAGTCTTGTGAGGTGGCTTCCGTTTTGAATGGGTCTCGCGCACCGGCCGGGACTGCGCCCTGGTTTGTGCTGCTGCTTAGTTTTCTTGCTTTCATTTCAGGGGCCTCCCGCACCGGCCGTGACTACCCTTGGCTCCCTTAGGGGCCTTGTTGGCAGCAGTCTTGTGAGGTGGCTTCCGTTTTGAATGGGTCTCGCGCACCGGCCGGGACTGCGCCCTGGTTTGTGCTGCTGCTTAGTTTTCTTGCTTTCATTTCAGGGGCCTCCCGCACCGGCCGTGACTACCCTTGGCTCCCTTAGGGGCCTTGTTGGCAGCAGTCTTGTGAGGTGGCTTCCGTTTTGAATGGGTCTCGCGCACCGGCCGGGACTGCGCCCTGGTTTGTGCTGCTGCTTAGTTTTCTTGCTTTCATTTCAGGGGCCTCCCGCACCGGCCGTGACTACCCTTGGCTCCCTTAGGGGCCTTGTTGGCAGCAGTCTTGTGAGGTGGCTTCCGTTTTGAATGGGTCTCGCGCACCGGCCGGGACTGCGCCCTGGTTTGTGCTGCTGCTTAGTTTTCTTGCTTTCATTTCAGGGGCCTCCCGCACCGGCCGTGACTACCCTTGGCTCCCTTAGGGGCCTTGTTGGCAGCAGTCTTGTGAGGTGGCTTCCGTTTTGAATGGGTCTCGCGCACCGGCCGGGACTGCGCCCTGGTTTGTGCTGCTGCTTAGTTTTCTTGCTTTCATTTCAGGGGCCTCCCGCACCGGCCGTGACTACCCTTGGCTCCCTTAGGGGCCTTGTTGGCAGCAGTCTTGTGAGGTGGCTTCCGTTTTGAATGGGTCTCGCGCACCGGCCGGGACTGCGCCCTGGTTTGTGCTGCTGCTTAGTTTTCTTGCTTTCATTTCAGGGGCCTCCCGCACCGGCCGTGACTACCCTTGGCTCCCTTAGGGGCCTTGTTGGCAGCAGTTTTGTGAGGTGGATTCCGTTTTGAATGGGTCTCGCGCACCGGCCGGGACTGCGCCCTGGTTTGTGCTGCTGCTTAGTTTTCTTGCTTTCATTTCAGGGGCCTCCCGCACCGGCCGTGACTACCCTTGGCTCCCTTAGGGGCCTTGTTGGCAGCAGTCTTGTGAGGTGGCTTCCGTTTTGAATGGGTCTCGCGCACCGGCCGGGACAGCGCCCTGGTTTGTGCTGCTGCTTAGTTTTCTTGCCTTTCATTTCAGGGGCCTCCCGCACCGGCCGTGACTACCCTTGGCTCCCTTAGGGGCCTTGTTGGCAGCAGTCTTGTGAGGTGGCTTCCGTTTTGAATGGGTCTCGCGCACCGGCCGGGACTGCGCCCTGGTTTGTGCTGCTGCTTAGTTTTCTTGCTTTCATTTCAGGGGCCTCCCGCACCGGCCGTGACTACCCTTGGCTCCCTTAGGGGCCTTGTTGGCAGCAGTCTTGTGAGGTGGCTTCCGTTTTGAATGGGTCTCGCGCACCGGCCGGGACTGCGCCCTGGTTTGTGCTGCTGCTTAGTTTTCTTGCTTTCATTTCAGGGGCCTCCCGCACCGGCCGTGACTACCCTTGGCTCCCTTAGGGGCCTTGTTGGCAGCAGTCTTGTGAGGTGGCTTCCGTTTTGAATGGGTCTCGCGCACCGGCCCGGACTGCGCCCTGGTTTGTGCTGCTGCTTAGTTTTCTTGCTTTCATTTCAGGGGCCTCCCGCACCGGCCGTGACTACCCTTGGCTCCCTTAGGGGCCTTGTTGGCAGCAGTCTTGTGAGGTGGCTTCCGTTTTAAATGGGTCTCGCGCACCGGCCGGGACTGCGCCCTGGTTTGTGCTGCTGCTTAGTTTTCTTGCTTTCATTTCAGGGGCCTCCCGCACCGGCCGTGACTACCCTTGGCTCCCTTAGGGGCCTTGTTGGCAGCAGTCTTGTGAGGTGGCTTCCGTTTTGAATGGGTCTCGCGCACCGGCCGGGACTGCGCCCTGGTTTGTGCTGCTGCTTAGTTTTCTTGCTTTCATTTCAGGGGCCTCCCGCACCGGCCGTGACAACCCTTGGCTCCCTTAGGGGCCTTGTTGGCAGCAGTCTTGTGAGGTGGCTTCCGTTTTGAATGGGTCTCGCGCACCGGCCGGGACTGCGCCCTGGTTTGTGCTGCTGCTTAGTTTTCTTGCTTTCATTTCAGGGGCCTCCCGCACCGGCCGTGACTACCCTTGGCTCCCTTAGGGGCCTTGTTGGCAGCAGTCTTGTGAGGTGGCTTCCGTTTTGAATGGGTCTCGCGCACCGGCCGGGACTGCGCCCTGGTTTGTGCTGCTGCTTAGTTTTCTTGCTTTCATTTCAGGGGCCTCCCGCACCGGCCGTGACTACCCTTGGCTCCCTTAGGGGCCTTGTTGGCAGCAGTCTTGTCAGGTGGCTTCCGTTTTGAATGGGTCTCGCGCACCGGCCGGGACTGCGCCCTGGTTTGTGCTGCTGCTTAGTTTTCTTGCTTTCATTTCAGGGGCCTCCCGCACCGGCCGTGACTACCCTTGGCTCCCTTAGGGGCCTTGTTGGCAGCAGTCTTGTGAGGTGGCTTCCGTTTTGAATGGGTCTCGCGCACCGGCCGGGACTGCGCCCTGGTTTGTGCTGCTGCTTAGTTTTCTTGCCTTTCATTTCAGGGGCCTCCCGCACCGGCCGTGACTACCCTTGGCTCCCTTAGGGGCCTTGTTGGCAGCAGTCTTGTGAGGTGGCTTCCGTTTTGAATGGGTCTCGCGCACCGGCCGGGACTGCACCCTGGTTTGTGCTTCTGCATATTTCTCTTGCTTTCATTTCAGGGGCCTCCCGCACCGGCCGTGACTACCCTTGGCTCCCTTAGGGGCCTTGTTGGCAGCAGTCTTGTGAGGTGGCTTCCGTTTTGAATGGGTCTCGCGCACCGGCCGGGACTGCGCCCTGGTTTGTGCTGCTGCTTAGTTTTCTTGCTTTCATTTCAGGGGCCTCCCGCACCGGCCGTGACTACCCTTG
This sequence comes from Bombina bombina, assembly GCF_027579735.1. Lineage (NCBI taxonomy): Eukaryota > Metazoa > Chordata > Amphibia > Anura > Bombinatoridae > Bombina > Bombina bombina. The sequence goes on from NC_069504.1 coordinate 814,425,367, forward strand.
GCTCCCTTAGGGGCCTTGTTGGCAGCAGTCTTGTGAGGTGGCTTCCGTTTTGAATGGGTCTCGCGCACCGGCCGGGACTGCGCCCTGGTTTGTGCTGCTGCTTAGTTTTCTTGCTTTCATTTCAGGGGCCTCCCGCACCGGCCGTGACTACCCTTGGCTCCCTTAGGGGCCTTGTTGGCAGCAGTCTTGTGAGGGGGCTTCCGTTTTGAATGGGTCTCACGCACCGGCCGGGACTGCGCCCTGGTTTGTGCTGCTGCTTAGTTTTCTTGCTTTCATTTCAGGGGCCTCCCGCACCGGCCGTGACTACCCTTGGCTCCCTTAGGGGCCTTGTTGGCAGCAGTCTTGTGAGGTGGCTTCCGTTTTGAATGGGTCTCGCGCACCGGCCGGGACTGCGCCCTGGTTTGTGCTGCTGCTTAGTTTTATTGCCTTCATTTCAGGGGCCTCCCGCACCGGCCGTGACTACCCTTGGCTCCCTTAGGGGCCTTGTTGGCAGCAGTCTTGTGAGGTGGCTTCCGTTTTGAATGGGTCTCGCGCACCGGCCGGGACTGCGCCCTGGTTTGTGCTGCTGCTTAGTTTTATTGCCTTCATTTCAGGGGCCTCCCGCACCGGCCGTGACTACCCTTGGCTCCCTTAGGGGCCTTGTTGGCAGCAGTCTTGTGAGGTGGCTTCCGTTTTGAATGGGTCTCGCGCACCGGCCGGGACTGCGCCCTGGTTTGTGCTGCTGCTTAGTTTTCTTGCCTTCATTTCAGGGGCCTCCCGCACCGGCCGTGACTACCCTTGGCTCCCTTAGGGGCCTTGTTGGCAGCAGTCTTGTGAGGTGGCTTCCGTTTTGAATGGGTCTCGCGCACCGGCCGGGACTGCGCCCTGGTTTGTGCTGCTGCTTAGTTTTCTTGCCTTCATTTCAGGGGCCTCCCGCACCGGCCGTAACTACCCTTGGCTCCCTTAGGGGCCTTGTTGGCAGCAGTCTTGTGAGGTGGCTTCCGTTTTGAATGGGTCTCGCGCACCGGCCGGGACTGCGCCCTGGTTTGTGCTGCTGCTTAGTTTTCTTGCCTTCATTTCAGGGGCCTCCCGCACCGGCCGTGACTACCCTTGGCTCCCTTAGGGGCCTTGTTGGCAGCAGTCTTGTGAGGTGGCTTCCGTTTTGAATGGGTCTCGCGCACCGGCCGGGACTGCGCCCTGGTTTGTGCTGCTGCTTAGTTTTCTTGCTTTCATTTCAGGGGCCTCCCGCACCGGCCGTGACTACCCTTGGCTCCCTTAGGGGCCTTGTTGGCAGCAGTCTTGTGAGGTGGCTTCCGTTTTGAATGGGTCTCGCGCACCGGCCGGGACTGCGCCCTGGTTTGTGCTGCTGCTTAGTTTCTTGCTTTCATTTCAGGGGCCTCCCGCACCGGCCGTGACTACCCTTGGCTCCCTTAGGGGCCTTGTTGGCAGCAGTCTTGTGAGTTGGCTTCCGTTTTGAATGGGTCTCGCTCACCGGCCGGGACTGCGCCCTGGTTTGTGCTGCTGCTTAGTTTTCTTGCTTTCATTTCAGAGGCCTCCCGCACCGGCCGTGACTACCCTTGGCTCCCTTAGGGGCCTTGTTGGCAACAGTCTTGTGAGTTGGCTTCCGTTTTGAATGGGTCTCGCGCACCGGCCGGGACTGCGCCCTGGTTTGTGCTGCTGCTTAGTTTTCTTGCTTTCATTTCAGGGGCCTCCCGCACCGGCCGTGACTACCCTTGGCTCCCTTAGGGGCCTTGTTGGCAGCAGTCTTGTGAGGTGGCTTCCGTTTTGAATGGGTCTCGCGCACCGGCCGGGACTGCGCCCTGGTTTGTGCTGCTGCTTAGTTTTCTTGCTTTCATTTCAGGGGCCTCCCGCACCGGCCGTGACTACCCTTGGCTCCCTTAGGGGCCTTGTTGGCAGCAGTCTTGTGAGGTGGCTTCCGTTTTGAATGGGTCTCGCGCACCGGCCGGGACTGCGCCCTGGTTTGTGCTGCTGCTTAGTTTTCTTGCCTTCATTTCAGGGGCCTCCCGCACCGGCCGTGACTACCCTTGGCTCCCTTAGGGGCCTTGTTGGCAGCAGTCTTGTGAGGTGGCTTCCGTTTTGAATGGGTCTCGCGCACCGGCCGGGACTGCGCCCTGGTTTGTGCTGCTGCTTAGTTTTCTTGCTTTCATTTCAGGGGCCTCCCGCACCGGCCGTGACTACCCTTGGCTCTCTTAGGGGCCTTGTTGGCAGCAGTCTTGTGAGGTGGCTTCCGTTTGAATGGGTCTCGCACACCGGCCGGGACTGCGCCCTGGTTTGTGCTGCTGCTTAGTTTTCTTGCTTTCATTTCAGGGGCCTCCCGCACCGGCCGTGACTACCCTTGGCTCCCTTAGGGGCCTTGTTGGCAGCAGTCTTCTTAGATGGCTTCCATTTAAATGGGTCTCGTGCACCGGCCGGGACTGCACCCTGGTTTGTGCTGCTGCTTAGTTTTCTTGTTTTCATTTCAGGGGCCTCTTGCCCCGGCCGTGACTACACCTTGCTCCCTTAGGGTCCTTGTTGTCATCAGTCTTCTTAGATGGCTTCCGTTTAAATGGGTCTTGTGCACCGGCTAGGACTGCGCCCTGGTTTGTGCTGCTGCTTCGTTTTCTTGCTTTTAGTTCAGGGGCCTCCAAAACCTGCCGTGACTACCCTTGGCTTGTCGTCAGCAGTCTTCTGAGATGGCTTCCGTTTGAATGGGTCTCGCGCATTGGCTGGACTGCGCACTGGTTTGTGCTGCTGCTTAGTTACTTTCTTTAATTTCAGGGGCCTCCTGTACCATCCGTGACTACTCTTGTCTCCTGTAGGGGAATTATTTGCAGCAGTCTTGTGTGATGGCTTCAGTTTAAATGGGTTTTGCACTCCAGCCAGGACTGCACGCTGGTTTTTAGTGCTTCTTAGTTTTTTGCTTTCATTTTAGGGGTCTCCCTCACAGGCTGTGACTACCTTTGGGGCCTTATTTGCAGCAGTCTTGTCACATTGCCTTAGGTTTCATTTTTTTCACACACCGGCCGGGACTACACACTGGTTTGTGCTGCTGCCTAATTTTGTTGTTTTTTTGCTTTCATTGCAGGGGTATTCCGCACCAACGTTACTACACTTGGCTCCTTTTTAGGGCCTATTTTCAGCAGTCTTGTGACAAAGCCTTAGGTTGAATGGGTCTCTCGCACTGACTGGAACTACAACCTGGTTTGTGCTGCTGCTTGGTTTTGTTATTTTTTTATTTCATTTCAAGGGCCTCCCGCACCGGACATGAATTCAGTAGTTTGGGGCCTTCTTTGCAGCAGTTTTGTAAAATTGCTGTAGGTTGAATGAGTCTCATTCTGGTTCCTGGTTTTGTTGTTTTTTTAAATACATTTCAGGGTCCGGCCGTTGTTTTTTTCTGATTATGACTACAACCCTTGTTCTTAAGACCGTTCTGTTTCCAATGAACTGAGTTTGCAGGATGAGCAGGTTCTCCTAATTTATAACTATGAAAATGAAAAAAAATATATATATATATACTGTATATGTATATATACACACACAAAAATGACAATACTCAGAGAGAGAGAGGTTTACCTCCTTTTTATATAGCTTTTCTATAAAGAATATTGCAATAGTTGTATTTTCATCACCGGTGGTGGTTTATAATTATAAAACAGCAATTATAACAAAGGTAAACAATTTAACATACTCCACTCAATTTAATAAACCCCAGTGGATAGAATGGATCACTGGCAACACATTAAAGAAAAATATTTACAGCACTATGTCCTAGTTAACCACCACTAATAATGGTAAATTGTCCAGAACTGCTCACTTGAATAGCTGTAACCATCTCCACCACATTTATCTCATGTTAACCCATGCTGCTGCAATCCAGTCACTTATTGTATGAATGGCATGACCTAGCAATGGAATTTTCACCTTAATATACCCCTACTAACCAGAGACGTTACCTTATCCAACTATAATGATCCTCTGTAAGGGACCTCACTATCCATAATGGTCAAAGTACCCCAATGATACAATGGTAACCATGATGGAACACCCTAATGCCAGGCTTCACTGACACCTAAAGGCCTTTTCGTTCATAAATAATTAAAAACTTAAACCTTTATGTAATGCACAGGCCCCCCAGAATGATGCCTTATCTGAAAACAAATACCCGAGCTAGCTAGTCCCCCTTAATGCCTAAAGGTCCCACTTTATGAGTTTTCAGCCACAAAACACCACACTTTCACAGCCCAAACACAGTGTCACATCTATTAGTACCCAGGTCAAACTGACATCCCCACTTTATAACCCCTAGAAGAGATAAAGAACCACTACATGACCCTTCACCACTACCCCACAGCACATAAGGGCCATTATATAAACACAAACCACATTTCCCCCACCACCTGGAGCTATAACAGAAACAAATATGCTCTTGTGTGTGTCTTACAATGGCCCAAAATACCAGCAAATAAGCTTTAATATATACCGTATACTCTCATCCCACACAAAGCTTTTATAAAGTCTAATTTTCAGCCCAAAATTATATTTTTTTATTTTTAGGCATAGAAAATGTAACTGAAGTAAATTATATAATTGTTTTAGCTGCTAGACAATGTTTCCAAGAGAATATATTTATAATTTGTAAGAAAGATGTACATATTACCCATAATGCAACTGGCTGCTTCCAGATTAAAAATACTGTTGTAAGCACACTGTATATAATATTAGTTTGTTTTTTTTAGCTTTACCAGGGTGCTATAATTTCCATCTTTTCAACATGTCACTTATTTAGACAGTAGTTCTAATGTGTGCCCATAACCAAAAGTGTTAATTATTAAAGGGATATGTTTCAGTCTAAGTATAAAGGGCTAAGTATTAAAAGTTTTAAAAATGTAACATCACTCACCCACTTACATGAATTCAGTGTTGTGAGTCATAGACCTCTATTTTAACCTGCAGTGACCCATTGGTAATTGTAACCTACAAAACCATGTTCAAAATGACTGTATGAGCCTCCTCATTGCACTAACCTGAGCAGATGGTGTGCAGCCAGTGAGATTACAGCTGATGGTGGGCACCTGTCTCTTGAGAAATAGCAGAGAATGGTCTCTCTGTAGGATTGTATGCTCCTCACAGAACTGCAGTGACAAAATCTTCACATTGCAGCAGGCAGGGTATAGACAAGAAGCCTCAGACACACTTTCCTCATCACTAACTGCACAGAATGAGCAGATCCGTTGGAGTCTGTTAAGCACCAACTGCCATTTTAGTTTTTTTCTGCAGCCAGCCAATCAGTATTGAGAGCCATGTTGCTGTAGCCAATCAGTAGTGAGTAAGTTACTATAATAACCTGCAGCTGCTACTTCATATTACATGTTAAGTTTATAATATTAATAAAATATTGCTATTATTAGTAAACCCTACAGCATAATTAAGTAAATGCACATTCATTTGCTAGATCTTTTCTGCCTCAAGCATAATCCTGACCCTGTGTATTTCTCACATTGGTCCTATAGTTATATACAAGCAAATATCCTTTACTCTTTTTTAAGTGGGGCCAGCTGTCTAGTTTTCAGGCATTTTGGTTTTAAGAATATATTGCTGTTTTTTTTCTGTTTGTTTTTAATCAGATCAGAGTGATTTTAAAATGCAGTAACACTGTAACAAATCCATAACCATTAGCCTTAAAGGGATATAAAATCTAAAAAGTTCCTTATGTGATTCAGACAGAACATACAATTTTAAAAAAAGTTTCCAATTTACTTCTATTATCAATTTTTATTTGTTCCCATGATATTCAGTGTTTAAGAGATACCTATGTTTGCCTCTGGAGCATTGCACAGCAGTAGTTAGTGCTGCCCTCTAGTGTTCTAGCAAATGTATAACATTCTTGCAAAACTGCTGCCCTATAGAGCTCCATAAATGACCGGCTCCTACGTTGTTGTTTTTCAACAAAAAATTCAAAGAGAACAATGAAAAATTGATAATAGAAGTAAATTATAAAGTTGTTTAAAATGTTATGCTCTATCTGAATTATGAGAGTAATTATGCTCTATCTGAATCATGAGAGTAAAATGTTGGGTTTCATATCCCTTTAAGATATATAAAGCTGAACATTGAAATGTACATGGGTGCGCTTACATTTTAAATACAGCATTTTTGCAAGATACTTCCATTAGCAAAAATGCCTCTAGTAAAAGGTATTACTGTTTTTTCAACAGCATATGTAAATATGTTATGTGTGCCCCGTGTATCAGCTTCTCAGAGAGTCAGCAGTGGTTTGTATGATATAAAGTTCGTCTCCACTGATAAGCTGTGGTGTTTGAATGCTGGTGTCCGCCACTAGCAGCATATATGCAAATGCCACTGAAAAACAGTAATAAAGTTTTTTCTAATGGAAGTTAGCTGCAAAAGTGCTTTTATTTTAAATTGAAATCCATTAATACTTAATTGAAGTTGACCTTTTTATCCCTGTAAATGTACTTATATGACCATGTACTAAGGAGTGTAAGCTGTTTCGGAGCCCTTGCAGGGCAGGTGCACATATGCCAGCTTGCCTCCCGCTATTTTAAAAGCAGCTGTCACTTTACCGCTGCTTAGCGTGTGGATCGCGCCATTAAATTAAATGTAGTTTGCTTCCGCTACCAGAGCGTAAGCAGGCCACATTAAGTTCAATGGCGCGATCGGGTGAGCTGTGATTAGACAGCGCACCCTCAAACTGCTTTTGAAAACAAGAACCGCTTAATAGAGCCTAGAGTGGAGACCAGGTAAGTCCAACTTTGGAATAAAAAAATCTTACAATGCTTTTGATTTATAAAGCTGCCGCTAAGATAATGTTATATAATTCTGCACCATGTGCAGAATTATAAAACATTATTTTGTAATTTTACTTTCCCTTTAAAAAAAATAAAAAAAAAATAAGTACAACAGATGATTGTCAAGGAGAGCAAGTAAATTGGGTAGCACTTTTGTCTGTTGTGAAAATGTGGATATTTTTCTCAACCTATATGAATGGGTCCACTTTTTAAAATATTTATGTGTGTATATATATATATATATATATATATATATTTATTACTCTAAAGGCAGGAAAAATCCTGTAGCAAAAGACAAAAGAAAAAAGCGCAGCCCCACATCAAGGTAGACGTTTTTTAAACTTTTATTGCACAAGCTGCAAATATTGCACTTACAAGATGGAGTTAAAAACAGGCCTTGATCCCACTTAGGGGAAGAAAGTAGCGAGTCCCAATCTGATATAAATAGCTTTAGGTATCGTCCAATTTGTAGTTGCTCCTTTGCTCTCTATAACAACTTTCCTTTGTTTTGGAGCCGTCCGAAGCTCCGCCCCCAACGAGTTTCATTTGCACATAGCAAACTTTCTCAAGAGGAAATGACGTTATGGTACACGCTCCTGGACGTGTCTTTAAACATCCGATGCTTCACTTCTATTTGTTGTTGCCCAGCCAATCCGGTGAATTGATGCGGACCTGCCTCTTGTATGTGACGTGCATACCACTGTTATAACAACTTAACTCATTATCGGACACTACTATATTTTAAAAAAGTTGCACCTTAAAAATGATATATACACACAATCCTGCAAACTGAAAAGCACAGGTCAATATGCACATACTGCTTCTTAATACCAAACATATTAACGATATATACAAATTGTCACTACATACATACACAAGCAGGATAAGATAAACATATTAACACTAAAACATATTCCATATTTTTCAAACAACGTTATAATGCATTCATATTTGAATTAATGCTAATATTTCATTTTATACATTATATTATATACTGAAAAATTCTCATTTTAAAATTAATTAATTAAAACTATGTGTACTACAATTCATAAATCTTTTATAAATAATTGTTACAAATAAAGAATGAATTGTTAAAAAAAGAGATATTAAAAACAAAAGAATAAATCCATATCCATTAGAGCAAGCTAATATAGTATACTATGCTCATGTCATAAATGCCTGCAGGTCTATATCTAAATTTAACCCTTTGGGTGCCATACAGTCAAGTAGATGGATCCACTTTGTTTCACACTGCCTAAGTTTCATTAACCTTTGTTGTTCATTACCCACTGATAGTGGTATGGTTTGCAACACTCTTACAGAAAGATTCTTTGGATTTTTATTATGTAACTTCCTAAAGTGCTCAGATACACTATGATTTTCATATCCTCTTATTATGTTCTCAATGTGCTCATATATGCCGCGCTTCACTTTCCTCTTAGTCCTGCCCACATAGATTTTATTACACTCGCAGGTGAGGCAATACCCCGCATATATGGACACACAAGAAGCCTTATCTTTAATTTTATATTCCTTAGAGTGGTCCCAGTTGTAGATGCTATCACCCTTGCTTATTAGGCCCCACATACAGCAGTTTAATCTCCCACATTTAAAAGTCCCTCCCTTGCTCATACACCAGGCAGAAAGGTTCCCTTTACCTGTATCTTTTCTAGTTCTTAATTTAGATGGAGCTATTATGTTTTTTTATATTCTTACGCCTCTGAAAGCAGCTGCATCCCACATATTAAGGACTTTGGAGTTAACCCTGGTTTTTATTACAACTGCCATATTTGGATTGGGATTTCCAAAAGACTCTTTACCTTCATGTGGTAACAAATATTGTGTATAAATGAATTGTGGTTATTTTAACTACTTTTACAATAATTTATTATTTTTAACTATCATTATTATTTGTTTGTTGTTCAATTTTAGTTATAACATAATTTATGTAAGAACTTACCTGATAAATTCATTTCTTTCATATTAGCAAGATTCCATGAGCTAGTGACGTATGGGATATACATTCCTACCAGGAGGGGCAAAGTTTCCCAAACCTCAAAATGCCTACAAATAAACCCCTCACCACACCCACAAATTAGTTTAACCAATAGCCAAGAAGTGGGGTGATAAGATAAAAGTGCGAAAGCATAAAAAATAAGGAATTGGAATAATTGTGCTTTATACAAAAAAATAACCACCACAAAAAAAGGGTGGGCCTCATGGACTCTTGCTAATATGAAAGAAATGAATTTATCAGGTAAGTTCTTACATAAATTATGTTTTCTTTCATGTAATTAGCAAGAGTCCATGAGCTAGTGACGTATGGGAAAATGAATACCCAAGATGTGGATCTTCCACGCAAGAGACACTAGAGAGGGAGGGATAAAATAAAGACAGCCAATTCCGCTGAAAAATAATCCACACCCAAAACAAAGTTTAAATCTTATAATGAAAAAAACTGAAAATATAAGCAGAAGAATCAAACTGAAACAGCTGCCTGAAGTACTTTTCTACCAAAGACTGCTTCTGAGGAAGAAAACACATCAAAATGGTAGAATTTAGTAAAAGTATGCAAAGAAGACCAAGTTGCTGCTTTGCAAATCTGATCAACCGAAGCTTCATTCCTAAATGCCCAGGAAGTAGAGACTGACCTAGTTGAATAAGCTGTAATCCTTTGAGGCGGAGTTCTACTTGATGGATCAAAGACTTTAACCACGATGCCAAAGAAATGGCAGAAGCCTTCTGACCTTTCCTAGAACCAGAAAAGATAACAAATAGACTAGAAGTCTTTCGGAAATCTTTAGTAGCTTCAACATAATATTTCAAAGCTCTAACTACATCCAAAGAATGCAACGATCTTTCCTTAGAGTTCTTAGGATTAGGACATAATGAAGGAACTACAATTTCTCTACTAATGTTGTTAGAATTAACAACCTTAGGTAAAAATTTAAATGAAGTTCGCAAAACCGCCTTATCCTGATGAAAAATCAGAAAAGGAGACTCACAAGAAAGAGCAGATAATTCAGAAACTCTTCTAGCAGAAGAGATGGCCAAAAGAAACAAAACTTTCCAAGAAAGTAATTTAATATCCAGCGAATGCATGGGTTCAAATGGAGGAGCTTGTAGAGCCCCCAGAACCAAATTCAAACTCCAAGGAGGAGAGATTGACTTAATGACAGGTTTTATACGAACCAAAGCCTGTACAAAACAATGAATATCAAGAAGATTAGCAATCTTTCTGTGAAAAAGAACAGAAAGAGCAGAGATTTGTCCTTTCAAGGAACTTGCAGACAAACCTTTATCCAAACCATCCTGAAGAAACTGTAAAATTCTAGGAATTCTAAAAGAATGCCAGGAAAAATGATGAGAAGAACACCAAGAAATGTAAGTCTTCCAGACTCGATAATATATCTTCCTAGATACAGATTTACGAGCCTGTAACATAGTATTAATTATGGAGTCAGAGAAACCTCTATGACTGAGAATCAAGCGTTCAATCTCCATACCTTCAAATTTAAGGATTTGAGATCCTGATGGAAAAAAGGACCTTGCGATAGAAGGTCTGGTCTTAACGGAAGAGTCCACAGTTGGCAAGTGGCCATCTTGACAAGATCCGCATACCAAAACCTGTGAGGCCATGCTGGAGCCACCAGCAGAACAGACGAATGCTCCTTAGAATCTTGGAAATCACTCTTGGAAGAAGAACTAGAGGCGGAAAGATATAGGCAGGATGATACTTCCAAGGAAGTGACAATGCATCCACTGCTTCCGCCTGAGGATCCCTGGATCTGGACAGATACCTGGGAAGCTTCTTGTTTATATGAGAAGCCATCAGATCTATTTCTGGAAGTCCCCACATTTGAACAATCTAAAAAAATACCTCTGGGTGAAGAGACCACTCGCCCGGATGTAATGTCTGGCGACTGAGATAATCCGCTTCCCAATTGTCTATACCTGGGATATGAACCGCAGAAATTAGACAGGAGCTGGATTCCGCCCAAACAAGTATTCAAGATACTTCTTTCATAGCCAGAGGACTGTGAGTCCCTCCTTGATGATTGACATATGCCACGGTTGTCACATTGTCCGTCTGAAAACAAATGAATGACTCTCTCTTTAGAAGAGGCCATGACTGAAGAGCTCTGAAAATCGCACAGAGTTCCAAAATGTTGATTGGTAATATCGCCTCCTGAGATTCCCAAACCCCTTGTGCTGTCAGAGACCCCCATACAGCTCCCCAACCTGTCAGACTTGCATCTGTTGAGATCACAGTCCAGGTCAGAAGAACAAAAGAAGCCCCCTGAACTAAACGATGGTGGTCTGTCCACCACGTCAGAGAGTGTCGTACAATTGGTTTTAAAGATATTAATTGCGATATCTTTGTATAATCCCTGCACCACTGGTTCAGCATACAGAGCTGAAGAGGTCGCATGTGAAAACGAGCAAAGGGGATCGCATCCGATGCAGCAGTCATAAGACCTAGAATTTCCATGCATAAGGCTAACGAAGGGAATGATTGAGACTGAAGGTTTCGACAAGCTGAAACCAATTTCAGACGTCTTTTGTCCGTCAGCGACAGAGTCATGGACACTGAATCTATCTGGAAACCTAAAAAGGTTACCCTTGTCTGAGGAGTCAACGAACTCTTTGGTAAATTGATCCTCCAACCATGTTCTTGAAGAAACGATACAAGTTGATTCGTATGAGATTCTGCTAAAAGTGAAGACTGAGCAAGTACCAAGATATCGTCCAAATAAGGAAATACCACAATACCCTGTTCTCTGATTACAGATAGAAGGGCACAGAGAACCTTTGTAAAAATCCTTGGAGCTGTTGCTAGGCCAAACAGCAGAGCCACAAACTGGTAATGCTTGTCTAGGAAAGAGAATCTCAGAAACTGATAGGGATCTGGATGAATCGGAATATGCAGATATGCATCTTGTAAATCTATTGTGGACATATAATGCCCTTGCTGAACAAAAGGCAGAATAGTCCTTATAGTTACCATTTTGAATGTTGGTATCCTTACATAACGATTCAATATTTTTAAATCCAGAACTGGTCTGAAGGAATCCTCCTTCTTTGGTACAATGAAGAGATTTGAGTAAAACCCCAGCCCCTGTTCCAGAACTGGAACTGGCACAATTACTCCAGCCAACTCTAGATCTGAAACACATTTCAGAAATGCTTGAGCCTTCATTGGATTTATTGGGACACGGGAAAGAAAAAATCTTCTTGCAGGAGGCCTTATCTTGAAGCCTATTCTGTACCCTTGTGAAACAATGTTCTGAATCCAAAGATTGTGAATCGAATTGATCCAAATTTCTTTGAAAAAACGTAATCTGCCCCCTACCAGCTGGGCTGGAATGAGGGCCGCACCTTCATGTGGACTTGGGAGCTGGCTTTGGCTTTCTAAAGGGCTTGGATTTATTCCAGACTGGAGATGGTTTCCAAACTGATACTGTTCCTGTAGGGGAAGGATCAGGCTTTCGTTCCTTATTATGACGAAAGGAACGAAAACGATTAGCGGACCTAAATTTACCTTTAGATTTTTTATCCTGTGGTAAAAAAGTTCCTTTCCCCCCAGTAACAGTTGAAATAATAGAATCCAACTGTGAACCAAACAATTTATTACCTTGGAAAGAAAGGGAAAGCAAAGTTGACTTAGAAGACATATCAGCATTCCAAGTTTTAAGCCATAAAGCTCTTCTAGCTAAAATAGCTAAAGACATATACCTGACATCAACCCTAATGATATCAAAGATGGCATCACAAATAAAGTTATTAGCATGTTGAAGAAGATTAACAATGCTATGAGTATTATGATCTGTTACTTGTTGCGCTAAAGCTTCTAACCAGAAAGCTGAAGCTGCAGCAACATCCGCCAAAGATATAGCAGGTCTAAGAAGATTACCTGAACATAAGTAAGCTTTTCTTAGAAAGGATTCAATTTTCCTATCTAAAGGATCCTTAAAGGAGGTACTATCTGCCGTAGGAATAGTAGTACGTTTAGCAAGAATAGAGATAGCCCAATCAACCTTAGGGATTTTGTCCCAAAACTCTAATCTGTCAGATGGCACAGGATATAATTGCTTAAACCGTTTAGAAGGAGTAAATGAATTACCCAGATTATTCCATTTCCTGGAAATTACTTCAGAAATAGCATCAGGGACGGGAAAAACCTCCGGAATAACTGCAGGAGGTTTAAAAACCGTATTCAAACGTTTAGATTTAGTATCAAGAGGACCAGACTCCTCTATTTCTAATGCAATTAAGACTTCTTTAAGCAAAGAACGAATAAATTCCATTTTAAATAAATAAGAAGATTTATCAGTATCAATCTCTGAAACAGAACCCTCTGAACCAGAAAAATCAGTATCAGAAACAGAATCAGAATGATGATGTTCGTTTAAAAAGTCATCTGAAACATGAGAAGTTTTAAAAGACCTTTTACGTTTACTGGAAGGAGGAATAACAGACATAGCCTTCTTAATAGATTTAGAAACAAAATCTCTTATGTTAACAGGGACACCCTGAATATTAGATGTTGATGGAACAGCAACAGGTAATGGAACATTACTAAAGGAAATATTATCTGCATTAGAAAGTTTGTCATGACATTCATCACAAACAACAGCCGGAGAAACAGTTACCACAAGTTTACAACAAATACACTTAACTTTGGTAGATCCAGCATCAGGCAGCGATTTTCCAGAAGTAGCTTCTGATTCAGGGTCAAGCTGAGACATCTTGCAATATGTAATAGAAAAAACAACATATAAAGCAAAATTGATCAAATTCCTTAAATGACAGTTTCAGGAATGGGAAAAAATGCCAATGAACCAGCTTCTAGCAACCAGAAGCAAATAAATAATGAGACTAAAATATTGTGGAGACAATAATGACGCCCATATTTTTTAGCGCCAAAAAAGACGCCCACATTAATTGGCGCCTAAATGCTTTTGGCGCCAAAAATGACGCCACATCCGGTAACGCTGACACTTTTGGCGCAAAAACGTCAAAAAAATGACGCAACTTCCAGCGACAATTACGACGCCGGAAATGACCCTAGAAAATGTTTGCGCCAAAAAAGTCCGCGCCAAGAATGACGCAATAAAATGAAGCATTTTCAGCCCCCGCGAGCCTAACAGCCCACAGGAAAAAAGTCAAATTTTAAGGTAAGAAAAATTGGTTTATTCATATGCATTTATCCCAAATATGAAACTGATTGTCTGAAATAAGGAACGTTTGAACATCCTGAATCAAGGCAAATAAATGTTTAAACACATATATTTAGAACTTTATATAAAAGTGCCCAACCATAGCTTAGAGTGTCACAAAATAAGACTTACTTACCCCAGGACACTCATCTACATGTAGTAGAAAGCCAAACCAGTACTGAAACGAGAATCAGTAGAAGTAATGGTATATATAAGAGTATATCGTCGTTCTGAAAAGGGAGGTAAGAGATGAATCTCTACGACCGATAACAGAGAACCTATGAAATAGACCCCGTAGAAGGAGATCATTGAATTCAAATAGGCAATACTCTCTTCACATCCCTCTGACATTCACTGCACACTGAGAGGAAAACCGGGCTCCAGCCTGCTGCGAAGCGCATATCAACGTAGAATCTAGCACAAACTTACTTCACCACCTCCATGGGAGGCAAAGTTTGTAAAAACTAATTTGTGGGTGTGGTGAGGGGTGTATTTATAGGCATTTTGAGGTTTGGGAAACTTTGCCCCTCCTGGTAGGAATGTATATCCCATACGTCACTAGCTCATGGACTCTTGCTAATTACATGAAAGAAATATACTTTTTATGCAACTTACAAACAAAAATTATCATTTAGACCCAAAAAGCCAATACCGACAACCCTCCCCGTTGCGCTGTAAATACGTTGTATTGGTTCTAAAGGCAGGAAAAGCGTCACAACTTAAAATTTATTCTGTTCAATAACAATTAAGCTTTTTTTTTTCTTCAGATAATTGCTTCATGTCTCAGCCAACAAGTATATAAGCTTCACATTTGTTCTTAGCCATTCGTGACTATAGTTGCCACCTCAGCCATGTTTTCCTGGACATTTACACATGCTGCAGGGTGTGCAGGAAGGAACATGTATTGTGTTTCTGGACAGATCTATTCATATTCCACCCCATAGGAAATATCAGACAAATAGATTTTTATTAACAAGGAGAAGGAAGAGCTACCAAGGTGAGTACCTCAGAGGAATAACGTGAGCTAGTAATTGGCATCTTTGTCCCTTCCCTTACACAGGAGCAGGTGCAACTGATTACAATGTGCTTACAGTGTTGACATTCTAGGAGCTGTGATTTCTTTAGGTTAAACAGAACTTTTATTTCTAATGGCAGTGAGAGTTCATTAATCTGTTAGTTTACCTATGAGAAATACTTCACCTGGCCACCAGGAGGAGGAAAAGACACCCCCAACAAGGCTTTACATATCCCTCCCACTTCCCCTACCCTCTCAGTAGTTATTTTCCTTGTTTCATCGAGGTAGGCAGAGAAGAGATGTTATGCTAAAAGAAGATTTCAGCCCTCATATGGATTGTTTACCTTTAAAAGAGGACAGGGGGAAGTGAGTCACTGTATAGCCTGCTGAGGTGGCTGAACATGTGTGTCTCTTGTCGTTGGTTCACCAGATGCAGTGACTAGACCTTTGTGCCTCCTGCCATTGACTCGCCACCTGTGTTCAGCTAGCTCCCAGTTGTGCATTGCCTACCTTTCTACAAAGGACACCAAGAATTAAACAAATTTGATAGTACAAGTGAATCAACAAGTGGCTGAAAATTGCACGCCCTATCTGAAAAGTGAAAGAAAAATTTGGGGTTGCACATCCCTTTAAGTGGGGACAAAAAGAAAAATAAACAAACAAAATTAAATTGTGTTATTTTCTATGCCAAAAGATTTATTTTCTTTCTATGACATTTTTAAGGGTTTACTGGTCTTCATCCATCCAGGCGCGTCTTCTATCCTCATCCAGATGGCGTCTTCTATCTTCATCCCGGCGGCGCGGAGCGGGTCCATCCTTGAAGACATCCAGTGCTGTGCGTCCTCTTCATACGGTCACCGCCATACACTGAATCTTCAATGCAAAGGAACCTTTTCAAAAAAGTGTCCCTTACATTCCTATTGGCTGATTTGATTTTTTAAATTCAAATCAGCCAATAGGATGAGAGCTACTGAAATCCTATTGGCTGTTCAAATCAGCTAATATGATGATAGCTACTGATATTCGACTGGCTGATTTGAATAGCCAATAGAATTTCAGTAGCTCTCATCCTATTGGCTGATTTGAACAGCCAATTGGATTTCAGAAGCTCTCAGGTGTTAGTTTTTTTTTGATGATTGATGTCTATGAGGAAAGCGTGCACAAGCACGTATTCTCAGCCCTTGGATTTTTTTTTGGTATCGAGCTTATCGCCACCATATCGCACACACAAGGCAGTCTTTCAGAAACTTGTAATGGCAGCGCTATGGAGGGTGAAATAACGCAACATTTGTTGCATTCGTTTCGCACCCTCTATAGCGCATAACTACTATCGTAGTTAAAGTGTTTTGTTTTCCCCATAAAGATTTTAGTCTAAATGAAAGATTTGGTATGAGGACATTGTTACAGTATTGCAAAGCCAGTTTACATAAACAATAATTGCTATATTTAAACATCAGCAAAATTGCATCTGGACAAGAATAAACCTAAATATTCGACGCTTCAGCAGTGAGGTATTGCAATCCAAGGAACCCACTAACAGCCTATGAAAAGCTATACATAAGTACAGTAGAGTAAATGATTGCTTATAATTAGGATTAACCTTGCTGAGATCAGTGGCGTCACTAGGGTTGGTGTCACCCCCCCCCCCCAGAAAGCAGACACACACAAACACAAAAACACAGACACACTCAGACACACTTAAACACACTCAGATGCACACACAAACACTCGGAAACACACTCAGACGCACACAGAAAAACACACACGGAAACACACTCAGACACACACAGAAAAACACACACACACAAAAACACTCAGACACAAACACACACACACACACAAAAACACTCAGACACACACACACACACACAAAAACACTCAGACACACACACAAAAACACTCAGACAAACACATACAAAATATGTAATCTGCACTGCATTGATTATAAAGCTCATGCCTAGAGCTGCTCCCTGGCTCAGCAGAGCATCAAATGAAAGATAAACAGAGCACTCTAAAATAAATCACTAAAGAAAAGGTTTAGGCCTGCAAAGTATGAAAATTCTGCTCTCTGACTCTGTTCCAAGTCTGTCAGTGCACAGCCCCGGGCCATGTGCCTACCGGTTCTTATGGCCAATCACCTCTGCACTCTGCCCACCCCCAGACCACTGCCCGCCCTCCCCTTCTACCTCTTCAGTGTGCACTTAGTGTACCGTAACTGTACCGTTCTGGTGGGCATTATACGTGGCTCCTTCACTTTAGAGATAGTGTCAGACAGTCATGCGGTCAGGTGCCAGGTATCCCCCTCATGATTTCCCGGTTCACGTTTAGAGAGACAGCACAGGAGTGAGTGACTCCACTGCTCCACACGTCACTGAGCACAGATAGGCAGGCAGGTTTAGGCTAGCAGCGCGACTTCGCAAGCCCCATGGCACGCCCACAACATTCATAGTATTGCAAAGCCAGTTTACATAAAAAAAATAATTGCTATATTTAAACATCAGCAAAATTGCATCTGGGACAAAAATAAGCCTAAATATTCGACTAAGCAGCAGTGAGGTATTGCAATCCAAGGAACCCACTAACAGCCTATGAAAAGCCATACATAAGTACAGTACAGTAAATGATTGCTTATAATTAGGATTAACCTTGCTGAGATCAATGGCGTCACTGGGGTTGGTGTCACCCGGTACGGTAAGTTATGGTGTCACCCCCCCCCAGAAAGCAGACACACACAAACACAAAAACACAGACACACTCAGACACACTTAAAAACACACTCAGATGCACACACAAACATTCGGAAAAACACTCAGACACGCACACAAAAACTCAGACACACACACACAAACACTCAGACACGCACACAAAAACACTCAGACACACACAAAAACACTCAGACTCACGCACAAAAACTCAGACACACACACACACACATACAAAATATGTAATCTGCACTGCATTAATTATAAAGCTCATGCCTAGAGCGGCTCCCTGGCTCAGCAGAGCATCAAATGAAAGATAAACAAAGCACTCTAAAATAAATCACTAAAGAAAAGGTTTAAGCCCGCAAACTATGAAAATTCTGCTCTCTGACTCTGTTCCAAGTCTGTCAGTGCACAGCCCCGGGCCACGTGCCTACCGGTTCTTATGGCCAATCACCTCTGCACTCTGCCCACCCCCAGATCACCGCCTGCCCTCCCCTCCTACCTCTTCAGTGTGCACTTAGTGTCCTGTAACCGTACCGGTCTGGTGGGCATCATACGTGGCTCCTTCACTTTAGAGACAGTGTCAGACAGTCATGCGGTCAGGTGCCAGGCATCCCCCTCATGATTTCCCGGTTCACGTTTAGAGAGACAGCACAGGAGTGAGTGACTCCACTGCTCCACAAGTCAATGAGCAGTGAGCACAGATAGGCAGGCAGGTTTAGGCTAGCAGCGCAACTTCGCAAGCCCCATGGCATGCCCACAACATTCATAGTGAAATTTGGCCGGGGAGGAGCAAAGCATAAACAAGCAAAAGCAGTCGGGAAAACTATTTGTGGAAATTGCAGCGCTGGCTCAAGGGCCAAAAAAATGAAGTATCTACAACTTCCCCAGTCCCACTAATGTTCACAAATGCTGGTCCCTCTAATAAAAAAATCTATGCATCTCTACATTGTATTTCTTTGAATTTCAATAAAATTGAAAAAATATATATATACAGTGTATAGAATTTCTAATTAGTAGCCTCTATGGAAATCAAGTGTGTTTTATGATGCTAGGGATTCTACTGAAAATAAATATATGTCTTAATGACATAAATTTAACAGGCCTATCAGTAAAGGGTTCACCACTGTAGTGATGGAAGAAATTAGAAACAACTAAAATAAAACCGTTTTTATGTGTTGTTGATAAATAAAAACTATTTATGTTCCAGTTTTAGTACATTTATATTAACAGGGTTGTTAAGGATAAATGTAACCATACTTACACTATTTATTTAGCTCACCCAAATCCTATACATTTCCTCGCACACTGGTAATATATACTTTGCCAAAGATTCATAAAAATCTTAATGAACCCCCCTGGTCACCCAATTGTTTTTATTTGGATAAAATCCTTAGACATTATGTTGAAAGATCAAGTTCTTTCTAAAGGGATACTAGTGATTTTTTGCTAAAAATTGAATCATTGGTTTTGAACTCGACAAAATTCATATTATTGTTAGTGGAGTGGGAGCTGTAAAATCGGTATTAAACACCTTTAAAGAATATACCACTATTCAAATAGAGTTATTTATTCAACTTTTGGAATTTGTCCTTTATTATAACTATTTTTTGTTCGAGGGCGATTATTTCTTACAGATACAGGGCACACCAATGGGTTCCAATGTCGCCCCCAATTATGCAAATTTCCTGCTGAATATGTTTGAAGAGAAATTTGTGTTCTCTAACTTGGCCTTGATTCGATATAGCGCCTGCTGGTGTCGCTATATCGATGATGTCTTTGGAATTTGGCTGGGCGACATTGGAACCCTAATTGCATTTGTTAATGACCTTAATAGCTCTACTTGCCATTTAAAATTTAAACTCATCTATAGTGAGGAAGAATTGTTTTTAGATACCAGGGTCATTAACTCCTGTGGTTAATTAAAAATTGACCTTTTCAGAAAACCTACTGATCACAACAGTATTCTCCACTTTGATAGTGCTCATCCTTTGGCCTTGTTGAGGGCTCTTCCCCGTAGCAAGTTGATGAGGGTCCGCAGAATTGTTGCTGATGAGACTTTATTTGATCTGAAGCTCATTGAAACGAGGGATCGATTTGTTGAACGTGGCTATCCGCTGAGTGTTATTGAAAAAGAGATGAATTTAGTTTCTTCTGTTCCTAGAGAGACCCTGTTGGGTCCTAAAAAGAAACAGTGTAAAATGGATAGAAGTCATAATGATCAGCGGATGGTCTGTGTATCAGAGTTCAACTCTCAAAGTTATTTAATTCAGAATTTTATTAAGAAACATTGGACAATTCTTTCCAAATGCAATCCGGATGTTCCTGAGTTTGCAGTATCCCCTATGTCAGCTTTTAAGAGAGGGTATAATCTACATCAAAAACTTATTAGGGCAGATATTGGCTCGCCCGCTGATACTGATAAACAACGGTACTTAACAAGTAAGAATGTGGGGTGTTACCCTTGTCTGAGGTGTTCTTGCTGTGGTAATTTAATTAAGGGGTCGGTTTTTTACCATCCCAGTTCTTGCAAGAAGTATAAAATGAATGGTTATTTCACATGCCAAACCCAATATGTTATCTATCTTGTGAAGTGCTCATGTGGGCGGAGCTATGTTGGAGAGAACACTAGGTGAGTTAGGGACCATATAATCGAACAAAAAAGCACTAATAGGACTAATAACAAACTAGCTCCTGTAGCTTGCCACTTTAATCTAATGGGCCATGCTGTGAATCAACTTAGATTTAAAATAATTGAGTTTGTACCTAGGTCAAGGAGATGAGGTAACAGAGACCTTTTATTAAAACAAAGGGTATGTTGTTGGATATATGAATTGGGTACTTTGGAACCGGATGGCCTTAACAAAGATTGGGACTTTTCTGTATTCTTCTAAGGTCCTGCTCCTGATTTTGACGTTCTGTTTTATTTGTGTTGAGTAGTTATTCTTGTATAGTATACATTAGTAATAATTCAATGTATAGGATTTGGGTGAGCTAAATAAATATTATGCATAGTTCAGTGTCCGTATGGTTACATTCATCCTTAACAACCCTGTTAATATAAATGTACTAAAACTGGAACATAAATAGTTAAAGGGACACTGAACCAAAATGTTTTCTTTTGTGATTCAGATAGAGCATGAAATTTTAAGCAACTTTCTAATTTACTCCTATTATAAAATTTTCTTCGTTCTCTTGCTATCTTTATTTTAAAAAGAATGAATCTAAGCTTTTTTTCTTGGTTCAGACCTCTGGACAGCACTTTTTTATTGGTGGATGAATTTATCCACCAATCAGCAAGGACAACCCAGGTTGTTCACCAAAAATTGGGCCGGCATCTAAACTTACATTCTTGTATTTCAAATAAAGATTAGAAGAGAATAAAGAAAATTTGATAATAGGAGTAAATTAGAAAGTTGCTTATAATTGCATGCTCTGTCTGAATCACAAAAGAAAAAATTTGGGTTCAGTGTCCCTTTAATATTGTAAATACTCTTCTACTGTGCCCTTGTGGCGTAAGGATATATAAGGATGGTTTTGTATTATATGTTTTTATTGCATGACTAAGGGAAGGTGTTCCCGAAACGTTGCTTGTCTTGTGTGCTGAATAAACCTTGTTTTATCTCACTTTGCTTCCACCTTCTTTGGATTAGCATTGGTAAGTGCAACTGGGCAAAATCAGTTACAGATGATGAGATGGCAGTTTAATATGCAGATGCAGCTGGACAATAGATTTAGAGAACTAAATCAGCTTTAAAGTGTGTTAGTGGAACACTTTACACACCCGCAAGACACAGCCTCAAGCGTATCATCTACCACCAGCAGAAACATCAGCTTCTGCAGAAACGAGGACAAGGGAATCCACCACAGGTAACTCAGCTCCCTCATCCAAAAAGCCATGTAAAAAATAAAGAATTTTCTATTTCACCACAACCATTGTCCTTTGTTATTTACCATTTAAATGTCATACACATCCATGTTATGGTTGTTAGAGTACACTAATATTGAATAAAAATGATTATATGACCTGTGTTAAAGTGGCACTAAACACAGGTAATATCATCTTTATGAAATATTATTGTACTCTAACTTACATGACATAGTTGTGTATCAAGGGCACAGATTGTAATATTCAATAAAAGGATGTTAATCCATGTATCACACACAAAATTAGTTCAGACAGGCTTACATGTAATACATGGTTATACATTTATTGGGGATGTGGCATGTGTTTTTCCATTCATGAGAATCAGTGACACCTAAACATGAATAACACAATGATACATATGCAAGAATTAGGGGGGGGTTAAGGGAAGGGGGTGCATGAATAAGGGGGGTTAAGGGAAGGTGGATGTTGTAGATTTATCTACATGAAATAGGAATCATGCATAACATGAAATATATACATACAATGTTAGGTGAGATACAGCCATACATCATAATTGATGTGACCCATATGGCTTAGTGGCCTTAGAAACATGCCCCTTACATGTGAAGTTTTCTTGGATAACATAATCCCAAAATTAGTCCCCCTCAGTGTCCCTCTGTCCCTCAGGTACAGTCACCACATCATATTCCTGATGCTCAATGTCCCCCAATAAACGTGTGCCCTGTGAATCCTGGTTGCCCTTGCTCTCCCCCTCTGCTGATGCTGAATGGCCCTGCAGGCCTTAGGTTGTGCAGGACCAGCATGCCGTGACCAGCAGCAGCTGGAGCAACAGGGGACACACCTGGGGCTGGTGGTTCATCTGGCACCCCTTGTGCCCCACGACTTTGCCTCTCCAAACACTCCCTCTCACGTCTCACAAATTGGTGTGTAATCATGGTGTGCATTGTCTGTCAGGTGTTTTAAGGCTGCAGGTGAAAGTTTGTGTTGTTTGTGATTGGTTTGACACAATTGCAGGGGGGGGGATAGTGTTTTTAATAAAAAAGTGTCCAGGCTAGGTTTAACTGTTTGAGATGTGCGGCTTAAATGTATGTGATTGCGCATGCTTTGGGTGTTTAAGCCTTCCAGGGAGTGAGGGCTTTTTTCCTTAGCGCAAGGCTTGCTGCGCCTGCCTATGTGTGGCGAGGTGAAAATTAAGTAAACTATTTCAATTCTGTGCGCGTAAGTCATTGCGCTGAATATGTGATACCAACTGGTGATGCCAGTTCTATGTTAAAGTGAATAAAAATTACGGTGACGTGTAAAATATACACGCGTACAGGGGCGAAACTACAGGGGGTGCAGAGTACGCAATTGCGACTGGACCCCTAAGGGTGGGGGCCCAGCTTAAAAAAAAAATGTGTGTGTGTGTGTATGTGACTGTGTGTATTCATGCATGCATGTATGTGTGTGTGTGTGTATTTATGCATGTATGTGTATGTGTGTGTGTATGTTTGTAGAACCAGAAAATTACAGACCTTGTTACTACAGCATGGGGGGTAAACAGTGTCATAATATACAGTACCACTATATACAGTATGGAGGGGCTGGACTATGTCACAGACTACTGTGGTCACTGAATAAAGTACTGGGGCGGGTAGGGTCAGGCCAGCCATCTCACCGTCAGATTACAGACTGTGTCACTGACTCACTATATACAGTACTGGTGCGTTAAACAGTGTCACTATATACAGTAATAGGGGGTCAGACTGAGGGCACAGGCTACCTCCTTTTGCAGACATGTAATATGATTAAAAAAAAAAATCTGGGGGCGTTTCTCTAGGCAGCACCTTGAATGGTAGCAATATCGGTTGCTCCAAGGGATTCACAGATAATCTGCCTTTTATCAGTGGCCAAGAAGATCATCCAACTCCCACACTTTGATATTAATAACCTACAGACCAACCTGAGTTGGGTGATACTAAATCTTTGGTATTAAAACCTTTGGAAATCGATCTGGAGCGTTGAGGCCTAAGGCAGTTACTTCAGTAACGGCTCTCAACACCCCCCCCCCCCCGGTATCTTGTAAGCCGGGTATGCAGTGCAAAGACACTGACACTTCATGCATATAAAGGGAGAGTAGCTTATGGTATAACCCCGGACAGCAGAACTGCATCTGCCTCTAGAGACCAGGGATTTTTCTACATGCTATTAAAGCACTATCCTTTAAATATGGCGCTGCATTCTAAATGGATCATCCGGGAAGTTGCAGCCATGCTTAACTCTCACTACAATGAGCTGTGCGCAATCATTGCCGAGGAATATGCCTCTCTAAAAGACACTTGTGCAAGGGCTAGGGGTGAACTGCAGGCTCCACAGAAACTGAAAGCTGAATGTATTGCGTACCAGCTCCAAACACCTTTGGTAACTACAACTAATAAATGCATACAACCCTTGCTCTCTTGCGAAAGCTTTTCAACTAGTGACCCAAACACATCGGATAAGCAGCCAGGCGAACCGAGGGAGCATTCGGCCAGCCCGGAGGAGAGAACCATATCGCTAGGCTGCTCGGAGTATAAGGAGGAGAATGCTGCAAAAGAAAGCCCGATGCTGGCACAGTAGGTGAATGTTAGCAGCAGCCTAGACCTAAGGATGATCCTGCAGAACTGGGTTGCAAAGGTACCTGCTCACAGTGTGGGGGATCTGAGACCTACGAGCACAATTTACCAGCCCCATGTTGCTCCGCCGGAGGATTCAGCTGAGACCCGTGGGTCCTCATCAGGGGAGACAGATCCGTCCGGAGAGGTGCTATATCTTCATTGCAGAAGCCATTATCAGCAGTGCAAGACCGGAGTAGGTTGAACTTATTTCTAAGCCGCTGTCGCATGGCAGATTCAGTGCGAGCAATCCAGGTATGGATCCATGAATCTGCTTAGCGGTATAATACCTGAAAGTCCTGAACGGTTTACACAAGGTACTAGGATCAGCACGCTACTAGCAATATGCATTCAGTTTACTTTGGGCCCCGCATAGAGCACAGATCATATATTAGGCTAATATAGTAAATGAGCCCTCCAACTATGTTGATGTCACTGTGCTGGTTTGCGGGGGTTGATGTTTATACATGCTGCGATACCTCTAGCTATTGCCATGCAGCTTTATGCTCTACATAGCACTTATGAAGTTTACTTTGATATCTGTAGCCACGATGTTTGAGGGAACAATGTAGCTTCCAGAACTCCAGATCCGCTATAGTATCAGATGGCTTTTTGGGCAGCTGGGAGTCTGCGGTGCTGGTGTACAGAGCTGGCTATATAAAACTTTCACTTTGTGCTCCATTGAACTATAAGACTTTATCTGCTGTTTATTTGTTTTAGCAGCCCACTGATACCCCCCAACAGAACGTTATTGCAGTCACCACATGCTCTATGTTTCCTATTTTGACACTAGTCTAAAGTTTATTTATAATATATATTTGTTTTAGCAGCCCACTGATACCCCCCAACAGAACGTTATTGCAGTCACCACATGCTCTATGTTTCCTATTTTGACACTAGTCTAAAGTTTATTTATAATATATACTGGGGTAAAATTTGAGCCTTAAGTTTGTAGCAACTTTGGACTCTGTGGACACTCAGATTACACATAAGTCACATATGGATTATCACCTGTTTATTCATGATACTGATTTATTTCTATGGCTGCGTTGTGTTTGTGCAGTATGTGTCTCTCTGCTGGTGGTATGAGGTGTGTGCATCCTAAGCTTATCAGTTATTGCATATTTTTTTCATAGTGGTAAACTATCTAACAATGACTGCTTTCTTATCATCGCTTTGTTATATTCCTGTTTGCCTTCTATGGTTTGGGGGACTTATATAGTAGAACCACTTAGGCTGCCTTGTGTAACCCCTTAACTGTGTGCTCTGACTACTAGCTTCCAGGTTCACCCCTCCTTGGTTATATTTCCGTATATGAAAAGGCAGTGCTTCTGCATTTAAGCTCGCATGTTTTTTGTTGTTGTTTTTTTTAACCATATAGTTTGACTGGATAATCCTCCACGTCTGTTAATAGTCCCTACAGTCAAGAGCTATACATCCCCCCTATAGACAATGGTATGCTCTCCCCTACCACTCCTTTAGTTGCCATAACTTACAAAATCCCTCGGTCTCACACAAGGTCTAAATAACAAGGTTATGTCTTGATAAGAGCATTTTTTACAATGGTAAGTGTGAAAATTGTTACCCATTCTCCCTAACCATGGCTATTCTCGTATACTCCCATTTGTTACTTCACAATTGCAATGTTTCACATATCAATGGTCCATGAGTGGCCATTTGAATCATCAGATTTCTCCCTCAATAATACTTAATTTTAGCAGGGACCAAAAGTGTCCTCTTGTGTGGTTGGAGGGAATTATTTGTTATAATGAGGTTCTAACTTTAGCATGCCCCAACACATCAATAATACTTATCTCCATTGTTCAGATACCTAAATACTGTACTAATCAGTCATATGTCTCTATCTATGTGTGTTGTACATGAATAGTCTTTAGAAACCCCCAGACTGACGAGCATATTTGACAATGTCATAATCAGTGTGATTATGACTGTAGGCTGTGTCTGCCCATGCGTGGGAGCAGAGAAATAAAAATGGCGAACAGGAGTTCAAGTGTACAGCGCGCATGCAATTGCACTTGAATTATACAGCGCATGCGATTTTGCAAAAGGCATAACATAATGAATATTTAAATTAGAGGTGTGATAGTGCAGTACGATTGGAGGATGTGAGAATTAATTCTTGAGAACTCGAGCCTTCTTTATGGGCGGTCGTTAGAGACGTTTTTAGAAGAAATTAAAATATGATTTCATTTGTATTAGAAGCTTCGTTTTTGGATTAAAGTAAGTGTATGTAAAAGTATTAGTATTGAGGTATCTTATAATTTATTTTTCATTCATACAAATTTGAAAAGATTTCTAACCCTTCAAATGAGAAAGAAAAAAAAAGATATGTATCAAATTCACTTTTATTTTTTGGGGGGTGGGGGCCTTCATAGATTCTTGCACCTGGGCCCTGTGGTTTCTAGTTACGCCTCTGCATGCGTAACTTGTCTGCTGTGTCGTACTTTTAATCGCTCGATTTGACAAAAAATTGGTGACACAGGTTTTGCAGCCGACACCAAATATGTGATCGAGCCCTATGTATTACATCGTATTCTACATTTTTCTTTTTTCCTTAGTAATGATAACTCCATTTGAAAGACTATGCTACATGTTCATGTTCCAAGTACCGCAAATAAGCGTCTATAATTACTTCAAATATACCAGCACCTTTGATGCATTTTTTTCAATATTAGTTAAAGAGACAGTATTAAGATCTGCATAGAGACAACAGACAACCAGGGCCAACCTCACTAGGTCTAGTTAAATATATCAAGATAAGGCAAAGGGATACATACTTAACTAGATAATGTATAGGAAACCACACTACGTCACCCTTCATGTTAAAGTTAATATTATATAGCACAGTGATTATTTATTTGGGAGCAATATATACTATTATTATATAGCACAGTGATTATTTATTTGGGAGCAATATATACTATTATTATATAGCACAGTGATTATTTCTTTTGGAGCAATATATACTTAACCAAGAAAACATGAAAATTCCAGTTTTTCATTTAAGCCTATAGATCCATTTGGATTCTTTTCTTAGTAAGAATTTAGCTGGTCGTGATGCCCTTATCAATGCAAATAAATCTTAGCTACATTTGTCTCTAATTGAAAGATATATACTTATGGGTTATCTTACAGTTATATAACTGAGAGGCCTAAGGCTGCTGTCATCATCAATCCAGTTCTATTCTATATATGAGTAGCACAAAAGGGCAATACTCTTCATACTATTCTAGGTTAAGGATTCACTTGTCCGTATGCAGCAAAGGTGTGCGGACAACTTCTCAGATAGTCCGCACGCCAATTAGTACATGTCTCAAAAGCTATATAGGCCCAGAAAATTAGTGTCATATTTCCATGTAAATGTGTAGACCCCATATTTGGCCCTGTGTGTTCCCGAAACCCCATAAAACCTGTACATGGGGGGTATTGTTGTACTTGTGGGACATCAATGAATACAAATTTTTGTGTTCTATGTAAAACATAAAATGATGATATAAACAGTGAAAGTGCAGTGGTTTTGTGAAAAACACAAAAAAATAATAAGGCTGCTACATTTAGCCTAGTGTTGACTAAGTGACTACAAAAAAGACTGGGCATACCCATTTTGGAATACCTTAGGTTGTCTACTTTTGCAAATGGTATGCCATGAAGTAGGTAATGTTCATTCCTGGGCTGACATAATGGGGCATAAGTATCAAGCTCCGAATGGAGACTCGCCAGAAACAGCCGTTATGAAGCAGCGGTCACAAAGACAGCTGCTCCATAACCTGTCCGCCTGCTCTGAGCAGACGGACAGACATCGCCGGAAATCAACCCGATCGAGTACGATCGGGTTGATTGACACCCCCTGCTGGCGGCCTATTGGCCGCGAGTCTGCAGGGGGCGGCGTTGCACCAGCAGCTCTTGTGAGCTGCTGGTGCAATGCTGAATACGGCAAGCGTATTGCTCGCCGTATTCAGCGATGTCTGTCGGACCTGATCCACTCTGTCGGATCAGGTCCGACAGACATTAATAACTAGAGGCCATTGTCTCAAAGGTGAAATAAGCCCAGAAAATAAATGTGTCATATTTCCATGTAAATGGTCAGGCCCCATAGTTGTCGATGTAACTTCCCGAAACCCCATAAAACCTGTGCTCATCATCTTTTGCAAATGGTATTCCATTATGGGGGTCATTTTCTATCCTCAGCTGCTATACTGTCTCAAAGGCAACATAGGCCAATGTGTCAAATTTCCATGTATGAAAACAGAAATGGGCATATTTGTACCTGTAACTTCACAAAGCGTCAAAAAACCTGTACATGGAGGTATCCGTTGTACTCTTGGGACATCATTGAACACAAATATGGGTGTTTTATAGCAGTAACACATATAAAGATGATTATATAAACAGCAAAAGTGAAGTGTTTGTGTGAAAAACGCACACACAAATAATTGTGTATATATAGCCACTAAATTTGGCCAGGTTTTGTGACTAAGTGACTACAAAAAAAAAAGACTGGACATACCCATTTAGGGAATACCCTGGGTTATCTATTTTTGCAAAAGGTATGCCATGATGGGGTTATTTTCCTTTCGGGCCTGCCATACCGTCTCAAATGTGACATAGGCCCAGAGAATCAGTGTCAAAATTCCATGTAAATGGGCAGGCCCCTTATTTGACATATATCTGGGTGTTTTATAGCAGTATAAATGATGATGATATAAACATCAAAAGTGCAGCAGTTATATATAAGAAGAAAAAAAAATAAAAAAAAATATGAACACTAAATTTGGCCAGGTTTTGTAACTAAAACAAAATAAAAATGGTCATCTCTCTTTTGGAGTAAATAAAAAGCGAGAAGTGCTCAACCTGAGAACAAACAATAGCATAATAGCTTGTTCTATGGCTAGTTAGCACCCAAGAAGCAGCCTCTTTTTGCTCAACATGTGCCTTTCACAGAGAAGAACTTTCCTGAAGCATATCAGTCTGATCCTGACTTCACAGTACAGTCCAGCCCCGAAATACCAGGCACTCCCTCTCTGAACAAAAGAAACAGCAAAACCCCAGAAGTATGTTTCGGCCTATTGTGGGCCTTGTCAGTGAGGTGCAGCCATATCCCTCTAGGCACACTGAGCAACGGGTCCACGTCTGGATTCCCGCATCACGCTTAGGGAGACTTCCCTAAGTGTCATAATTTGCATAAATAAAAAGAAGCGCTCAACCTGAGAACGAACAATAGCATAATAGCTTGTTCTATGGCTAGTTACCACCCAAGAAGCAGCCTCTTTTTTCTCAACATGTGCCTTACACAGAGAAGAACTTTCCTGAAGCATATCAGTCTGATCCTGACTTCACAGTACAGTCCAGCCCCGAAATACCAGGCAATCCCTCTCTGAGCAAAAAAAACAGCAAAACCCCAGACGTACGTTTCGGCCTATCTTTTGGAGTACCCTGAGTTGTCTACTTTTGCAAAATGTATGCCATGATGGGGTAATTTGTATTCCTGGCCTGCCATACTGTCTCAAATGCAACATAGGTCCAGAAAATCAATGTTTCAAATGTCAATGTAAAAACCAGCCCAATTTGCCCCTTTGAAAACAATATATAATAACTGTGGGTGCACTTAAGGGGTTAAAAAAAAACTTTCAAGTTTACTTCTATTATCTAATTTGCTTCATTATTTAGGTAATCTATAAAAAAGGAAGAAAACAAAGGCACCACCATGGCCTAGTACCACCAAAACAAGTAGCAATATAGATGAGACAAATGGTTACTCACAAACGAGGAGCATCCAATGGTGCTATTGAGACAGACTGGAGCTTCACAGTAGTCCAGCTCACTGGATACAGTATGGTAAGGGTAAATTATAAGGTATGATTTGCACTTACAAGATGGAAAGCACCTCCACATGTAATGCAGACTGGAGTGTCACATGTTTTGCTGTGGAGATCAAACACCAAGGTATGGGGTGATAAAATCCAAAAGCATCAAGTGTATAGTAAAGTCCATGTGTTTATTAAAAACAACACATTTCTAAGCCTCTATAGGGCTGTTTCCTCAGGCTAATACCTATAATACCCCATGAATGCAAATGGATAGGCTGTTTTGATGTAAACTACATTAAAGGGACATTAAACCCTCATTTTTTCTTTTATGATTCAGATATAGAATACCATTTAAACAACTTTCTAATTTACTTCTATTATCTAATTTGCTTCATTCTCTTGATATTCTTTCCTGAAAAGCATATCTAGATAGGTTCAGTAGCTTCTGATTGGTGGCTGCACATAGATGCCTCATGTGATTGGCTCACCAATGTGCATTGCTATTTCTTTAACAAATGATATCTAAAGATTTCAGCAAATTAGATAATAGAAGTAAATTGGAATGTTGTTTAAAATTGTATTCTATACCTGAATCATGAAAGAAAATCTTTGGGTTTAATGGTCCTTTAAGAGCACCTGTTGAGTAGGTGTTTCGAAATACAGGTAGGCAGGACTGGCACCATATATATTGATGTTATGTTGCTAGGACATCACAGCTTATTCAACACAATTTTATTTGCTCTTGAGAAAGGCATAATCATTGCTGAAACACATAGCGGTATTTTATCATTGTTTTTCTAATAAATCTATCTGTACTTTCATCAAAGGCTTGTTGGTGATTTTGAGACTAAAGGCTGTTAACCAAATACTATCTTATGAGTATACTGCATTGGTTTTTGCAATGTATTAAGTTACTGCACTATTTGGTTTATTTTATCTATTAGAGGTTGAAACAGTCTGATGTGACCAGTGGAACAAAGCCTGGAATTTATATACATTCCTAAGGGACACAGAGCTGCCATCTTTGCATCAATATTCAGAAAGAGCATGCAATTTACTTTTTGATCTAATTTGCTTTTCCTCTTGGTATCCTTTGTTGAAAGGCATACCTAGGTAGGCTCAGCAGCAGCAATGCACTACTGGTAACTAGCTGCTGATTGGTGGCTGCATTTATATGTCTGTTGTCACTAGTTTAACTGATGTGTTTAGCTAGTTCCCAGTAGTGCATTGCTGCTTTTCCACCAAAGGATATCAAGAGAATTAAACAAATTGGAATTTGGAAACTGTTTAAAATTGTTTGCTCTGTCTGAATTATGAAAGGAAATGTTTGGGTTTTATGTCTCTTTAAAGGAGAACTCTGTATATAAGGTTGCTATACCTTACTCCTAAGGCTTTGGAGAAAGGGAAAAAACAACCTGCAAAACAACTATACTGCATCATATAAAGTAAGATTTTGACAACAGATAAGAACAAAGAAGCCAATTAAATCTGAAAATATTATTACCAATATGTAAAAATTCTCAAGATAACCTTTATATCAGAGACCAATGGTGGTTCGATAAACAGGGATAGAAAGGTTAAAAATAAAATGTGCATTTCAATTTGAAATATAAGCATTTTTTTCAATATACTTCCTTTAGCAAAAACACTTCTACTAAAAGTTATTACTATTTTTCAAGGGCATACGCACATATCCTGTGAAAGCCCAAGCACCAGTATTCAAACACCATGCGTTCTCAGCAAGCTGGCAGTGGTGTGTATTACTTCTGAAGACATAACTTGTGTCATACAAGCCACTGCTGACCATCTGAGGTGGTGTGGCATTTGAATCCTGGTGCAAAGGCATTAAGATATGTGCGTATGCCACAGAAAAATAGTCATAACTTTTACAAAAAGAATTTTTGCTAATGTTAGTATATTACAACAATGTTAATATTTAAAATGGAAATGCACCCATACACATTTCATTTTTGACCTTTCTATCCCTTTAAATTATGCAGGGCGAGCACTCCTTGGAGGAGGAGATGGGGACAGGGTGGCTAGAGGTGTAGTTATGGTGGTTCCATAGGCAGGGGTAGGTAGCAGAATCAGTGTTCTGAGAGTAGAGCCAGGTGGTTCAGGGATGTATTTAGGTAGTTTTGGGACATGCCCATGACAGGGGCAGGAAGTAGTAATTGTTACCCTCCTGCTCAGGCCAATGAGGTTGCAAAGTAGAAGAATGGGGGGGTGCTTTCACAGCCCTTGCCCCTTCCCCAGAACCGCCACTGTCAGAGACCTTTTGAACTCCCTTACTGAAAGTTCTTACTACCTCAGAAGTTTGTTTCATTGATCAACTATTTGTTTTTATAAAGAAAAGCTTCTACTGTGCATGTTATTCCCAAACTTGCTGCTCTTCATCTGGAGAGCATCCTTAAAGGGACAGTATACACCAATTTTCACATAACTGCATGTAATAGACGCTACTATAAAGAATAAAATGCACAGATACTGATATAAAAATCCAGTATAAAACTGTTTAAAAACTTACTTAGAAAATCTCAGTTTAGCTCTCTTGTAAAGGTAGCTGGAAAGCCCACTACAAGCGGGAAATAAGACACTCCCCCCCTTCTTTTGCATATGAAAAGACCCTTTACACAAGCAGGAGCAAGCTAGAGTAGATATACATCAGTATTCTCCTAAAACTTTGGGGCTTGGTTAGGAGTCTGAAAGTCAAAGCAATGTTATTTAAAAAATAAGCAAAACTATAAATTTAAAAAAAAAAAAAAAAAACTTTATGGGCTATATAAATAGATAATCTACAAAACATGTATGCAAATAAAAAATGTGTATAATGTCCCTTTAATCTTATCTACTTTGCTAGAAAAATTAGGATCATATATGCTCTGTAGCCCACCTACTCTGATTTTTACAGTTCAGTTCTGGAAGGTTCTTCGTGACTGAATAAACAACTTTTGTAAACAAGTACATTGGTTACTCTAGGAATAAGTAAAATGCATTATATCATACAAACGCACATTTTTTTTGCTTACTTAAAGGGACATTATACACTCATTTTTTTCTTTGAATAAATGTTTTGTAGATGATCTATTTACATAGCCCATCAAGTTTTTAATTTCTTAAATGTATAGTTTTGCTTATTTTTAAATAACATTGCTCTGATTTTTAGACTCCTAACCAAGCCCCAAAGTTTTATAAGAATACCGTCAGCTACCTACTCCAGCTTGCTCCTGTTTGTGTAAAGGGTCTTTTCATATGCAAAAGAAGGGGGAGTGTCTTATTTCCCACTTGCAGTGGGCTTTCCAACTACCTTTTCAACAGAGCTAAACTGAGAGCTTCTAAGTAAGTTTTTAAACAGTTTTATACTGGATTTTTATATCAGTATCTGTGCATCCTATTCTTTATAGTAGTGTCTATAACATGCAGTTATATGAAAAACAAAATTTATGCTTACCTGATAAATTTCTTTCTCTTGTGGTGTATCCAGTCCACGGGTTTATCCATTACTTGTGGGATATTCTCCTTCCCAACAGGAAGTTGCAAGAGGACACTCACAGCAGAGCTGTCTATATAGCTCCTCCCCTAACTGCCACCCCCAGTCATTCAACCGAAGACAAGCAAGAAAAAGGAGAAACTATCGGGTGCAGTGGTGACTGTAGTTTAAAAATAAAAAACACCTGCCTTAAAGTGACAGGGCGGGCCGTGGACTGGATACACCACAAGAGAAAGAAATTTATCAGGTAAGCATAAATTTTGTTTTCTCTTGTAAGGTGTATCCAGTCCACGGGTTCATCCAATACCAAAGCTTTAGGACACGGATGAAGGGAGGGACAAGGCAGGAACTTAAACGGAAGGCACCACTGCCTGCAAGACCTTTCTCCCAAAAATAGCCTCCGAGGAAGCAAAAGTATCAAATTTGTAGAATTTAGAAAAAGTATGAAGCGAAGACCAAGTCGCCGCCTTACAAATCTGTTCAACAGAGGCCTCATTTTTAAAAGCCCATGTGGAAGCTACCGCTCTAGTGGAATGAGCTGTAATTCTTTCAGGAGGCTGCTGGCCAGCAGTCTCATAAGCGAAACAGATTATGCTTCTCAGCCAAAAAGAAAGAGAAGATGCCGAAGCCTTTTGGCCTCTCCTCTGTCCAGAGTAGACAACAAACAATGCAGATGTTTGACGAAAATCCTTAGTAGCTTGTAAATAAAACTTTAAAGCACGAACCACGTCAAGATTGTGTAATAGACGTTCCTTCTTTGAAGTAGGATTAGGACACAGTGACGGAACAACAATCTCCTGATTGATATTCTTATTAGATACCACCTTAGGAAAAAACCCAGGTTTGGTACGCAAAACTACCTTATCTGCATGGAAGATCAGATAAGGGTAATCACACTGTAAGGCAGATAACTCTGAAACTCTTCGAGCCGAAGCGATAGCTACCAAAAACAGAACTTTCCAAGATAGAAGCTTAATATCTATGGAATGCAGAGGTTCAAACTGAACCCCTTGAAGAACTTTAAGAACTAAATTTAAACTCCATGGTGGAGCAACAGGTTTAAACACAGGCTTGATTCTAACTAAAGCCTGACAAAACACCTGAACGTCTGGAACATCTGCCAGACGCTTGTGCAGAAGAATAGACAGAGCAGAAATCTGTCCCTTTAAGGAACTAGCTGACAATCCCTTCTCCAATCCTTCTTGGAGAAAGGATAATATCCTAGGAATCCTGACTTTACTCCATGAGTAACCCTTGGATTCCCACCAATGAAGATATTTACACCATATCTTGTGATAGATTTTCCTGGTGACAGGCTTTCGAGCCTGAATTAAGGTATCAATGACCGACTCGGAGAAACCACATTTTGATAAAATCAATCGTTCAATCTCCAAGCAGTCAGCCGCAGAGAAATTAGATTTGGATGTTTGAATGGACCTAGGAGTAGAAGGTCCTGCCTCAGCGGCAGAGTCCATGGTGGAAGGGATGACATGTCCACCAGATCTGCATACCAAGTCCTGCGTGGCCACGCAGGTGCTATCAAAATCACTGAAGCTCTCTCCTGCTTGATCTTGGCAATCAGACAAGGGAGGAGAGGAAATGGTGGGAACACATAAGCCAGGCTGAAGGACCAGGGCACTGCTAGAGCATCTATCAGCGCTGCCTGGGGATCCCTTGACCTGGACCCGTAACAAGGAAGCTTGGCGTTCTGACGAGACGCCATCAGATCCAGTTATGGTTTGCCCCATAGTTGAATCAGCTGGGCAAATACCTCCGGATGGAGCTCCCACTCCCCCGGATGAAAAGTCTGCCGACTTAGAAAATCCGCCTCCCAGTTCTCTACTCCTGGGATATGGATAGCTGAGAGATGGCAAGAGTGAACCTCTGCCCATAGAATTATCTTTGAAAACTCCAACATTGCCAGGGGGCTATTCATCTCTCTAGAAATAAAAATACTGAACATACCTCAAAGCAGGTAATCTGCAGACCGTTCCCCCAACTGAAGTTTTCCCATATTCTTCAGTTATGTGTGAGAACAGCAATGGACCTTAGTTACAAACCGCTAAGATCATCGAACCTCCAGGCAGAATTCTTCTTCTAATTTCTGCCTGAGAGTAAAACAGTACAACGCCGGTACCGTTTAAAAATAAACTCTTGATTGAAGGTAAAAATACACTAAGTCACCACATATCTCTTGATACTTCCTTTCTTGTCGAGAGTTGCAAGAGAATGACTGGGGGTGGCAGTTAGGGGAGGAGCTATATAGACAGCTCTGCTGTGGGTGTCCTCTTGCAACTTACTGTTGGGAAGGAGAATATCCCACAACTAATGGATAAACCTGTGGACTGGATACACCTTACAAGAGAAATAAGTGTATACTGTCCCTTTAACTGATCGATCTGGACTTATCTACGATTCTTGAACACCTTACCTAAATGTGTTTCACCTAATGAAGTCCGGTAGCTTCTAACCTTTCTGTTCTACGATGAGAGATTAAAAAAAATTGAGAGGAGAACAACCTTTTTACACTCCCAATGTCTCCTTTTATCCCTGTTACCTGAGAGGGGGCCTGTAATTGTGTGATTTTTGCATGATCATATTCTATAAGAAATACAGGTAGCCCACTGTTTACAGCAGGATTTCAATCCTAAAGGAACAGAAAATCTATTCTTTGTAGGGCCCTCAGAAAACTTTTCTATAAAATTCCACACCAACACTCGCAGGGGTAGCCCTCATGGAATGCTATTTGTATTAAAAAAAACAAAAGTGTCGAGAGGTCTCACATAGAAATAATGAGAGAACTGTGTTACATAAAAATTTGCAATGGAGTATGAAGTACAGAGAGAGACTCCAGTGTATTAGACCCAATACAAATCAAATTACATGGTTTTCAGTGCACTGTACAGATACCTTACCTAAAACCGCTGTTATTTTTCACATGCATAGGTTTTTCTTTCAAAGTAATTATTTTTTGTTCATGTGTATTATGATAAAAGCTCGCCACCTTTTAAAACGAAAATTGAGATCTGTACGTAGAAACGTTTACAGAATTACGCAGGTATTTGAGACAAAATTTCATACACACCCATGGAACACACACACAGGTTCAGACCATTTTACATGAAGAAAAAAAAACTACACTTAAAGGGATACTGAACCCACAATTTTTTCTTTCATGATTCAGATAGAGCATGCAATTTTAAGCAACTTTTTAATTTAAAACCTTCAATTTTTCTTCGTTCTCTTGGTATCTTTATTTTAAAAAGCAAGAATGTAAGCTTACGAGCCGGCCCATCTTTGGTTCAGCACCTAGGTTGTACTTGCTGATTGGTGAATACCATTTAGCCACCAATCAGCAAGCGCTATCCAGGGTCTAAACCAAAAATGGGCCAACTCGTAAGCTTACATTCCTGCTTTTTCAAATAAAGATAGCAATAAAAATTGATAATAGGAGTGAATTAGAAAGTTGCATAAAATTGCATGCTCTATCTGAATAATGAAAGAAAAAAATTGGGTTCAATATCCATTTAAGCTTTGTATTTTGTAGTTATAAAGTACAAATTGCTATGTTTTTGCACATCCGGTGTACTTAAATTACAATTTTGTGCATATTTAATAAGATTTCTGTAATTTGCATATAATTATTACATTTTAGTGAACAGTTCTTATGATTTTTAATGCCCCTTATCAAAAAAGAAAAAATCCTGGGGCAGTGCTTGACCATCAATGAAGGCAGACGCAGCTAAGAGGAGCTCAATAAAATTTCATTAAAATTCTATAGATTTCAGCTCTCTACCAGCTCCTAACATCATACCCCAGATACTATGTGTCAGGGTAATTCTGTGCCAACCAAAGCTGCACTCTTCCAGACTCACACAGAGAGTACATGGAGCGGCATACTCCTCACGTGGTTATTTGTTGAGCCATCAGCAACTATAACTGCAAGATCAGTCCTGATCTTTGTGAACAGCACACATTGAGTGGCAAGTTTGCTTAATATGGGTGCATACCAAGGACAACCACGACACAGCCATAGGAGAAGTCCATAAGCTGCTGGGGACCAGTACCTGAACCTGGGGAGATTTAGTGCTGCAGTATCAAGTGGTCCGAGTCTGAGAATTAAGGTACGGGACTATAGTACTAGAGGGGATCCTTTGGACATGCTGAGATCCATTAACAGCCACGGAGTTGATTTTACCAACCCCTCCTCAAATACAATCTGAGGTTAGTCAACATGGCGCTGCCTGCATGGGAGGAAGAAATTTTGCGGCTCTTGGACGATCATTTCATAAATCTGGAGCGATCGTTAACACCACATAAAGATGCAGAGACATGTCACTCGGATCCGAGTGACATGTTAGAAGAGGAACCGCTGTCTGGTGTGGCTGACAATGTTAACCTTATGGCTTTCTCGCATGAAGGGTTTGCAGATTGTAAGCAAACCGCAACTATACCACATACAAAAGTAAACTCCTTACAGATACAGGCAGTCGATACCTCTTACAATGAAAATATAACAGCGCATAAAGGAGGAGGATAATGCAAAGTTTGATACTCTACCTATATCTATTTGGGCACCTATCTTCTCCTCCCCATGGCCTTTCAGCATTGTTTTGGAACATGGAGGACTCCACATAACGCCCACAGTAAATATTAAACATCGGCATCTGGTGAGCCAGCGGTGTGGGTCTCATCTTTGGGGAGATATTGAAATTCTCTCAGACGTCTGCGACTTACAAGCTGGTACATATGATGCTAAACTAGCTATTCCTGGGGCGCAGTGCAGGCTTGGTATCGAATAGGGCCCTTTGTGCCCTTCTCACCTTTCAGAGCTCTCATGTTTTGACTGCATTGTGCCTTATACATGAGGACTTGCTAATCTAAACTGGGAATCTGTACTTGACTGCAGCTAGTAGCTCTCTTTGGTTTTATTCTTGCAGGATGTTTATAAGTTCATACTATTTTGTACAAACATGAAGTTCAGCTTAATATTCAGTTGGAAATTACCCTCCAATAGTTTTGGGTCTTTTATACAGCAATATTTCGCCCTAACATGTTACTATAATCATTGGTCATTTGCATAGCTGAGATGTAATGATTATAGGCTTGGTGTCAGAAATAGAAGATTAGCTACTACAAAGTGTATTTAAATCTCCTCACTGGAAGCCATGTGTTTAATAGGGCACCAGCCCAGCCCTTCATGGTTAGGCTGATTTAGGATTTAGATATTTGAGATTTATCACCACTTGGACCTATATCCTACTTATCCCACGTCTAAGGTAAAATGCATGCTAAAAAGTTCATATATACTATCATATGCTAAATATTATTACCCATATTGTCCATAAATTCTATATTTTAACTACCAATCTCCCCAGACGTATAATAATAATCCCTAATGTGCAAAAGGTGCTGAGAAAATTCCATATATTACTCCTACTTATTGAACTACAGTTTAATAGAATACCATTGGTAGTCTAATTACTAGATCTTTTAAGGGATTCTAAATCTCTTATTAAAATACATGAACTGATCTGCATATTCTACATACATCTTTAGTAAGATGTGATCCTCTATCTTATTACTTCTCACATGCACTCCATGGGTTGTTCCATATAGGCCCTCATTACTAGACTTACTATAGAGAGTACTTAATGGAGTAAGTCATGGACAAAAATGTTTCTATATATGTTGGTTTATTCACATACGCTTGTTTTCTCTGATATTGCCACTGGATTTGGTTTATACGTTTTTGCATGTTTCACTCATATCCCTATAGTTTGTGTGGCCTCTACATATTCTCCTTAGAAGTTTGAATGTATAAGTCTATGTTGAGCTTTGATATATAGGCATGCAGCAAGATATTTTATACCTTTACATAAACTAATTTGATCTTATCAGTCTTTAATGTGATCACGCTGTTAGGCCTTTATTCAAGCCAGTAAGTCACATTTGCAGCAATGATAATACCCAGATATGGCTCTAGTATAAATTGATACACTTCTGTCCTGCTATGGATCCCTATACACATTTAGATTATATATATTTCATTAGGGTCAATAATACTACAGAACTCCCTAATATAATACCGGCAATACTAACATAGAAGGGGAAGAATAGAAAGTATGGCTATAAACATGAGCTTATTACAAAAGGCATCATAAAGTATATGTTAGTATAATCATCACAATATAGGCTCTATACTGGTTAGGTCCTCCTAGCTCTTAATAGATATTAGACACATGGCACCCATATAAGTAGGCTGCCTGCGGCCAGGGCAGTCATATATGTGAAATGCCACAGTTGAATCGGGGTCTTTCAGCCTCATATTAGCAGAGTATTATTAAGATCCTTTGGTTCTACTCTCTATAAGCTTCCTCTGCATGCTATGAATGCCTTATGATGTATACCCATTATAGACTAAATGCAGATAAACGCTTTACATCTTTTTATTCGCTGTCCCCATAATGTTCTCCCCGCAGGATTTTGAGCTACTGAAAAACCAGCAATGGACCTCTCAAATCTACGGTTAGTTAGATGAACTCATATGTACACAGACTCCTCTGCTACATGAAAATAGTTAGGGATCTCTACACACATTATATAACCTCTCGTTGGGGCCCATAGTGTATGTATCCATATATGCCACCACATAGTTTGCGCCAAATACTGCCTATCTGATCTAATTTACAGTGCCTCTAGTGGAGCCTCATATGAATTCAGTGGTTCCCAAATTTATGTAACTCACTAACGTTAAAGGGACACTGAACCCAATTTTTTTTCTCTCATGATAGAGCATGCAATTTTAAGCAACTTTCTAATTTACTCCTATTATCAATGTTTCTTTGTTCTCTTGCTATCTTTATTTGAAAAAGAAGGCATCTAAGACTTTTTCTTGGTTCAGAACTCTGGACAGCAGTTTTTGATTGGAGGATGAATT
Organism: Bombina bombina; assembly: GCF_027579735.1. NCBI lineage: Eukaryota > Metazoa > Chordata > Amphibia > Anura > Bombinatoridae > Bombina > Bombina bombina. The sequence goes on from NC_069504.1 coordinate 814,465,875, forward strand.
TATCTACCAATCAGCAAGGACAACCTAGGTTGTTCACCAAAAAATGGACCGGCATCTAAACTTACATTCTTGCATTTCAAATAAAGATACCAAGAGAATAAAGAAAATGTGATAATAGGAGTGAATTAGAAAGTTGCTTAAAATTTCATGCTCTATATGAATCACTAATGAAAAAATTTGGGTTCAGTGTCCCTTTAAGCTAAATATTACAAGTAATAGATCTCCTCCCCCCCTTATATTTTAAGGAAGTAATAAAAGGAAAAATGTATCCTATAGACCTATCCCCCAATTATTATTCTAGATATCTTATGAAACTTCTTTAACAATATTCCCCTCCACCCCTATATGTTCTCATATCATAGCTACACTTTCAGAAGCTCCAGTCTCTGAGACATATAGTTATGTCTAAGAAAAACACACTGAGGTTCCCGAATTGAGACCCGCGAGTGGTCTCCTATGGTACATAACTACCTTCCATTGCATTGATTTACTTATAGTACTAGGTGGTCCAAGAGTGACCTCAGATGATGTATGTAGGGTATATAGTTTTGACGGCAAAATGTATGCTAAATGTCAATATTATTACAACTATGTAATGTTTCTTTAAATCGTTTTGTTCCTTTACACTGATTAGATTCTGAGACAAATGTATTTTTACATGTTATTTGCCATATGCAATCTGTATGCCTGCATTGAACCTCAAAAAAAAAACATTTAATAATAAAAATAAAATCTTGAGTGTGAATGGTTTAATTATTCATTTTGTATGATTTTTAAATTACAATTTTCATTGTACACTTTTGTAATGTATGCATCTCATTCCCATACAAAAATGCAGTATACACACCTCAGCAAGACACCATGTTTTAAGGTAAAAGTGGCCTTATATAATTCCACCACGGAAATTGAAGAACTGGAAAGTTTTCTTAAATCTCACCAGCCCAGAGAGCTTTTGGTTCAGGACCATAGTATTATATTTAAAGGTTTTAATTGATTGCTATGAATGTAAAACCTTATTACTATGATTAAATCTAAAACAATTAGCTATAAAGATGTTTTCAAACTTACAAAATGTAAGTCTCCCCCCCCCCCCAAAAAAAAAAAACAAGTACGAAAATGTGTTCATCTGTTAATAGTTTCAGCTAATTATATGTATTACTGTACCTTATCCACATACAACATTGTTCATGATTCAGATAGAGCATACAATCTATACAACTTTCTAATTTGCTCTTGGTATCTTGTTTAAAAGCAGGCATGTAAGCTCAGGAGAATATAGCAGCAGTTTTTTAAGATTGTTATCCATTTGCAAGATTACTAGAAGGCAGCACAATTTTCTGCCATACAGTGCTCCAGACAATTACCTTAGTATATATTCAAAAAAGAATATCATGGAGTAAAACTAAAATGTGATAATGGAAGTAAATTGGAAACATAAAACTGTATGCTCTGTCTGAATCACAAAAAGAAAAAAAAAGTGTGTTTCATATCACTTTAGCAACCACTTTTTGGTGTATACTCAGGGCCGGATTGGCCTACCAGCATACCGGGAGATTTCCCAGTGGGCTGCAAAGCTACAATTTAAAGGGGGATTAATGGATGCAATTGTGTTGTAGGGTCCCTTTATAACATCAATCTGGGAGTTTTATTTAATACAAATATAATTTCATTCTGGGGAAGAAGTAGCCCAGTAATCAGCTTTGAGAAAAATGGGGCATGTGCATTCTTCCAACTCAACGGAGTCCGGCCCTGTGTATACTGTTGGTATGTTAATCTGTGTAAAAGAACAGTTGTAACGTGTAGGATACCCAAATTACAAAGTATGGCAAATTTAAGAAAGAAAAAAAAATGCTTAGCAAGTTTATATTCGGGGGGGGGGGGGGAGGGGAGAATACTATTAACAATTTGGGAATTTCCCCTCAGTCCTACATTAATTATGTGTGGCACCCTTATTTGAAGCTGTGAAAATCCCTGATATACTGTATAGTAAATCTACCATAAACAAGTCAATTTTATGACTGAAATACCATTGGGCACTTTAACTTCAGGAAACATTACAAAACAAAAAAATCTCTTTATTGAAAACTTCAATAGAACATTTACATTTAAAACTACAGAAAAAGATGAGACAAACAATACAAAATAGCACAGATGAGTTGTGGAATTTAATATATAAGCTTGTCAAAAAAGCCAGGGTTAGTCTGTAGCATCAGTATAGGGTGTCAAAATCTGTGCAAGCCAAAACCAATGTGTCAGTCTCTTTAGAACCAATATAACAGTAAGGTGTTAGATTAGGATTTCAGACCTAATCTATTAGTGGATCAGTAGGAAAAACTGTTTATATTACAAAAATTAATTAAAAAAAAATATATGAAATACATTTTGTGAATAGGTGAGTTTATTGGAATGCAAACAAAAAAAAAAAGATTGTGATTTTACAGAAAATATTCATTCTATGTGAACAGTGATTTTTTAGAGAGACATTTTTGCTGCCATATACACATATTTACAGTCTTGGCAGGAAAAAAATGTTAAAATAAAGTTACTGACAGGTGCCTTTGGAATAGGGACATACCACAAGCCTTAAACAAGGAGGCAACAATAAGTTAAAACTATAGCATTTATATACTCATTTTAACCCTCTCCATTATACAGTGCCATATGCAGTTCACATTTGCTTATGAAGAACAGTCCAGGAACTGGCTGAGCAAGTCAGCACAGATGTAAGAGGGGGGATACTTTGGAGTCAAAGCTGAGGGGCAAGAGCTGCGAAGGTGGAGAGGTGATCTTCCAGGCCCAGATGTGTAGAGAGAGTCTCTGTGATGACCTGACACTCTCCGGTGATAAGATAGTCTCTCATTACTCTTACAGTCGTTAGGATACATCTCCTTTGCCCGACTCCTACAGCTGTCTGTACAGTGTAGATACTCTCTAGAAAGTCTACGGTGGCCATCTGTAGGACAAGAGGTACCTCTCATATTTCTACAATTATCTGAACAATGCATATCCTCTCTGGCAGGAATCCTATGACAGTCTGTGGCATGAAGTGTCTCTCTTGAGCGATTCCTGTGCATTTCTTTAAGATAATGCTCATCTCTTAAGCGACCCCTGCAACTATCTGTAAGGTAAAGGTTTTCTCTTGATTTACTTCTACAGGGATCTACATGATCAAAGGCTTCTAGGGTCTTTCTCCTAGAGAGTTCTGTAGCTTTAATCTGGTTTCTCAACCTCCTACAACTGTCAGTAGTATATAACATCTCAACTGACTGTCTTCTATGGTTGTCTGTACAGTGAGGAGTTTCGTTTGAATCACCCTTGGAATTCTCAGAAGAATGACGGTCAGCTCTTGAAAGAGTTTTGCAGGTATCGGTTGGATGAACACCTTCTCTTATGTGATCTACAAAGCAGTCATTAATATTAAGTGAATCTCTTGAACGACTCCTATGGATTGTGGTTGAATTAAGGACCTCTCTTGAGTTACTCCTCTGTCTTTCTGCTAGTTGAAGGGTTTCATTTGAACAACTTTTGTGGAGTCCTGTAGAAAGAAGATTCTCTTTTGAACTCCTCATGCATCTGTCTGAAGTGCAGCTTCTCTCTTTGGAGCAATTTCTACATTGGATTGAATTATGCAAAGAGGCCTCTCCTGGCAGACTTAATCTGCTGCTTTTGCCTAGGTCATTCACAAATTGACTCAAGACTTCATCACACTTAAAGTTGTAGCGGGAATCATCTATAGGAGAAGATACTTCCTTATAGTATTTAGTATCCCGCTCATGGACAGAGGACGTTTTACATAGGGAGTCCTGTTCAAGGATTTCAGAGCTTTCTCTACAACATGCTCTCTCCTCACAGACTGAATGTTCTTGGTCTTCCATGGTTTCTCTTTTTTCATCTCTAGACTGGGTGCAATCATCTTCAGAACCAACTCTAGTCCTCTTCTGATTAACAGATATTTCATAGCAGTTACAATTCTTGGAGTTTTCATGTCCACAAGTTGAATCTCTCACTTCACAAATATGTTCAGCATTATGCAGTGAATTATAAAGAGACAATCTTTCTAATCTTCCATGTTCCCTCTTTCCAGAAAAGGGACTTTAAAAAAAAAAAAAAAACACATTAAAACCCATTATTAAACCAATAATTTAGCCATTAAAGGGCCATAATACCCAAATGTGTAAACACTTGAAAGTGATGCAGCATAGCTGTAAAAAGCTGACTAGAAAATATCACCTGGACATCTCTATGTAAAAAAGAAAGATATTTTACCTCAAAAGTTTCTCAGTAGCCACATCCCATTGCAAAGGACTTCTAAGCAGCATATCAGTATGTCTGTCCTGGGACAGTAGAAGGAGCGAGCTTTCGTGCACACTCATCTTATTTCCCTATTCAGTGTAAGGAAGTTTACAATGAAATCTCATGAGAGTTAAGTGAAATTTCATGAGATCACAGTAAGAGTTCATGACCTCAGCACTGTTGATGTTGATTGGCTGCTGTTTATTTCTTCATTATTTTTTTTTTACCTGCAGCTGAGCAGCAGCCGAGTATAACTTTTTACACAGAACTTACTCTGCTTAGCTGAGGAGATTGTGAGGTAAAATATCTTCCTTTTATACATAGAGATGCTCAGGTGATATTTTCCTGTCAGCTTTTTACAGTTATACTGCATCAGTTTCAAGTGATTTAGCATATGAGTATTATGTCCCTTTAACTATAAAGAAATTGTATCAGATCTGCATGAAGTTACATGAAAAAGTTTATTAACCTTAATTGTTTTGATATTTTCTTTTTTCCCCACTAGGAATTACAGCACTATAAAGGTTTATGTGGAATAATATGGTTACTAATTTTTCACTGCCCTTTTAAAAATATTTAATACATGTTTTTTGCCCCCCTCAGGATTTATATAAGGTCACATTAAATTGCTGCCAAACTCTTGTGTGAGTGTGAGCCTCCCCCCCCCCCCCCCCCTCAGCAAAGTGAAAGGCTATACAGTCCTAAAGATTAGTTTGCATTAGCTGCCTCTGCATTACTGACCCATTGTAGCACATGTGGTGGGGAGGTAGAAGGAACTGGTGAATTTAAAGAGGAATCAGAAGTGTCCAACACAATGAGGGTGGAAAGATTGAGGATTGCTGTTGAACAGATTTCTATCAAAATTAACAAATTATTGAAGCTTCTGCCTTTTTAATTGTGGCAAAATGTAGAGAATCTGTAATTGAATCTCACAGGACTTAATTATTTTTTTTAATTAAATAAAAAGACTATGTTCTGAGTGACATACATATCCTCTCCTGTCTGCAGTCCCCCACATTGCATCAGGTTATGCCACAGTAAAATCAAACCCTCTCCCCACCCTCAAAATATTTCTGTAGACACCAATGATGTTCAGCGCTAGTAATAAAAGCAGTAACAGCAACAAACACTCCAGTTGTGCAGAAATTTGATTCTAGCTCCCAAGAAAAAAAAAAAGTGCATTACTACTCATATTGCTAATGCCCAATTAAGCAAATCTTAGTCCAGCACCTGGTAGAAGGAGTCAGTTTTCGCATCCGAAACAGGTTTGCAGTGCTGGGAGTCAGCGAATCATATGCATTACGAGGAAGAGACAGGGGTGTTTGTCTGGGACGGAGATATGGCGTCATACTTTTAAGAGGAAGCATAGATTGAGGCAAAGCTTCTGGCTCGGAAGCTGGAGAGCAGATAAGAAAAAAAATGTTATATTAAAGAATATATTGGAAAACAAAGCATAGTCAAGTGTATATATGAAGGCGATATCTGATCTAACAATAGAAGGTACAGCAGGAAGATATTTTGGCAAAATTGTTTAAAGTGCTACAGGGTACTTTTATGAAAGTTAGAGCAACAGGAGGAACATTCGTTATAAACAAAGTTTTAGCTTTGTAGTACAGGTATATTGACAATTTATAGGTTATATTTGATAATAAGGTGGTGTTTATTTATACGGTTTAGATATTTATGCTATAAATTTAACTTCTAGGTGATTATATATAGGTTAATGAGATTTATTAAAAGGAATGACAAGGGTGCATGTCAAAATGGAATGCCCCATAGACCAATGAGAAGTAAAGTTAAAATGCTATAGCAACAAAAACTGATAGATTACATAGAAATTTAGCAGATATGTTCCCCAAGTACAGCAGAATATTCTAAAAAGTGAGATTACATGCGATTATATCTCATTTCTATGGAATGACAAGGGTGAATGTCAAAATGGAATGCCCATAGACTTTAATAGGATCCAAACTTAAAATGCTATAGCAATTCAACTATGAGACATGTATTATCTACCCACTGTATATGTGGGATTATAGCTGGTTTCTATGGAATGAAAATGGTGAATGACAAAATAGAATGCTTATAGACTGATGGGATATAATGTTAAAAGTGCTATAGCAACAGACCTAGGGGAGTATATCAAATAAATAACGGATTTGTCTAAAGTACAGCAGCAGATATTGAAAGCTAGATTACGTGGAATTATACCTGCTTTGTCTTAACTTTCAGTAGATCAGGTAAATGTCTGATATTTCTCAGTTTTGTTGCTATAACAGTTTTAACTTTACATCCCATAAAATCCACTTTGTCATTCACCATTGTCATTCCAAAGAAGGCAGTTATAATACCACGTAATCTAATTTTTGGTTGTTGCTGTAGCACGTTTAACCCCTTCACTACCAGGACTTTCCGACAACCCAAGGTATTGATCTAGGCACATTTTGGTATATTTCATGCCACCATTTTACAGCCAAATGCAATCATATTAAAAAAAAAAAAGTTTGTGAAAAAGCAATTTACATACCGCTTGTGCAATCATGGCACAAATGATTGTAAAAGCTTCTCTGGGATCCCCTTTGTTCAGAAATACACACATTGCTTTGCCATTTGTTTTTGGCAATTAGAAGGCAGCCAACTGTGGCGTTAATGTTATCTTTAGTGTAGAGATTACCCTCCCACCTGACACCTCCCACCGCCTGATCCATCCCAAACAGCTCTCTTCCCGCCCTCATCCCCCACTGGTCATCACCATCTTAGGTACTGGCAGACAGTCTGCCAATATTACGTTTAAAGGCATTTTTTTTCTGCAGTGTAGGATCCCCCCCTTACCCTCAAACCTCCCTGATCTTTCCTAAACAGCTCTCCAAACCCCCCCCCCCCCCAACTAGTGTCCACCACCTTAGGTACTGGCAGCTTTACGTTTATCAAATTTGCTTTGTTCTCTTGGTATTCTTAGTTATAATCTAAACATATCAAAAGATATCCCTCAATATAAAATTGTGAGGGAGGTGCGCCATATAATAAGAAAAAACTCTAAACACCTACAAAAGATTGTCTATAACCAATGTATATACGTAATATACCAATCATGCATAAAATAAGTGATACAAGGTGTATGTGAATGTGATAAAAATGTGGAATACTGCAAGACAGTATATATAACAAAGCGTAAGCTATAATAAAAACTATTGTAAACATTTATATTTAAAATTAAGAAATCAAAAAATGAAAAAATATAATAAATATAAAAAATATAATATAAAAAATATAATAGTATAAAAAATATAATAGTATAATAAAAATTAGGATTGAAAAATATGAATGAGAACTATGATTTTAAGTCCAAACTTGGTGATACAGATATTGGTATGTCCATAAAGCAATATACCAATAGAAAACGGTGGAAACAGCAGGCAGCACTCCTGAAGTGGTAAGAAGATCAGCAACGATAACCTATAAAACAAGATGAAAGAGGTGCCTCATGGTGTAGTATCGTAGGGGACAAGGCAAAAGCAATGAGTGAAGATTTACAGAATACTCACAAACGTCCTTGCACATCCAGTGCAATAAAGCACAAGCCGAGACTTCAGAGCCGCTCGGCTGACTCAAACACACCCACTGGAGCACAAGGCCACAATGAGGCACGTCACCTGTGACGTCTCAGATGGAGTAAGAGAGTTGAGTAAGAGTTGATCAATCCGATAACATCTACGATAAGTCTACGTGGGTCAAACAACCAGACAGGTCTCTCATAAAAGGTGAAACAGAGCAGGGTACGATAACTGTTTTTATTAAAATATTAGTTAACAAACAGCTACGCGTTTCTCTGCATCAGTTGCCGTTTCATCAGGCTGTAATTTAAAAATAGTTCACCCTGCTCTATATACCTCATAGCTAACCAATAAAATGATCAGACTTTGCCGACACCCACCAATGTTAAAATCAGTATCACACACCCACCAATGCGCTTGATCCCATTGGTTCCTAAGGATATCACTAGCAACCAATGATATATTGTAGTTCATTCATGGGCGTGGGGTACAACCAAAACAATAGCATTAAACGAATTGGGAGAGTCTGATATACTTCAAATACTCACAATATACATAAACAAATAATCTCATCTGCAGATCAGTGCAGAAGAAATACAAACAAATTAACATAGGCTTTACCGGATCAACTCTCTTACTCTGAGACGTCACGGGTGACGTGCCTCATTGTGGCCTTGAGTTCCAGCGGGTGTGTTTGAGTCAGCCGAGCCGCTCTGAAGTTTCGGCTTGCACTTTATTGCACTAGATGTGCAAGGACGTTTGAGTATTCTGTAAATCTTCACTCATTTCTTTTGCCTTGTCCACTATGATACTACACCATGAGACGCCTCTTTCATCTTGTTTTATAAGATATTGTTAAAAATCTAAACCTAGGTAGGCACATATGTTAATTTCTAAACCCTTAAAGACTGCCATTTGACAGTTTCACAGCAAGAGGGCGTTTGTTCATGTGTTTCATTAAATAACATTGTGCTCATGCACGTAGAGTTATTTAAGAGTCAGCACTAATTGCCTGTAATGCAAGATATGAGATAAGTAGGCAGTCTGTAATTACCTTGTATCTAAGCTTCTGTAGAGGTAAAAAGTATATTTCTATAACAGTGCTGGTTATGTGAAACTGGGGAATGTAAATAAGGGATTATCTATCTTTTTAAACAAAATTTTTGTTGTTTACTATCCCTTTAAAGTCTATGGGCATTCCATTTTGTGTTTTCCCTTGTCATTCCATAGAAAGCAGCTATAATCTTACATAATTTCACTTTCTGAATATTCTGCTGTACATGGGGAACATATCTGGTAAATATCTGTTTGATGTCTCAGTTTGTTGCTATATCACTTTTTAATTTAAACCCAACCCAAAATTCAGATAGAGAATACAATTGTAAACAATGTTACTTCTGTTATCTAATTTGCTTCATTCTCTTGGTATCCCCTTTGTTGAAGAAACAGCAATGACCATGAGTGAGTCATTAGCATGAGGTATATATGTGCAGCCACCAATCAGCAGCTCATGAGTTTACCTAGGTATGCTTTTCAACAAAGGATACCAAGAGGACAAAACTAATTAGATCATAGAAGTAAATTGGAAAAATATTTAAAATTACAAGCCCTCTTGGAACTAATTTTTTTTCTTCCATGATTCAATGTCCCTTTAAAGTCTATTGGCATTCCATTTTGACATTAAAGGGACACTGAACCCAAATTTTTTCTTTCGTGATTCAGATAGAGCATGAAATTTTAAGCAACTTTCTAATTTACTCCTATTATCAAAATTTCTTCATTCGCTTGGTATCTTTATTTGAAATGCAAGAATGTAAGTTTAGATGCTGGCCCATTTTTGGTGAACAACCTGGGTTGTTCTTGCTGATTGGTGGATAAATTCATCCACCAATAAAAAAAAAGTGCTGTCTTTCGTGATTTCTATCTGAATCACGAAAGAAAAAATTTGGGTTCAGTGTCCCTTTAATCTCAAAGTCTATGGGCCATTCCATATAAAGCAACTAAAATCCCACATAATCTCACTTGTAGAGTCTACTGCTGTACTTGGGGGAATACATCTAGTAACCGTCTTTGTGATACGTTTCAGTTATGTTGCTATAGCACTTTTAACTTTACATCCCATTAAAGTCCATGGGTATTCAATTTTGTTATTCACCCATGTCATTCCATAGAAAGCAGCTATAATACCATGTAATATCACTTTCAGAGGAACATATCTGGGAAATATCTGTGTGATATGTCTGTCTGGTCACTGTAACACTTAACTGCACATCCCATTAAAGTCTAATAACATTCAATTTGTCTTTTACCCTAGTCATTCCATAGAAATCAGATATATTTCTACTTAATCTCACTTTCAGAATATGATACTGTACTTGTAGAACATATATATTAAATATTTGATACGTCTCAATTTTGTTGCTATAGCAGCTTAAAGTTTACATCCCATTTTTCACTAATTTTTCACATCAGAATAGGTACCAGGTACTACAAAGTACTGATAATGAACCAACCACTAGTACCAATACATCTAGCATGCCTTTTTTAGGGGGAAGCCAGTCCAATCAGGAACCCCCCGTTTGGTACGGCCCAACAGGACCAGCATACCCCCAAAGACAAAAAAGACAACTCGGAAACGAGGAGCTAGAGGTAAATCCCTCTCCAGCAAAAAAGAGAAACTAGAGAAGTATAAAAAAGGGATTTTTAATCTCTCATCACACATTCTTAGTGATGAGATTAGGGTTCTAGGTAGGGGTCTATCATTCAGCCCTTCCAACAACTTTAACATCTACGATATTTTCGTGGATGTTAATAGTTATGTTAGAAAACTAGCCTTACAAAAATACTTTGCGGATAAAAAACTCAAAAATGGTAATATGAGACCTATCACCACTGACTCTATGGATTCCCATTTGAGCGAGGGTTGTTACACTTACGAACCCTGCATGCTCATGGAAGACTTATTTGATGAGTATATACATACCAATCTTAGGCCGAAATCCAGTTTCGTGCCCCCTAGGAGCAGTGGGGACCATATTGATATTTTCGCTAATCTAGTCATGGAGGATCTGGAAAAATTGGCTAAAAAACAAAAAAAGATGAGATATAAAAAACAGAATTTATGCTTACCTGATAAATTACTTTCTCCAACGGTGTGTCCGGTCCACGGCTTCATCCTTACTTGTGGGATATTCTCTTCCCCAACAGGAAATGGCAAAGAGTCCCAGCAAAGCTGGTCACATGATCCCTCCTAGGCTCCGCCCACCCCAGTCATTCGACCGACGGACAGGAGGAAATATATATAGGAGAAATCATATGATACCGTGGTGACTGTAGTTAGAGAAAATAATTCATCAGACCTGATTAAAAAAACCAGGGCGGGCCGTGGACCGGACACACCGTTGGAGAAAGTAATTTATCAGGTAAGCATAAATTCTGTTTTCTCCAACATTGGTGTGTCCGGTCCACGGCTTCATCCTTACTTGTGGGAACCAATACCAAAGCTTTAGGACACGGATGAAGGGAGGGAGCAAATCAGGTCACCTAAACGGAAGGCACCACAGCTTGCAAAACCTTTCTCCCAAAAATAGCCTCCGAAGAAGCAAAAGTATCAAATTTGTAAAATTTGGCAAAAGTGTGCAGTGAAGACCAAGTCGCTGCCTTACATATCTGATCAACAGAAGCCTCGTTCTTGAAGGCCCATGTGGAAGCCACAGCCCTAGTGGAGTGAGCTGTGATTCGTTCAGGAGGCTGCCGTCCGGCAGTCTCATAAGCCAAACGGATAATGTTTTTAAGCCAAAAGGAAAGAGGTGGAAGTCGCTTTTTGACCTCTCCTTTTACCAGAATAAACAACAAACAAGGATGATGTTTGTCTGAAATCTTTAGTAGCCTCTAAATAGAATTTTAGAGCACGGACAACGTCCAAATTGTGTAACAAACGCTCCTTCTTTGAAACTGGATTCGGACACAAAGAAGGTACAACTATCTCCTGGTTAATATTTTTGTTAGAAACAACTTTAGGAAGAAAACCAGGCTTAGTACGCAAAACCACCTTATCTGCATGGAACACCAGATAAGGAGGAGAACACTGCAGAGCAGATAACTCTGAAACTCTTCTAGCAGAAGAGATTGCAACCAAAAACAAAACTTTCCAAGATAGTAACTTAATATCTACGGAATGTAAGGGTTCAAACGGAACCCCTTGAAGAACTTAAAGAACTAGATTTAAACTCCAGGGAGGAGTCAAAGGTCTGTAAACAGGCTTGATCCTAACCAGAGCCTGAACAAATGCTTGAACATCTGGCATAGCTGCCAGTCGTTTGTGTAGTAAGACAGATAAAGCAGAAATCTGTCCCTTTAGAGAACTTGCAGATAATCCTTTCTCCAAACCTTCTTGTAGAAAGGATAGAATCTTAGGAATTTTTATCTTGTTCCATGGCAATCCTTTGGATTCACACCAACAGATATATTTTTTCCATATTTTATGGTAAATTTTTCTAGTTACAGGCTTTCTAGCCTGAATCAGAGTATCTATTACAGAATCTGAAAACCTACACTTTGATAAAATCAAGCGTTCAATCTCCAAGCCGTCAGCTGGAGAGAAACCAGATTCGGATGTTCGAATGGACCTTGAACAAGAAGGTCCTGTCTCAAAGGTAGCTTCCATGGTGGAGCCGATGACATATTCACCAGGTCTGCATACCAAGTCCTGCGTGGCCACGCAGGAGCTATCAAGATCACCGAAGCCCTCTCCTGATTGATCCTGGCTACCAGCCTGGGAATGAGAGGAAACGGGAATACATAAGCTAGGTTGAAGGTCCAAGGTGCTACTAGTGCATCTACTAGGGTCGCCTTGGGATCCCTGGATCTGGACCCGTAGCAAGGAACCTTGAAGTTCTGACGAGACGCCATCAGATCCATGTCTGGAATGCCCCATAATTGAGTTATTTGGGCAAAGATTTCCGGATGGAGTTCCCACTCCCCCGGATGGAATGTCTGACGACTCAGAAAATCCGCTTCCCAATTTTCCACTCCTGGGATGTGGATTGCAGACAAGTGGCAGGAGTGATCCTCCGCCCATTGAATTATTTTGGTCACTTCTTCCATCGCCAGGGAACTCCTTGTTCCCCCCTGATGATTGATATATGCAACAGTCATGTTGTCTGATTGAAACCTTATGAATTTGGCCTTTGCTAGTTGAGGCCAAGCTTTGAGAGCATTGAATATCGCTCTCAGTTCCAGAATGTTTATCGGGAGAAGAGATTCTTCCCGAGACCATAGACCCTGAGCTTTCAGGGGTTCCCAGACCGCGCCCCAGCCCACCAGGCTGGCGTCGGTCGTGACAATGACCCACTCTGGTCTGCGGAAGCTCATTCCCTGTGACAGATTGTCCAGGGTCAGCCACCAACGGAGTGAATCTCTGGTCTTTTGATCTACTTGAATCGTCGGAGACAAGTCTGTATAATCCCCATTCCACTGTCTGAGCATGCACAGTTGTAATGGTCTTAGATGAATTCGTGCAAAAGGAACTATGTCCATTGTTGCAACCATCAATCCTATTACTTCCATGCACTGCGCTATGGAAGGACGAAGAACAGAATGAAGTACTTGACAAGAGCTTAGAATTTTTGATTTTCTGACCTCTGTCAGAAAAATCCTCATTTCTAAGGAATCTATTATTGTTCCCAAGAAGGGAACTCTTGTTGACGGGGACAGAGAACTTTTTTCTTTGTTCACCTTCCATCCATGAGATCTGAGAAAGGCTAGGACGATGTCCGTATGAGCCTTTGCTTTTGACAGAGACGACGCTTGAATCAGGATGTCGTCCAAGTAAGGTACTACTGCAATGCCCCTTGGTCTTAGAACCGCTAGAAGGGACCCTAGTACCTTTGTGAAAATCCTTGGAGCAGTGGCTAATCCGAATGGAAGTGCCACAAACTGGTAATGCTTGTCCAGAAAAGCGAACCTTAGGAACTGATGATGTTCCTTGTGGATAGGAATATGTAGGTACGCATCCTTTAAATCCACGGTAGTCATAAATTGATTTTCCTGGATAGTAGGTAGGATCGTTCGAATAGTTTCCATTTTGAACGATGGTACCCTGAGAAATTTGTTTAGGATCTTGAGATCCAAAATTGGTCTGAATGTTCCCTCTTTTTTGGGAACTATGAACAGGTTGGAATAAAAACCCATCCCTTGTTCTCTTATTGGAACTGGATGAATCACTCCCATCTTTAACAGGTCTTCTACACAATGTAAGAATGCCTGTCTTTTTATTTGGTTTGAAGATAATTGAGACCTGTGGAACCTTCCCCTTGGGGGTAGTTCCTTGAATTCCAGGAGATAACCTTGAGAAACTATTTCTAGCGCCCAAGGATCCTGAACATCTCTTGCCCAAGCCTGAGCAAAGAGAGAAAGTCTGCCCCCCACCAGATCCGGTCCCGGATCGGGGGCTATCCCTTCATGCTGTTTTGGTAGCAGTGGTAGGCTTCTTGGCCTGCTTACCCTTGTTCCAGCCTTGCATTGGTTTCCAGGCTGGTTTGGGTTGTGAAGTATTACCCTCTTGCTTAGAGGATGTAGAATTAGAGGCTGGTCCGTTTCTGCGAAAGGGACGAAAATTAGGCTTATTTTTAGCCTTAAAAGACCTATCCTGTGGGAGGGCGTGGCCCTTTCCCCCAGTGATGTCTGAAATAATCTCTTTCAAATCAGGTCCAAATAATGTTTTACCCTTGAAAGGAATGTTAAGCAATTTTGTCTTGGAAGACACATCCGCTGACCAAGACTTTAGCCAAAGCGCTCTGCGCGCCACGATAGCAAACCCTGAATTTTTCGCCGCTAATCTAGCTAATTGCAAAGCGGCATCTAAAATAAAAGAGTTAGCCAATTTAAGTGCTTGAACTCTGTCCATAACCTCCTCATACGAAGATTCTTTATTGAGCGACTTTTCTAGTTCCTCAAACCAGAAACACGCTGCCGTAGTGACAGGAACAATGCATGAAATTGGTTGTAGAAGGTAACCTTGCTGAACAAAAATCTTTTTAAGCAAACCCTCTAATTTTTTATCCATAGGATCTTTGAAAGCACAACTATCTTCGATAGGAATAGTAGTGCGTTTGTTTAGAGTAGAAACCGCCCCCTCGACCTTGGGGACTGTCTGCCATAAGTCCTTTCTGGGGTCGACTATAGGAAATAATTTCTTAAATATAGGGGGGGGACAAAAGGTATGCCGGGCCTTTCCCACTATTTATTTACTATGTCCGCCACCCGCTTGGGTATAGGAAAAGCGTCGGGGGGCACCGGAACCTCTAGGAACTTGTCCATCTTACATAACTTCTCTGGAATGACCAAATTGTCGCAATCATCCAGAGTAGATAATACCTCCTTAAGCAGTGCGCGGAGATGTTCTAATTTAAATTTAAATGTCACAACATCAGGTTCAGCTTGATGAGAAATCTTTCCTGAATCTGAAATTTCTCCCTCAGACAAAACCTCCCTCATGGCCCCTTCAGATTGGTGTGAGGGTATGACAGAACAATTATCAGCGTCCTCTTGCTCTTCAGTGTTTAAAACAGAGCAATCGCGCTTTCTCTGATAAGTAGGCATTTTGGATAAAAGATTTGCTATAGAGTTATCCATTACAGCCGTTAATTGTTGCATGGTAATAAGTATTGGCGCACTAGATGTACTAGGGGCCTCCTGTGTGGGCATAACTGGTGTAGACACAGTAGGGGATGATGTAGTATCATGTTTACTCCCCTCATTTGAGGAATCATCTTGGGCAATATCATTATCTGTGGCATTACTGTCCTTACTTTGTTTGGACACTATGGCACAATTATCACATAAATTTAAATGGGGAGACACATTGGCTTTCATACATATAGAACATAGCTTATTTGATGGTACAGACATGTTAAACAGGCTTAAACTTGTCAACAAAGCACAAAAAACGTTTTAAAATAAAACCGTTACTGTCACTTTAAATTTCAAACTGAAAACACTTTATTACTGAATATGTGAAAAAGTATGAAGGAATTGTTCAAAATTCACCAAAATTTCACCACAGTGTCTTAAAGCATTAAAAGTATTGCACACCAAATTTCAGAGCTTTAACCCTTAAAATAACGGAACCGGAGCCGTTTTTACATTTAACCCCTATACAGTCCCAGCTATATGCTTTGCTGAGACCCAACCAAGCCCAGAGGGGAATACGATACCAAATGATGCCTTCTATAAGCTTTTTCAGTGATTCTTAGCTCCTCACACATGCATCTGCATGCCTTGCTCTCCAAAAACAACTGCGCATTAGTGGCGTGAAAATGAGGCTCTGTCTATAACTAGAAAAGGCCCCCCATCTGAAAAAGGTGTCCAACACAGTGCCTGCCGTTTTTCTAAACAATCCCCAAGATTATAATAACCATTATTAGTTAGAATCTGCATAATATGCCTAGTAAAGCAATCGTTTTAGCCCAGAAAAATGTCTACCAGTTTTTGAAGCCCTTTTTGAAGCCCTTTATTCTTTTATGTTTAACTAAGAAAATGGCTTACCGGTCCCCATGAGGGGAAATGACAGCCTTCCAGCATTACATGGTCTTGTTAGAAATATGGCTAGTCATACCTTGAGCAGAAAGGTCTGCTAACTGTTTCCCCCAACTGAAGTTACTTCATCTCAACAGTCCTGTGTGGAAACAGCAATCGATTTTAGTAACTGTCTGCTAAAATCATCTTCCTCTTACAAACAGAAATCTTCATCCTTTTTCTGTTTCAGAGTAAATAGTACATACCAGCACTATTTTAAAATAACAAACACTTGATAGAAGAATAAAAACTACATTTAAACACCAAAAAAACTCTTAACCATCTCCGTGGAGATGTTGCCTGTGCAACGGCAAAGAGAATGACTGCGGTGGGCGGAGCCTAGGAGGGATCATGTGACCAGCTTTGCTGGGACTCTTTGCCATTTCCTGTTGGGGAAGAGAATATCCCACAAGTAAGGATGAAGCCGTGGACCGGACACACCAATGTTGGAGAAATAATCTTAATTGTAAGGAACGGCAAGCCCTCACCAATTTGATGAGTAAATCTGACCTGGTCATAAGACAGGCAGATAAGGGTGGGGGCATAGTCCTGCAAAATATACAGGATTACCTTTTAGAGGCTGATCGCATTCTGAACAACAAAGAATACTACAAAGTTTTGCACGGAGACCCCACTCCTAGTTTCCATAAATCGTTACAGGAACTTCTACAGAAGGGCCTAGATATGGGGATTCTAAATAAACATCAAAGGGACTACTGTTTTCCCAAATACCCATGCACTGCTTTTTACTACCACTTGCCCAAGGTCCATAAGGGCCTGCTTAAACCACAAGGTAGACCTATTATTGCGGGGATAGGGAGCCTCACTGACTCTCTATCTGCATATATTGACCATTTCCTACAGAAATTTGTTATCTCGTTACCATCTTTTATAAAAGATTCGTTAGATTTAATAATTAAATTGAACAATTGTATTATTGACGATAACTGTTGGTGGGTTACATGCGATGTGGGGTCCTTATATTCAAATATCCAACATGAATTAGGAATTAAAGCTGTACAGTCCTACCTGGCACAGGATATCTATATGCCTATGAAACAAGTTGAGTTTATTATTCAATTAATAAAATTCATTCTTGAGCACAATTACTTCCTTTACCAGAGCAAATACTACCTCCAGACAAGAGGAACGGCCATGGGCACCAGGTTCGCTCAGAGTTATGCGAATTTGTTTATGGGCAACTTTGAACAAATATACATCTATAATTCCGAATTTGCAGCGAACCTGGTGTTCTATGGCCGTTATATAGATGATCTTCTCTTTGTCTTTAAAGGGTCTGAGGATCAAATACATAGGTTCATTGAACATCTCAATAACAATAATTTTGGCATCTCTTACTTACAATATCAAACAAGAAGAAATTGATTTTCTTGATCTTGTATTAAGAAAAACCACTGATGGGAAAGTGGGATCAAAAACTTTCTTTAAAAGTGTGGATTGCAATAGCTTCCTACACTTTGAAAATAACCATTATAAGAGCAGGAAGCTGAATGTCCCATACGGACAATTTAGAAGGATCAGGAGAAATTGCTCCAATTTGGAGGATTATGATGTTCAGGCTAAGATTATCGGAGATAGATTCCTCGAAAAGGGCTATCCAATAGATTTAATCAATCATGAGATGAGTAGAGTTAGAAAGGAAGATAGATCGAGCTACTTTAAAATCAGTGAAAATAACAAAAAGTTAATGTGTAAATGTGGGGCCCAGTACGTAGGTCGCACCTGTAGAAAGATCAAAAAACGATGGGGAGAGCACGCCCATAACATCAAGAAGAATGCAAAATCCCATAGTGTCTCCAGACATTGTCTGATCCATCATAAAAAACAAAAAAAAACAATAAAAATAACACCTATTGAAGCTATTCCCAAATCTTGTACTAGTGCCTTCATGACCCTCAGGAGGAGAGAAACATTTTGGATAAAAAAAATTAAGAACCCTCCAACCTGATGGGCTCAATGAAAATGTAGATATGGCAGCTTTTTGATCTGATGTACTATGTTACTAAAAGCTGAAATGGTTGCTATTTCTGGAACTAAATTAGGACACATGGTATTTGTTTTAATACTATATTACAACTATCAAGTAATAGGCATCACTGTAGAAAATACCCACTGGTATTTTATAAATTATACAAAGACACATTGTTTAATTACATTGTGCATCACATTTACGCAGTGATTGTTTAACAAGTTCACAGCAACAAACACCAACTAGATAAAGGATTACAGGAAATTCAACTTCTAGGAACCTTCATATAAATTTAACCAATTTAGAGTAGGACTCACTTCTTTCTAATATTGCACACCACTCCACGGAGTGGTTTCTTACCACCTAAACACTAATAAAGTTGCATTAGGTTGAACATCAACTAAATCGTGTGGTTAAGACCATTATAGAATTTATTTTAATCTCACTATTAGGCCTAAAAGGTTGTTTATTTTTAATTTATTAAAATATAGCAACACTTCCAACACAGTGGTTGTTTAATGTTTAATATTTATTTAGATCAATAACAACAAATCTTTTTTTGTCACACTTCAATATTTAGATAATGTCACCCAATTAAATCACTATTGAGAATTACCCATAACGTATGGGACTTTTTCACATAGTCATGAATATATTCATTTATATTTTATATAGAATATCACACTCACATAATGAACTATTACTATCAGGGTATCACACCACCTTTTTTCACTAACATGTTATCTTTAATATGATTGCAGACACATCATACAAAATACTCCAAACATTGGGGCAACAATGCCTGAATATAATCCTGTTTTGTAGAAAGGATCTCTTGAGTAATATAGTCTCCTAATATTGTATCATATTATATGAGTGTTTATATTGGTTTATAAATATAGCATTTCTTGAGCTTCGATTTGTTTTCTATTCATATATCTCATATATCATATGATTAGCAAAAGCCTCACGTTTAGATTTACATATATATGGTTTATGATCATAGGTTCCATTCTAAGCTATATATATATGCAATGTGTTCAAGTAGACGACAATCACACATTATATAGCGGTAGAAATAGGCTTCTCAGTTGGACTCCTCCCGCTACTATCGCTCCATTCTAGGATTGGTGCAAGGGGGAGGTTTGGTCCATCTACTACTGTGTTTTGTCCTGCTATTTGTTCCTTTGGGATTGGCCCAAAGAGTACCTAACGTCACACGCACTCCCCTGCAGTTACGCAGGGGGGGCGTAGGCCTACGGGTAATCTGACGATTAGTTGTGTTTTCTTGGGCCAAGCAAGTGGGCGGTACTCACGGACGCCACGATGAGAAAAAAAAAAATTCCATTACTAAACGCCTGTCCAACAAACTCAGGGTAATCTGTCTTTCATTTAAATAAATAAAAATATAATTATCAACATAGTGATCAATACTATTGGATTTTAAATCAGTCATTATATGGTATAAAACATGACGATTTCAAACAGATGAATCTGTAATGGTGTTGACACTTTGAGATCACGGATCAACCAAAAAGCTAATGGATCATTCTATCAAGGTTAGCATCTTATTACTACAAGGGTATTTTATTAAGACAATTTTCTATATTTAGTTAATATAAGCATAGGTAACATAACTAGAACACTTTTAGGGCACTAGCATGGAGAGAGAGAATGGATTTTTTGAGACAATAAACCACTATGATATTTATATACACTATTAAATTTTTGGTATAATTTGCTGTACTCTGTATAAAAATGTATTTGTGCATATTATGATACAAACCTATATAGGTAATGTTTAGAGATGTATGTTAATCTCTAATGATCTGAATGTAATATATGACTAAATTGTATTAATGCTGTCAAATGTTTTGTATTTCTGTCTGTGAGGGTTTTTGTATATAGAGGTTGCTATACCAACTGATTACCAACACAGGTGTTAACACTTTAATGATTAATTAATTGCTCCTCAAGACCAAGCCCCTTTTAGTTTATATGTAGCAAGTGTTTGTAACATTGTTTTATAGCCTGATGAAACAGCCCTGGAGTGGCTGAGAAATGTGTCGCTTGATTTTAAATAAAGAACTTTTTATTATACACTTGCTACTATTCTTGTCCTATTTTGTGGGGGCAGAATTTTTTTGTTTGCTGGATTTTTATAATCAAATTGGGATCACCTTCATCCTGCTGGCTGGAATCCGCAGTCCACTGGGCGGCTGAGAGGTCCCAGTAACGCTGATATTGCACCTGGTGGTGCTTCGCCTCTTGTAAGTGCAACTTTTAAATATTCTATCTTCCTGGCTTAAACGGTACTGGGCTATGTGTTTGTGCCTTTCTCCATTCCCAGGACTTAACCAATAGGCCATCCTAAGGATCATCTGGTTTTGGACCTCTAGCTGGTTGTGACGTGAGCTGGACCACGTATATAGTTCCAGTCTGCTACAATAGCACCATAAGGGTGCGCCTCACTTGTGAGTATATTTCTATCTTGTTGGTCCTGTGTCTTCTGGTGCCCTGACGTTACTAGGCCATGCTTGGCGCCTCTGTTCCTCTTCTCTTTTCAGACCACGTTTCACCAGGATGACCGTCCTATGACAGAGAGCTGCCTTTATTCCTATTCCAAGATTTGTTGTGGACTTTGTGTGATATCTGCATATATTTATATGCCCTTGATCCACTCATTCGGGTTTGATTTTTCTTATTGATTGTATAAATTGTGTCATTGTTAATAATTTTAGCTATACCTATTGTATTTTTATGCTGCAGGTGTTTTACACTAGTTAGCGCCCCCTTCAGAGCGTGGTGTGTACTGTGTGCACACCACTCTTTTTTCTTCATATCTGGGAAATATCTGTGTGATATGTCTGTCTGGTCACTGTAACACTTAACTGCACATCCCATTAAAGTCTAATAACATTCGATTTGTCTTTTACCCTGGTCATTCCATAGAAATCAGATATATTTCTACTTAATCTCACTTTCAGAATATGATACTGTACTTGTAGAACATATATATTAAATATTTGATACGTCTCAATTTTGTTGCTATAGCAGCTTAAAGTTTACATCCCATTAAAGTCTATGGGCATTCCATTTTGTTATTCACTCCCGTTATTTCATAGAAAACAGATATAATCTCAGGTAATCTCACTTTCAGAACATGCTACTGTATTTATGGAATATATTTAATAAATATGTATGTGATATGTCTCAGTTTTATTGCTATAGATAGAAGTTTTAACTTTACATCCCATTAAAGCCTATGGGTAATTCCACTTTGTCCTTCACCCATGTCATTCCATAGAAAGCAGCTATAATCTCAGGTAATCTCACCTTCAGAATATGCTACTGTACTTTGGTAACAAATCTGGGAAATATCTGTGTGATGTGTTTGGTTACTGTAACACGTAACTGCACATCCCATTAAAGTCTATGGGCATTCCATTTTGTCTTTTACCCTTGTCATTCCATAGAAATCAGATATAATTCCACATAATATCACTTTCAGAATATGATACTGTACTTGGGGAACATATCTAGTAAATATTTCTTTGATATGTGTTTTGCTGCTATAGCACCTTTAACTTTACACCCAGTCTATGGGTATTCCTCTGCAATTCACCCTTGTCATTTCATAGAAAGCAGCTATAATTTCATGTAATCTCAGTTTCAGAATATGCTCTGTACTTGGGGAACATATCTGGTAAATATTTACTTGATATGTCAGTTTGGTTGCTATACCAGTTTTAATTTTTCATCCCATTAAAGTCTATGGGCATTCCATTTTGTCATTCCTTTTAGTACATCTTTAGGGTAACATGGAACATTTTGAGTTTACAAGTTCCAACTCACATTCACTCATAGAAGACAAGCTGTCACTCCATCTCTGGGCACGTTCAGGCTTTATTTCTTCTCTCTTTATGCTCCTCACAGGTCTCTGTGATTCTGCAGTACACCTGGAAAGAGCAACAACAACCAAAAAAATTAAACACACTGTCATGGAGACTTAAACAGTTATGCATTTATTTACAGTCAGAGGCGTAACTAGACACCTCAGGGCCCCGGTGCAAGAATACATGAAGGACCCCCCCTCCAAAAAAAAAAAAAATCATTACTTTTTCAGTGAAACTTTACATGAATGTTTCACTTTATCTACTTGCCTATATTTAATATTTAAATTACTCTAAACATCCTAAATCTACATAGTGCCACCTTTATTACATTTTGCGAAGACTTGATAAATTATTTTATTTCAACCATATCAACAAAATGTAAAGAATTAAAGGGATATTAAACACCGAATAAATGCTAGATAAAATGCTAGATAGAATGATGCATTCAAAGAAAAGATTAGTCTGAGAATAAAAGTAGGATTTTTTTTTTAAAGATTCATTAGCTGTTTAAATATTGGCAAAATAGGTATAAAGTTTTAATGTCTATAAAACAATGGGAGCTGCCATGTTAACTTATGTTACTTTCTCGGCTGTGTCCAATTAGGGACAGTTCTAAATAGGTCACTAGAGTGTGCAGCCAATGGCTGTGTGGGATTTAACAGTGTTCTGCACTTTATTTCTAACAGGAACTGAAATGTTCACAATTTCAGACTAGAATTACAGGAAAAGGGGACAAAATAAATAATGAAAGTATATTGTACACACAGACTCACACACAAACAAGCTCACGCACTCTCAGGCAGACACACGGCACACACAACACAGGGGCACAAACACAGATTCAGTCACGTTCAAAGCAAAAACAGGATATACAGTATGCAGAAAGTGGAACATATTAATTATCAAACAACAATGTACAGCAGGCTGCTAGAGAGTCTCACAGATATAGATGCAATGGCACATATTCAGTTAATATCTCTTTAGCCTAGATTTTTCTTTCTCCTCTGCATCTCTGTTCTAAGTTTATATCTCATTTTGAGATTAAAGAAACTATTTAGGGGCAAAGAAAACAAAAATCAAGGCAAACAGTTTATTAACAGGAGATATGCAGAAAAAAATTAATCAGTCAACAAAATTATTGCAGTCCAACATTTTATGAGCTCACTGTATTTTTTTCCAGTAGTAATTCTGATGCACAGAGCAGTGTTTACAAAGGCTTTTCTTTGTAATGTCGTAAGAGTTGAGACTTCAGGAGACTGAGCTGAAAATATTGTTTCACAATACTGGAAATAAGTGAGTGGGACCTATTACTTATAGCAGTGTTTTTCAACCAGTGTGCCGTGGCACACTAGTGTGCCATGAGAGATCCTCAGGTGTGCCACGGCAGACTGACAACACTGACATTTTTTAAATTTTGCTTGTTTTTTATTCTGGGCCGTTTTTTTATTTTGAGTGAGATGATAACTGAGGGTAACTGCGCAGCGGCAGCTCGCCTCCCCGACCCGTATTCACACTTGGAAGGAACCCCCACCCACCACAACATGTGCCTAGTGCTGGCTCTACACGCAGAAGCACGCAACACTTAGTTTGTAGGAGGCATGGCATGACAGCACAGTACAGTACAGTACAGTGTGTATGTATATATATATATATATATATATTCTGTATTAGGCTACAATGTGTGATTTTGTAAAATTTTGGGATGGTGGTGTGCCACAGCATTTTTTAATGTAAAAAAAGTGTGCCACGGCAAAAAAAGGTTGAAAATCACTGACTTATAGGACATAGCAGCTCAAATGCTTTCTCTCTACTATAATGGATTGATAATATACAGTATATGGGAAGCTTGATTTCATACAACAAAACCTGTCTTACAATCAAAACTTTAAGAGTGATCAAGAAAATTATCATTGGAGATAAAAAAAAGCCAGGAAAAACATTCTATTCAAATTACAATGCTCACAGAACTAGGATTTAGACAACTATCAAAGAAAGGACACATTTAATTGGGCTTGCAAGGTTTTAAGTTCAGCTATAACATAGCACTATCTGCATTCCCAGTGGAAAGAGCTTCTTTGGCTATGAGAATAACCGATTAAATAATCAGTGTTGATGTTGTGCCTATTGGATAGGAGTAGCTGCAGTTCAACAAGGTAATATAAAATTCAAAAGGCAATGTAAGCAAAGCGTCAAACTTACAGTAAAATGATTGATGGCTATTGTTAAGCAGAAAGTGTAAATGAGCAAAACGGAGATAACACTGTCAAACTATATTAGGTTAACTGTTCTCTTGGTACATCTAGTGAAGGGAACCATCCAAGTATTTTTTGTTTTTATAAATTTATAGCATATCAGGCTCAGCAATTCACTTTGCTTAATAATTTCTCTCACTTGGAAAGCTGACACCCCTGGGTGGGGGGTTTCCCCCCCCCCCCCCCCCGGCCCCCTAGGCCCCCCTGGCACAAGCTCCCACACGCTGGCATACCGACTGTTGTGCCTCGCGCAGCTTCAACAGTGACTGTGTGGACCGGCGGCGGTGCTGCTGACTGAGTCTGACCTTGCGGGCCGGCGGTGCTGCTGCTGGTCCTCTGTGGCCCTCTCAGTGGTGACTCTTCTGCCACTGTCTCACTCACAGTATGCTCTCTGCTGCGCTGGAGAAGTCACGTGACTCATGTCTCCAGACCCAGATGTCCCAGACTCAGTCAACTCCAGTACTGACTAGACTGCACGTGCAGTCACAAAACTATGCATATGCAGTCAGTCAGGAGGAGAAGACTGCCAACTCTACTTCCCCCCTGGGCTGCTCTAGGGTCTCAAGCCTATCTGCGCGCCGGTAGTGTGTGACGCGGCGCACCAAAATGAGAAGCGAAGTTCAAAGAGACTTTGAACAATTTTTTTTTTTTTTATTTAATTTAAGAAAAAAAGCAAAAACAAACTGTCTATAGACTTGGGCCCCCCTGTGGGAGGGACGTCCTGGTCCCGGTCGCGACTGTCGCATCACTGGTAGTTCCGCCCCTGGTTACAGTATATCTTACTGGTTTAAAGATATTGAGTCTGTAAACTTTAATGCATCATATTTAAAGGGCCATTAAAGTGTTCCTGCTTTTTCAAATAAAGATACCAAGAGAACAAATAGATAATAGGAATCAATTAAAAAGTTGCTTAAAATTGCATGCTCTATCCAAATCATGAAAGAAAGAAAAAAAAATTGGGTTTACTATCCCTTTAACTCTTATTTAAAGGGAGTGATTTATAGTGAAATTTGTTAGAACATGTCATTTTTACACTAGCGACCCTGCAATGTGTGTTTAACCCATGCAAAGTGTTAGAATAAAATGAAAATGTGTTAGAGCATGTAATTTTTACACTTTAAAGTGAAGGTAAACTTTGATGAATGAAAGCCCGGATTTTAAAAATATTAAAAACAGGGGCACTTTCATTCATCAAAGTTTAGAAAGCAGCCGTTTTGTTTAAAAACTTACCTTTCTTCTTTTTACAGCCGAAGCAGCTTCCCCCACCCGGAGATCCTCTTTACACGTCAATGACTAATCCGGCTTCCTTCAATCACGGCTTTCCCCCCAGGGGAGTCATTGCCTGAGTCCATGCCATGATTGGAGGAAGCCGGATTAGTCATTGCTGACGTGTGAAGAGAGGATTACATTTTATGGAGAATTTTTATTTAATTTTTTTAAATTTTATTTTTTTTAACTAGAATGTATAACTTAAGATTTTATGTTTTATATGCTTGAATAATTTGCAAAAAGTTATGTGGAAAGAAAATAAAAGTCTTGCCTATTATTGCAGAAATTTAGGATTGCATTCCAGAGGTGGCAGAGTTGTGTGCAACTAATATAAAGAGTAATATAAATAAGATTTCTGAAAATCCCACTTAACAGGTTGTAATGGACACCATTACCTGCTGGGAGGTGCCAGTCTCAAGACTCTGTACAGTTCTGCAGTACTGGGAGTCGCAGGGTCTAGAGTAGTGCCAACTTTGCTCTGCGATTTGTTTGTACCATAGGGAGTAAAGCTCACTTTAGGATGGCGTGGAGAACGTTTGACACTATCTGGAGCTAAGGTGAAAGGAGGGGTAAACAGAGGATTTATTAAGCAATTCATAGAAAAACATACTGTGCATGAACAGATTACATTTGAGTTTTTGGACTGTACATTTAAACAGCGTTGTATTCCATTTATTAAACCATATTCCTTCATATAACATGCAAACTTTTATTTATTTATTTTTATTGGTAAAAAAAATAAAAATAAAAATTTGCCAAATTATTTTAAAGGAACATGGTTCAGATAGAGCATACATTTTTAAACAACTTTCCAATTTACTTCTATTAGAAATTTTGCTTCATTCTCTTGATATCTTTTGAGTGAATAGCAACGCAACACTAGTAGTTGCATGAGGCAATATAAGTGTAGCCACCAATCAGCAGCAAGCTCCCAGCTTCTAAGCCCACCTAGGGGTATGCTTTTCAACACAATTGGAAAGTTGTTTAAAGGGACATAATACTCATATGCTAAATCACTTGAAACTGATGCAGTATAACTGTAAAAAGCTGACAGGAAAATATCACCTGAGCATCTCTATGTAAAAAAGGAAGATATTTTACCTCACAATTTCCTCAGCTCAGCAGAGTAAGTTCTGTGTAAAAAGTTATAATTCAGCTGCTGCCCAGCTGCAGGTAAAATAAAAAAATGAAGAAATGAACAGCAGCCAATCAGCATCAACAGTGCTGAGGTCATGAACTCTTACTGTGATCTCATGAGATTTCACTTAAAGGGCCATGATTCCCAAATGTTGAAACACTTTAAAGTGATGCAGCATATCTGTAAAAAGCGGACTAGAAAATATTACCTGAACATCTCTATGTAAAAAAGAAAGATTCTACCTCACAATTTCATCAGCTCAGCAGAGTAAGTTCTGTGTAAAAAGTTATACTTCAACTGCTGCTCAGCTGCAGGTAAAAATAAATATAATGAAGAAATGAACAGCAGCCAATCAGTATCAGCAGTGCTGAGGTCATGAACTCATTTACTGTGATCTCATGAGATTTAACTTAACTCATGAGATTTCATTGTAAACTTCCTTACACTGAATAGGGAAATAAGATGAGTGTGCACGTAAGCTCACTCCCTTAGCTGTCCTGGGACAGACATACTGATTTGCTGCTTAAAAGTCCTTTACAATGGGATGTGGCTACTGAGAAACTTTTGAGGTAAAATCTCTTTTACAGGTGTTCAGGTGATATTTTCTAGTCAGCTTTTTACAGCTATGCTGCATCACTTTCAAGTGTTTACACATTTGGGTATTATGGCCCTTTTTTAAGATTATATGATCTATTTGAATCATGAAAGAAAAATGTGGGGTTCACATCCTTTTAAGCATTTCATTTTGATTTAACCCCTTAAAGATACATGAAACCCAACATTTTTCTTTCACGATTCAGATAGAGAATACAATTTTAAACAACTTTCTAATTTACTTCTATTATCTAATCTGTTTCATTCTCTTGGCATTATTTGTTGAAGGAGCAGCAATACACTACTAGTTTCTAACTAAACACATGGGTGAGCCAATCACATTCAATATATATATGCAGCCACCAATCAACAGCTAGAGCCTAGGTTCTCTGCTGCTCATGAACTTGCCTAGATAAACCTTTCAGCAAATAATAAGAGAAGGAAACAAATTAAATAGACGTAAATTGGAAAGTTGTTTAAAATTGTATTCTCTATCTGAATCATGAAAGAAAAATATTGGGTTTCATGTACCTTTAACCTAAAAAGATGTATATATACACGTCATGCGTTACTTTGCCCATTTTACCGCATAATATAGGTCTCTCCAGCAGTCTCGGCTGCAAAGTTACAGCAGAGAGATGCAGTTCCTGAGCTCCAGGTAACTGTCTGCATATGGTAACAGCACGATCTGTGCTCTCGTTCCATACGAAGGCAGTTGCCTGATTGTTAGACAGTGACGCTATGTGTGTCACCATCTGTAACGATCATCTTCTTGGGCTGGCAGCAGTGGTGGGACGGAATGTGGGAGGGCAGCACAGAGGCGGAAAGGAAAGGGAGAGAGCAAGGCATGTAAATCACCTTTAATACGCAAGTATCAGGGCAAGTTATCTTGCCAATTCTCAGGTGGCAGAGAGGCTAAATAAGCTTCTAAAAATAATATAGGGTTGCAGAGTATCTGAAGGATAACTGTTCATAGAGCAATTACTCTGTTGAGGTAAAAGATCTTACATTATTACATAGAGATGTTCATTGGATATTTTCAGCTCTTTACAATTATGCTATATCACTTGAAAAAATACTTTTACTCATTCCACAGTTTTGTATAACCAACACGATTAATTACTTATTTTTAACGGTTTACCTTGTATCAGTCTCTGCAGACTACCCCATTATTTCAGTTTTTTTGACAGACCTGCATTTTAGCCAATCAGTGCTGACTCATAACTCCACAGGAGTAAGCACAATGCTATATATGGCACACGAACTAGCGCTGTCTACCTTTAAAAAAAAAACTGTCAAAATGCACTAAGAGGCGGCCTTCAAGGGCTTAGAAATTAGCATATGAGGCTACCTAGGTTTAGCTTTCAACAAAGAAAAAAAAAAAAAAAAATATATATATATATATATATATATATATTTTTTTTTTTATTTTTTTTTTAAATAAAAACACAACACAAAAACACAACAAATCTAATCGCCAGCCCTAGACCATCAGCACTGTACAAACCTAGAGTCATCGTAGGGAACAAGTCATCTATAAATGCATGTAACGTGCATATAAAAAAAAAGGTCTGAAAACGATAAATTTGTAGAAAGTAAAACATTTAGTTATTCCAGGGATATTGTGGACCCTTTAAATTTAGGAATATGGACAGGAGAGCATTTTTATGGGGGGGGGGGGAGCAGCAATGAGTACACTTACTAAGTGCAGACCAAGGAGGAGTATTCTTCCAAGGGGGCGTACCCAGGCCAGGAGTCATATTCAGGAATTGCTGCTTTATGAAGAGAGCTTGGTCCGACTTGAACTGTAAGCGCTGTAAAGGAGAGAGAGAGAATGCCACATTGCCACCTGTAATGCTATAAACTAGTCAAAACTAAGTATGAAGCTGCAGTTGTTGTGCCAGGCTAGAATTTGCAACATATGTCGAAGCCGTCCCCAATTAACCTATCCTACACAAAAGGGAATTGCTAAAATACTAACAGCTCTGAGTTGATCAGACAATCCCATTGTTCCAAAATATATATTTCATGTTGTAAAACACTACAAGTATTAAAAGTTGGGGGGCGGAGCTGACAGCTGGATCGGCAAGACGTGCATTACATGAGCACTTACAACATTTCTGGTCTAAACGTATTTAATTATATTTTTTTGAAATATCACTTTTTATTGGGACTACCCATGACAAACTTGTCGAGAAATATATTTAATAAGTTTGTGAGCCTTTGTTGTGACTCTGTTCCTGACCTATACTATCCAGTGTGGCCATAAGGAGGCCGATATACTACGAGGCCGCCACTGCTGAAGCCACAGTAATCTTCATAACATAATTCAGCCAACTTTGGAGCCTAGGCCGCTGTTTCCCCCACCCATATTAATGGGAGAATCTAAGATAAGCTTTATCATGGAGGATGTTCCTACAATGCTATATGCTCTCTATGTAGATTGAGGAATCTGATACAGAAGTTTGCTAACATACTACAGTGTGCCAGCCCAGAATATATCATTACACCAGACGCAGCAAACAGCGAGAAAACTATGTGCACCCAGAGATCTCAGCTAATTTTTTCACACTATACACACAACCCAGATGACCCGTTGAACTCTCCACTAGCTCCTTGCAGCTTAGAAGACTCTGACCTACCTTCAATTACTTGCTTCCTGGGAGATGCGGCCAAACCCCAGGAGCAATCTACCATGGGGCCAATGGGAAAGCCCTACAAAGACCAGCATAGCAGTAGCCGAAGCCAAGTCGGGCGACCATGATGTGTGCTGCAATTTGAGCATGCTGTGCTCTGGACCGAGAGGGAATACGAAAATCCCTGTCTACTTGCTTGGCGAGATACAGCAGCATGAGATCCGATCTAGCTTTGTGACAGGTTATACTACTGGGTCTCAGGAGGTCAAAGTCAGATGGAACGGAGAGGTGTGGAGACAAAAACTAGATTGTATTTAAAGGGACATAATACTCATATGCTAAATCACTTGAAACTGATGCAGTATAACTGTAAAAAGCTGACAGGAAAATATCACCTGAGCATCTCTATGTAAAAAAGGAAGATATTTTACCTCACAATCTCCTCAGCTCAGCAGAGTAAGTTCTGTGTAAAAAGTTATACTCAGCTGCTCCCAGCTGCAGGTAAAATTTTTAAAAAAAAATTAAGAAATGAACAGCAGCCAATCAGCATCAGCAGTGCTGAGGTCATGAACTCTTATTGTGATCTCATGAGATTTGACTTAACTCTCATGAGATTTCATAGTAAACTTCCTTTACCTGATTGGTGAAATAATATGAGAGTGCACAATGCTCATCCCTTCTGCTGTCCTAGGACAGACACACTAAAATGCTGCTTAGAAATCCTTTACAATGGGAGGTGGCTACTGAGGAACTTGAGGTAAAATATCTTTCTTTTTTACATAGAGATGTTCAGGTGATATTTTCTAGTCAGCTTTTTACAGCTATGCTGCATCACTTTCAAGTGTTTAAACATTTGGGTATTATGACCCTTTAATCAATTTTTCACTCTACCTTTTACTCTACCTGGACTGTGACTGCTAGCAGAATTCTCTAAAATGGGGAGAATAGGAATTGGGTAATAACAGTTATCTTTGCATTTAGTATAGAGGACCTATCCCTGTGAAAGGACATGTGATATATTCTCCATGACGGCCTGCTAGTCTGCCCTGACAGATTATATACCTGCAAACGTTCACAAATCCTGTAATTATTACATAATGTGACAGAGAAGTTATCGATAGTATAGTAAAGCTTATGATTTTCTCACTACAGTAAGATATATTAGCTTGATTTCATGTTTCAATTTCTGAACTGTTAAAAGCATTTACACTACTGTTTTTGCCTGCTATATTAGTCTGGTCATAGCCTCATGTTTTTATATATATTGTCTATCCAACTTGCATATAATCCTACTACACTTAACAGCACTGACTATACTAAGTTCCATGTATGTTTCAATGGGATAGGCAACCATGACACCACATTATTATTCAAGGGCTGTAATCATCTCTCAGTATGCTAGGTATAACTATCACTGTAACTGAATCTTTTAGTCTCAGACTATTGCCTTCCTTAAAGCTATTTATTTTGATTTATTACTCTGTCTTCCTAAACCTAGCTGGATCAAAGTCTCATATTTCACCTATTATTAGAGTTATTATAGTCCAACATTGAAGGGGAAAGGTTACACACCATCTATATTGGTCACTAAGCTATTTTTAATTTCATAGAAAACTCCCTACCACACATTATGGTGAACACTTTTTCATATGTCACATGGGTGTTTATTCCTATTCAAATGTTTGCCTTTTTATAGGCACTAGCCATGTAATTCTATGTAACTATTACAATACTACTATAACTTTCCTGGCAATTAGTCTGTCCCTTAAAACCAGTTGAATTAAACTGAAATGACAAGTTTCTCATACTCTACTAGAATTTTACTATGCTCCTTTGTGATTCATAACAATGTTCACTATTTTAACACTAAGAAACTAACATTAAAGGGACACTGAACCCAAATTTTTCTTTCGTGATTCAGATAGAGCATGACATTTTAAGCAACTTTCTAATTTTCTTCCTATTATCAAATGTTCTTCATTCTCTTGGTATCTTTATTTGAAATGCAAGAATGTAAGCTTAGATGACAGCCCATTTTAGGTGAACAACCTGGGTTGTTCTTGCTGATCGGTGGATAAATTGATCCACCAATTAAAAGTGCTGTCCAGAGTACTGAACCAAAAAACTTAGATGCCTTCTTTTTCAAATAAAGATAGCAAGAAAAAGAAGAAAAATTGATAGTAGGAATAAATTAGAAAGTTGCTTACAATTGCATGATCTATCTGAATACCGAAAGGAAAAAAATGGGTTCAGTGTCCCTTTAAGAAAAGTAAAATGTGGTTCATCATTCGACATATAATGCTTGTATGCCTTAAAGGGACACTGAACCCAATTTATTTCATGATTCAGATAGAGCATGACATTTTAAGCAACTTTCTAATTTACTCCTATTATCAATTTTTCTTAGTTCTCTTGCTATCTTTATTTTAAAAGCAGGAATTTAAATCTTAGCAGCCAGCCCATTTGAGGTTCAGCACCATGGATAGCGCTTGCTTATTGGAGACTGACATTTAACAACCAATAAGCAAGCATAACTCAGGTTCTCAACCAAAAATGGTCTGGCTCCTATGCTTCACATTCCTGCTTTTAAAATAAAGATAGCAAGAGAATGAAGAAAAATTGATAATAGGAGAAAATTAGAAAGTTCCTTAAAATCGCATGCTCTATCTGAATCATGAAAGAAAAAAAATGGGTTTAGTG
Source organism: Bombina bombina (assembly GCF_027579735.1). NCBI lineage: Eukaryota > Metazoa > Chordata > Amphibia > Anura > Bombinatoridae > Bombina > Bombina bombina. The sequence continues at coordinate 814,498,774 of NC_069504.1, forward strand.
TCCCTTTAATTGAACCTCAATAAAAAAAATTAAAAAATTTTTAAAGACCATGATTGTACCCCTCCCTACAAAGTGCAGAGACAGACCAAAATGTTATGTTTATACACAGCCAACATCTAAACACACCACAATTGCTGCCTATATGGAGAGAAAAATCAGTGTGTCCGTGGTGCAGTACTAAACCCTCCAGAAGCTCTTCACATCTTATTCACTAATAAATGAACCTTTAGCCATCAGAACTATATATATATGAAAATGAAGCTACACATGGAAGTGAATGCAGTACAACTCCAGAGCAAGACATATCCGGTGAACCAATAAAGCAGTGCTCGACAAACCCAGGAGCCTGGGAGCCAGTGGCTCCTAGAATTTTACCCCTTGCTCCTAACTTTTTGGGTTATTCTCCATATATCTATATTCAAATACCCCTGTCTGGCTCCTAAATTTTAAACAGATCTGTCAACCCCTGCAATAAGGAGTTGTATGCACATATATCAGTCAATCACCAGACATGTTCTACTAATGCACAGATTAACAGTGTTGCTGCTAATAAACTGTTTAACACCTTTGGGGCAGGGGCACAGTTTCCAAAGAACAAATGTTATTATTTTATTATTGCACCAATATATCCTCTAAAGGAATTCATTCCTAATTTTAAAAAAAGTCACCTCCCGTCCCAGACGAATTGCTGCTTCTGTGAATTTTTCCCTCTCATCTTGGAAGGCCAGTTTCTGCTCTTCAAATGCCTCTCTATCCTGCTCTAACCTTAGTTGCTCTTCCAGAAAATATGCATCCCATAAAGGTGAGGAGACCGATTCACCAGGCTTTGGCAACAGCTGATCCTGTGGAAGAGAGGGGGAAAAAATTCATGCAGCAATCAAACCGGGGTAATCTGCAGTTAAAAGGTCATTGAAATATTATCGGCTAGATTATGAGTTGTGCGTTAGGGTAAAAAAGCAGCGTTATGAGGTCCTAACGCTGCTTTTTTATACCCGCTGGTATTTCGAGTCTTAAAGGTTTAGGGTCACCGCACACTTCTTTGGCCTTACCGCAAAACGACTTAGGTAAACTCTGTAAAGTCTTTTTTCTATGGGACTTCCATAGCGCCGGTATTACGAGTCTGTCCTGGGAGGCCAAAAAGTGAGCGGTACACCCTTTCCTGTCAAGAGTCCTACCGCATTTTAAAGTCAGTAGTTAAGAGTTTTATGGTACAACGCCGTAACATAAAACTCATAACTAAAGTGCAAAAAAGTACACTAACACCCATAAACTACCTATTAACCCCTAAACCGAGGCCCTCCCACATCGCAAATACTAAAATAACATTTTCAACCCCTAATCTGCCGCTCCGGTCACCGCCGCCACCTACATTATATTTATGAACCCCTAATCTGCTGCCCCCAACATTGCCGACACCTACATTATATTATTAACCCCTAATCTGCCGCCACCTACCTTTATTAACCCCTAATCTGCCGCCCCCAATGTCACCGCTACTATAAACATATTAACCCCTAAACCGCCACACTCCCGCCTCACAAACATTAGTTAAATATTATTAACCCCTAATCTGCTGCCAACAACGTCTCCGCCACTATATTTAAGTTATTAACCCCTAAACCTAAGTCTAACCCTAAACCTAACACCCACTAACAAATATAATTCAAATAAATCTAAATAACTATTCTTATTTAAAACTAAATACTTATAAAATAAACTCTAAGGTAGCTACAATATAACCAATAGTTACATTGCAAGGCAAGTTTGTATTTATTTTAACCCCTTAACGACACGCGTCGTACAGGGTACGTCTTGCACAAACTGGTCTTTAAAGACCAGCGACGTACCCTGTACGACGTTGGGGTTGAAAGCGGCTGGAAGCGATCCTGATCGTTTCCAGCCACTTTCCGGTTATTGTAGTGATGCCTCGATATCGAGGCATCACTGCAATAACATTTTTCCCCATCCGATGCAGAGAGAGCCACTCTGTGGCCCTCTCTGCACCGGACATCGATGCCGCGATCGTTGGTGGGTGGGAGCAGACGTGGGAGGCGGGTGGGCGGCGATCGATGGCTTACCGGTGGGTGGGCGGGATCGTGGGCGGGATTGCTGGGGGGCGCGCACAGACGCGCGCGCGTGCACAGGGGAGCCGGGCGGGCGAGTGCACGGGGAGGGAGCGGGTGGGAACCATTACACTATGGAACAGTGGTTTCTATTTAGAGGGAGAGAGGGGGGATAAATATGTTAATCGAAGGGATCTGGGAGGGGGTGGGGGTTTAGTCTTGGGGGGGGGGAAGCTACACTACAGAAAAGTGGGGGAAAAATAAAAAATATACATTTTTTTTGTAAACTGGGTACTGGCAGACAGTACTTAAGATGGCGGGGACAATTGTGGGGTGGGGGAGGGAAGAGAGCTGTTTGGGAGGGATCAGTGGGTCTGATGTGTCAGGTGGGAGGCTGATCTCTACACTAAAGCTAAAATTAACCCTGCAAGCTCCCTACAAGATCCCTAATTAACCCCTTCACTGCTAGCCATAATACACGTGTGATGTGCAGCGGCATTTAGCAGCCTTCTAATTACCAAAAAGCATTGCCAAAGCCATATATGTCTGCTATTTCTGAACAAAGGGGATACCAGAGAAGCATTTACAACCATTTGTGCCATAATTGCACAAGCTGTTTGTAAATAATTTCAGTGAGAAACCTAAAATTGCGAAAAAAATTACGTTTTTTTTAAATTTGATCGCATTTGGCGGTGAAATGGTGGCATTAAATTTACCAAAATGGGCCTAGATCAATACTTTGGGTTGTCTACTACACTACACTAAAGCTAAAATTAACTCTACAAGCTCCCTACATGCTCCCTAATTAACCCCTTCACTGCTGGGCATAAAACACATGTGGCGCGCAGTGGCATTTAGCAGCCTTCTAATTACCAAAAAGCAACGCCAAAGCCATATAAATCTGCTATTTCTGAACAAAGGGGATCGCAGAGAAGCACTTACAACCATTTATGCCATAATTGCACAAGTTGTTTGTAAATAATTTCTGTGAGAAACCTAAAGTTTGTGAAAAAGTTACCATTTTTTTTTATTTGATCGCATTTGGCGGTGAAATGGTGGCATGAAATATACCAAAATGGGCCTAGATCAATACTTTGGGATGTCTTCTAAAAAAAATATATATACATGTCAAGGGATATTTAGGTATTCCCGACAGATATCAGGGTTCCAATGTAACTAGCGCTCATTTTGAAAAAAAGTGGTTTTGAAATAGCAAAGTGCTACTTGTATTTATGGCCCTATAACTTGCAAAAAAAGCAAAGAAGATGTAAGCATTGGGTATTTCTAAACTCAGGACAAATTTTAGTAACTATTTAGCATGGTTGTTTTTTGGTGGTTGTAGATGTGTAACAGATTTTGGGGGTCAAAGTTAGAAAAAGTGTGTTTTTTTCCATTTTTTCCTCATTTTATAATATTTTTAATAGTAAATTATAAGATATGATGAAAATAATGGTATCTTTAGAAAGTCCATTTAGTGGCGAGAAAAACGGTATATAATGTGTGGGTACAGTAAACGAGTAAGAGGAAAATTACAGCTAAACACAAACACCGCAGAAATGTAAAAATAGCCCTGGTCCTTAAGGGAAAGAAATTGAAAAATGGCCGTGTCCTTAAGGGGTTAACTAGGTAGAATAGTTAAAAAGTTATTAACTATTTAATAACTACCTAGCTAAAATAAATACAAATTTAACTGTAAAATAATACCTAACCTAATTTACACTAACATCTAACACTACACTATAATTAAATAAATTAACTAAATTAAATACAATTACCTAAATTAAATTAAATTAGCTAAAGTACAAAAAACAAACACTAAATTACAGAAAATAAATTACAGATATTTAAACTAATCTAATAGCCCTATTAAAATAAAAAAAGCCCCCCCCAAAAAAAAAACAAAAAAAAAACCTAGCCTAAACCAAACTACCAATAGCCCTTAAAAGGGCCTTTCGCGGAGCATTGCCCCAAAGTAATCAGCTCTTATACCTGTAAAAAAAAAATACAAACAACCCCCAACAGTAAAAACCACCCACACAACCAACCCCCCAAATAAAATACTAGCTAAAAAAACCTATGCTCCCCATTGCAGTTAGCTCTTTTGCGACCCAAAGACCCTAACCTAAAAAAAACCCCACCCAATACACCCTTAAAAAAAAAAACCTAACACTAACCCCCTGAAGATCGACTTACCGGGAGACGTCTTCATCCAAGCCCGGCTTGGATGAAGACTTCTCCCGGCTTCGTTGAGGACTTTGGCCCGGCTTGGATGAAGACGTCTCCCGGTAAGTCGATCTTCAGGGGGTTAATGTTAGGTTTTTTTAAGGGTGTATTGGGTGGGGGTTTTTTTAGGTTAGGGACTTTGGGCCGCAAAAGAGCTAACTGCCCTTTTAAGGGCAATGCCCATCCAAATGCCCTTTTCAGGGCAATGGGGAGCTTAGGTTTTTTAGATAGTATTTTATTTGGGGGGTTGGTTGTGCGGGTGATGAGTTTTACTGTTGGGGGGTTGTTTGTATTTTTTTTTTTTTTTACAGGTAAAAGAGCTGATTACTTTGGGGCAATGCCCCGCAAAAGGCCGTAGTTTATTTTTATTTTGGGGGGGGGGCTTTTTTATTTTAATAAGGCTATTAGATTAGGTGTACTTAGTTTAAATATCTATAATTTGTTTATTTTCTGTAATTTAGTGGGGGGTTTTTGTACTTTAGCTAATTTAATTTAGGTAATTGTATTTAATTTAGTTAATTATAGTGTGGTGTTAATGTAACTTAGGTTAGGTTTTATTTTACAGGTACTTTTGTATTTATTTAAGCTAGGTAGTTATTAAATAGTTAAAAAATACAAACTTGCCTGTAAAATAAAAATAAATCCTAAGCTAGATACAATGTAACTATTAGTTATATTGTAGCTAGCTTAGGGTTTATTTTATAGGTATTTAGTTTTAAATAGGAATAATGTAGTTAAAGATAGTAATTTTATTTAGATTTATTTAAATTATATTTAAGTTAGTGGGTGTTAGGTTGAGGAGTTAATAACTTTAATATAGTGGAGGCGACGTTGGGGCAGCAGATTAGGGGTTCATAAGTATAATGTAGGTGGCGGCGGTGTCTGGAGCGGCAGATTAGGGGATAATAATTATAATGTAGGTGTCAGCGATGTTGGGGGCGGCAGATTAGGGGTTAATAAGTGTAAGATTAGGGGTGTTTAGACTCGGGGTTCATGTTAGGGTGTTAGGTGTAAACATAAATTTTATTTCCCCATAGGAATCAATGGGGCTGCGTTAGTGAGTTATACGCCGATTTTTTGCAGGTGTTAGAATTTTTTTCAGCCGGCTCTCCCTGTTGATTCCTATGGGGAAATTGTGCACAAGCACGTTACACCAGCTCACCGCTGACTTAACCAGCGCTGGTATTGGAGTGAGATTTGGAGCTAAATTTTGCTCAACGCTCACTTTTTGTCTTAACGCTGGGTTTGTAAAAACTCGTAATACCAGCGCTTTATGTAAGTGAGCGGTGAGAGAAAACTGCTCGTTAGCACTGCATAGCCTCTAACGCTAAACTCGTAATCTAGGAGTTAGTTATTTACATATCAATTACTCGGTTTAAAAAATAAATAAAAAATGATGTACAAAAGAAAGGTTTTAAAATATATTTTTCACTGACTTGGCAACATTTTCACAGTTTTGCAAATAACGATATGCCTGTTTAAAAAAATTTGATGGAATTTGTGTATATTGCTGTGGCCAATTATGGATCAATGTAAAAACTTGTTCTATGATCTAAACAGTGTTAATCATGTTGCAGGGTCATGCTAATTTCACAATACCATATGATAGACACACCTGCCTCTCTGAAAGTGGGGAATGAAACAAGCACATTTTAAGAGATATTTACAGCAAATGCAAAAAACGTATACTGTATTTCCACATTTTATTTTCCTTAAAGGGGCACTAAAGAAAAAAATTAAACATTCTTGATTCAGATAAAGCATGCAATTTAAACTACTTTCCAGTTTATTTCTATTGTCAAGTTTGATTTGTTATTTTGGTATTCTTTGTTGAAGAAAAAGTTCAGGAGCAGCAGTGCACTACTGGAAACTAGTTGAACACATCTGATGAGTCAATGACAAGAGCCATATGTTTGTAACCACCAATTACCAGCTACATACCCAGCAGTGCATTGATGCTACGTGAGCATACATAGGTATGCTCTTTAACAAAGAATACTAAGAATAAAGTAAAAGGAAATTTTTAAGAGAACGTGAGAGAGACTAGAGGGAGCAGGACAGACACACACATTAGATTTTAAAGCATAATGATGCCAACATTTATTCAGTTTATCCTTCAGTAGTCCAATTGCGCTTATTGTTTCACAATAATTGTTTGCAGAGCATTTCATAATTCCTAATTTCCTGTATCCGAATTCCCCGTCCCCTTACCTGTAGAAGCTGCTGCTGCTGGCTAATCAGTTCTTTGCTCATTTGCAGTTCCTCCTTCAGAGTTATAATTTCCTCCCTTAGCCTTGTTAACTCTTTCTCGTGATCAGTCACACTTATAACATGTCCGGCATTTGCCTGGGAAGCTTCAAGGGAAATGGACACAGTATAAGGTACAATTTGTTCATAAATGAAAACGTAAGTCCGTCATATATCCATTGATATCTAAGCTAAAGGATGAAGCCACACTTATCTAACCATGTAGACCACTGATGCAGATTTTGTATCACCCTAGGTACTGAGAAATCTGTTGGCCTCCTTTTTGTTTTTTCCTAAACCAGAGGCCTGGGAAGCATTAAAAGGGTCATGAATCCCCATGAGACAACCACTGAATAAGAATAGTGCAAATGCATCACTTAAATTGTGCAGCCCCATAGGCAAAAATACAACTAAACATTGTTCGACAATTCTGAATACAATTGGCAATTTTGTGTCACTGTAAAAAAATGTGCATACACTGTCAGAAAAAATGTGCAAAAATTGTACCTTTAGGGGTACAACAGCTTGGCACTGGGGCAGTACCCTCAAAGGTACACCCGCTGTACCCTTTAACATAGGTACAAATTGGTTCCCCTTGCAGATTGTACATTTCAAAGGCAAATATCTACCTTTGGTGACTAGATTGGACCTCATTGCTATGGTAACATAATGTACCCTTAAATAGTGCATATTTGGCCTTTTAAGGGTACTACCCAAGTGACAAGCCCTTTGTACCTGTCATGATGGCAAATTCATACTCAACCCAGCATATTAAAATGCTGCTCCATCAAATTTGCGTTCATTTAATGTGTACTTTTTCAGACAGTATTACAATAGCCATACTGCAGTTTTATAAGTTTGGTTAGTGTAGCCAAACAGCCGGTCCTAAGACTGCTACAGGAATTCCTGAAAGAACCAGGATAACCAACTAGTTCTAAAATGAGCTGTTCAACGGGTTTTAATTCACTCTGTACTAGACTCTAACACCCCATTTAACTTAGAGTGCCATGCCACATAAAACAAATATATAGAAAACATATAGAAAATAACATAATAAAAATTTAACTAAGGAAAGGAAGGGGGATTCAGAGGGATAAACGATCAAACTTACAACCATACATTGAATTGTCACACTATGCAAAATATATGCAAATGAGTCTATTTCCCCAGTACACATTTTGGTGATGAACCTTCTACCAATAGATGGAGCTGTGTTACACATGTCAAGGAATGTATGTGACTGCGGAATGGTTACAATTTTATTTTATTTTTTAAAAAACAGGTTCTTAAACAGCTTGTTTATTTTATAGAGTTTAAAACGAAAAATAAATCTGTAATTTTAGTTAATACATTTGCTTTATCTTTCAGAGTTATCATCTTGATGCTCTAAATATAAACATTACAATGTTAATAGCTTATGTATTATTTAGAACCAGCAACACAGTATCATTGAAGATATGGGTTATTAAGTATTTTTTGTTGCTTTGCCCACCTCTTGCATATTACCAACAACTATTGAATTATTAGCGCTGCGGAATCTGTTGGCGCTCTACAAATAATCGATAATAACATTAATTATTTTCCTGTACAGCATGTATGTTGAATTCATTTTGGGTGACTGCCAGTTATGTGTTCAATTAGTAATTGAGGTGCACAAATTATATGGACTTGCACGGTTTGGCAGAACCACCCATCCTCCTCAACCTTTTAGTCACACAAGTGATTGTACCTTTTTGGGGGGATTAAATGGTACAGACATGGACCCTTTGATAGTTGGAAACTTATTTGTACCTTATTTACCGCTAAATGGTACATATTAGTTCCTTAAAGTGTAATTATGATCCATTAAGGGTACAACCACAGCAGTTGTACCCTAAGCGTTCACAAACGTACCCCAACCGTACACTTTTTTCTGACAGTGTAGTATTTGATTAATTAAAAAGCGATAAAATACAATTGCAAGCAAATACATCAAATCACACCAAATGTAATGAACAGGGTTTGAATTTTTTTTTTTTTTTTTTTATATTTTCTGAGATGGAAACTCAGATTTTAAAAAAAGGGATATGAAACCCAGAATTTATTTCTTTTGTGATTCAGAGGATAGCAATTTGTTTTAAACAAAATGTTTACCATTTACTTCTATTATCAAATTTGCTTTGTTCCCATTGTATTCTTTGTTGAAGAGACACTCTGTTAATAGAAGCAAATTAGAAAGTTGTTTAAAATCACATACCGTGTCTTACGCAGCCCCTCCAGTGTCATGAGGAAAAAAATGTAATTACCTCGCTGTAATACACCATGTATTGCATCGTGAACATGACAGTGTCTCCACAATTTAACATTTCAGTTTCCCCCAAACGATGCAATTACATTGTGCGCAAAAAATAAAAATTTTGTGTGCACAATGTAACTGTATATTGAGAGTGCCAGTCTCCTCCTCCTCTAGATGTGGCGTATGAGATTGCGTACAGTCATGGTACAATTCACGCGATCTTGGATACATCACGCCTAAGGAAGGAAGAGACTGACACCCTCATACAGCTACATTGTGTGCACTAAATGGTTAAGGGACAGTCTACTCCAGAATTTGTAATGTTTAAAAAGATAGATAATCCCTTTATTGGCGATTCCCCAGTTTTGCATAACCAACAGTTATATTAATACACTTTTTACCTCTGATTACCTTGTATTGAAGCCTCTGTAGACTGCTCCCTTATTTTAGTTCTTTTGACAGACTTGCATTTTAGAAAATCAGCGCTGACTCAAATAACTCCACGGGAGTGAGCACAATGTTATCTATATAGCACACATGAACTAGCGCTGTCTAGCTGGGAAAAACTGTCAAAATTCACCAAGATAAGAAGTGGCCTTCAAGGGCTTAGAAATTAGCATATGAGCCTACCTAGGTTTAGCTTTCAACCAAGAATACCAAGAGAACAAAGCAAATTTGATGATTAAAAGTAAATTGGAAAGATGTTTAAAATTACATGCCCTATCTGAATAATGAAAGTTTAACTTTGACTAGACAGTCCCTTCAATTCATGCACACAATGTAACCACACCGTTAAGAGAAAAAGTTAAATTGTAGAGACTGTTTAATATGTTGTGCTCACAATGTTTTACATCGTGAGCACCATGTACTAGAGAACAAAAACAAAAAAATCGCCACGACACCGGCGGGGCTCTGTACTATCTGAATCATGAAAAACATTTTGGGTTTCATATCCTTTTAATGTCTTGAACAAAAGGTAAGCTTCCACATAAGAAAAAAATAAATAAAGTCAACACGATTATGGGGGGTGGGGGGCCATATCTTAGACAAGTAAATAGAATCTACAATTCAATTCTTCAAAATGTAAAATGATGCATTTAGGATGCAAAACACAGAAGTTTCATTGACTCAATAAAACTTTACTTACAGTAACAATTTAATGTGCCTTAGGAATTCTTTAAGAAGATTTGAAAAGTTCATAAAAATTACTTATATTAAGCTGCTTTACAGAGCAGGCTCACATGAGCAAGCCCGTAGCCACAAAAGTAAGAAGTAGGAACTGCTTCTTTTGCCTCTCCGCCACTTCAGAAGAGGTGAGATTAATGACTCCTACACTCGCTTAATAAGGGTGATAGACATACTCTGCTCTTGCGCAACTGGTTGCTCGAGAGCAGGGGGAAGCAATGTTAAACTTCGCCACACGATGCCCCATTGCAAGTGGCAATTGCAGGTAGACAGATTCTGTTTGCAAACCTGTCCGCCTGCGATCATAAATAAATGTTGCCTAAGGCAGTAGTACAGTATGAGGAGGAAATATTAGCAGCAGAAACAAAAAAAGTGTCACTTTATAGACTAAATGGTTAGCCCTTTTCTCAAAATTGAGAATTGTGTAAAATTCTTGAGATTGTCTCTTCAGAAAAAAATAAATAAAGATTGTTCAATAGAGGTTTACCAGTATTATCACTTGATAACAGGCACACAAGTAATTGAACTAAAGTTGAATAGCATTTTATTATTGTACTGTTGCTTAAATATAACTATTTATAGTAGTTAAAGTCCGCTCCATAGCAGCACTACTGAGACTTATCTAAACTTCTCTTGTAAGCCAATGACAAGAGGCTTAACTGTGTAGCCACCAATCACTAGGAAGCTCACAGCAGTGCATCTTGGTATGCTTCTCTGAGGATATGAAGAGAATAAATGAAAGGTGGTTGATTCACAGAATAAAGTTTCAATAGAAATAGTTGATCTAAACCAATGAAAGAATGCCTTGGATATAAATAAAAACTATCCTTATGATTAGGGATGGGCGAATGTTTCACAACATTCGAAAAATTAAACTCATTTTAACACATTTGTTCATTTCAAATGTTTGTACAACATTCTAACATTCGTTTAATGTAATAGTTTTTCTAATGCTTTCTTTAAAAGGGACACAAAATCCATTTTTTTTCTTTCCTGATTCAGATAGAGCAGGCAATTTTAAGCAGCTTTCTAATTTTGTTATCAATTTTTCTTCGTTCTCTTGCTATCTTTATTTAAAAAGCAAGAATGTTTAGCTTAGGAGCCGGCCCATTTTTGGTTGAGAACCTGGGTTATGCTTCCTTACCAATAAGCAAGCGCTATTCAGGGTGCTGAACTTAAAATGGGCCAGCTGGTAAGCTTTACATTCCTTCTTTTTAAATAAAGATAGCAAGAGAACAGATAAAAATCAATAGGAGTAAATTAGAAAGTTGCTTAAAATTACATCTAGAAAAATATAGAGAACAAGAGAGGCACATGTGTGTACCAGTAACACAATGGGAATAAGCCAGGCATGATGAAACAGCGTTCTGATACGCTGAGAAACGCGTTGTATAAAGCTAAAGCTAAGGTGGGCAGCTAGCATATCCCACCTTAGGGTTCCATTGTTTTTTATATTCATTTTATTTACTTTTTAATAAACTGGTTTTTATTATCAGCAATATCTTTGGAACCTTATTCAATCAGCCTACCACATACCAATCACTCCCATAGGGAGTCCTTTGCTGCAGAGACTTATCCTCTTTTAGCTGCAGTTCACCATTAGTTGCCTTTGTTCCTGTGTACCAGTGTTTTGGCCTATCGAGGTGACCAGTAAGCTGGATTGCTGCCAACTACCCAGCTTGTTCCTAATAGCACTGTCCGAGTGCTACTTCCAAATGTGAGTACCCAGATTAAGGTTTTTTGAAATACCACATTATACTACTGGCACACACAGGCGCCCCTTCTGTTTTCTATTGTTTATCCAGATATTGGGATCTTTTGTTCCTGCTTATCAAGACTGAACAGTGAGCTGGGTCTCTGCTAAACATCCAGCCTGCCTCTAATAGCACTGTTTGAGTGCTCCTCACAAATGTGAGTACCCTGATTATTGTGTTTTTTGGCTTATTCCCATTGTGTTACTGGTACACACATGCGCCTCTTGTTCTCTATATTTTTCTAGATCTCTTGGCATCTACCTGTGAGGAGAGAGCAGCCTTCTATCAAATATCGGTATAATTGGAGTCCCATCAGGTGGACTTTCTGATACAAGTGTAAAACCACACAAAGACTCACTATTATTAATGCTTTTGTTTTTGCCTAGCTATATTATGAATGGCATAAATAAAAAGAGAGAAGCGCTCAACCTGGGAACGAACAATATCATAATAGCTTGTTCTATGGCTAGTTACCACCCTAGAAGCAGCCTCTTTTTGCTCAATATGTGCCTTTCACAGAGAAGAACTTTCCTGTAGCATATCAGTCTGATCATGACTTCACAGTACAGTCCAGCCCCGAAATACCAGGCAATCCCTCTCCGAACAAGAGAAACAGCAAAACCCCAGACGTACGTTTCGGCCTATTGTGGGCCTCGTCAGTGAGGTGCAGCCATATCCCTCTAGGCACACTGAGCAACGGGTCCACGTCTGGATTCCCACATCACACTTAGGGAGACTAACCCAAGTGTCATAATTTGCATAAATAAAAAGAGAGAAGCGCTCAACCTGGGAACGAACAATAGAACAAAAAGAGGCTGCTTCTAGGGTGGTAACTAGCCATAGAACAAGCTATTATTCGTTCCCAGGTTGAGCGCTTCTCTCTTTTTATTTATGCAAATTATGACACTTAGGGAAGTCTCCCTAAGTGTGATGCGGGAATCCAGACGTGGACCCGTTGCTCAGTGTGCCTAGAGGGATATGACTGCACCTCACTGACGAGGCCCACAATAGGCCGAAACGTACGTCTGGGGTTTTGCTGTTTCTCTTGTTCAGAGAGGGATTGCCTGGTATTTCGGGGCTGGACTGTACTGTGAAGTCAGGATCAGACTGATATGCTACAGGAAAGTTCTTCTCTGGGAAAGGCACATATTGAGCAAAAAGAGGCTGCTTCTAGGGTGGTAACTAGCCATAGAACAAGCTATTATGCTATTGTTCGTTCCCAGGTTGAGCGCTTCTCTCTTTTTATATATTATGAATGGCATCACAATTTGTTTCTACAGGTCGCTTAAAATTACATGCTCTATCTGAATCAGGAAAGAAAAAAAATTGGGTTTAGTGTCCCTTTAAATGCAATATTCAAATGATGCAATATTCTAAATAGAAACATTCAAATTTATATTTTTGTATCCAATATGCATCAGTTTACTAAATTCCCTACCACGAACTATTGAACTTCTGAATAGTATTTGTTAAATCGAATGTTACATTTGAAATTTTGAATGTGGACATGCAACCCAATTATGAACATTTAAAATTGTAAGTGACATTCGAAAACTGTAAATATAATTTGATTACAGAATATTTAAGAACATTCTATTATGTAAATCGAATTTCTACAATAACATTCGTTCTGACATTCGAATATAAACACATTTGCCCATCCCTACTTATAATTCAGCCATATGATTGAAATATGGGACAAGTAGATGTGCCTTTTGTGGGGTTTTTTGTTTTTGTTTTTCTCCCAAAGTTTTTATTGAGACAAAAATTGTAGTCTAACACAAAAAGTCAAAAGACAGAAGTAAAAGGGGCTCACAGGCCCCAAGATTCAAATGTATGAGAGGATTACAATTTGAAATAAAAACATAAGGCATGTATTATTCATAGACATAATATCTATAATTTCTGATACTGGGGGAGGGTGGGTAGGGGAGAAAAAAAAAATGGAGTGAGGGAAGGAGAGGGTATAGAGATGGAAGGTCAATATCGTACGAGGGTTAAGTTTTAGGCGTTGGCTGTGGCGTTAGGTGTCCAAGTAGTGTCAAATCTTGCTCCCCAATCTGCCCAAATTAGTTCAAAGAGGTCTGACTTGTTTAATGTGTAGAATATGCTTTTTCCCCATTGTGTAGAGATATGCCATTGAATTAAGTATCATGGGCCAGCTTGGGGGGGGATATGTTTTTCCAGGATTTTGCAAATTCAGCCTTGATCGCAGTAAGGAGAGGGATACACAAGTATGATTGGTCTTTAGGGAGAGTGTGGGTCCCAATATGAAGGACTACCTGTGACTACCTTGTATCTAGGAACCTTCTTTCAGCCCCCTGATCACATGACTGACTGTTTATTATTATCTATTGTCTTAAATTTAGCATTGTTTTGTGCTAAATCTTAAAATAACCCCCTGTGCCTGAACACTGTTATCTATATGGCCCACGTGTACTTTCTGTCTCTGTGTTGAAAAAAAGATTTAAAAAGCATGTGATAAAAGGCAGCCCTCGAAGGCTTAGAAATTAGGATATGAGCCTACCTATGTTTAGTTTAAACTAAGAATACCAAGAGAAAAAAGCAAATTTGATGATAAAAGTAAATTGGAAAGTCAATTAAAATTAAAAGTCCTATCTGAATAATGAAAGTTTAATTTATACTAGACTGTCCCTTTAAGTTTGGGGCATTCCAACCAAACGTGCATTGTGTTTCCTATGTGTCCGCAGTTACGCCAGCACATGGGTGAAGTGGAGCTCTACATTTTGGCTAATGTAGTACCAGTGTGTTAGTAGCTTATAATAGGTCTCAAACAAAGTGACAATGTATTGCTTTTTTAGTCAGGGTTAGAATGAATTGCCAGGTTTGCAGGGAGATAGTAGTGTTTAGGTATAGCTCATTTTCACAATCTGTGTTGCCTATGAGAGAGTAATGTAAAGATAAAGGTTTGCGTAGTCTGTTACCTAGGTGCCATATGGTTTCCCATAATGTACAAGGACGGGACAACTCCGGTTTGAAACCCCAGCTAGTCAAAACTTTAGCCTAATCTGTTCAAATTTCATGTAGAGGTGTTGAGGTGTTTGCCTTTTGGTTTTTATTTGCTTGTTAGGATTTACTAGTATTTTTTTTTTTAACTACATCTAACAGAAGATCTCAAAATTAATACATAATTTTACAAAAACATACAAAAATTTCACAAAGATTTAAAGGGACAATGTCTGGGGGATAAAATAAAAAAACTAAAAATGTATGAAATAATGAATAAAGGGGCGTGAGGATGCAAAAGCAAACAAAAAAAAAAAAACACTTCCCAACAGTGCAATATTATCACTGTTAATTATGTAATTGAATGAAGGGGTGGGGAATAAAAAAAATATCTGAATTTATTTCCTTTTATTTGTTTTGCGGTAGTCCCTGAACCCCGCACCCCCAAAATAATATAGAAGTACAAACAAATATGTGGCATGCAATTTCAAACAACTTTCCAATTTACTTTTATCATCAAATTTGCTTTGTTCTCTTGGTATTCTTTGTTGAAAGCCAAAGCTAGACAGGCTGATATGCCAATTTCTAAGCCCTTGAAGGCCACCTCTTATCTTAGTGCATTGGCAGTTTTTCACAGCTTGACAGTGCTAGTTCATGTGTACCATATACAACATTGTGCTCACTCCCATGGAGTTATTTATGGGTCAGTACGGATTGGCTAAAACGCATGTCTGTCAAAAGAACTGAAATAAGGGGGCAGTCTGCAGAAGCTTAGATACAAAGTAATCAGAGGTAAAATGTGTATTAATAACAGTGTTGGTTATGCAGAACTGGGAATTGGGTAATAAAGGGATAATCTATCTTTTTAATTAAACATTTAAGTAGACTGTCCCTTTAACACAGCACTGTCATGGATTGGGCATTGTCCTTTTGTCTCTTCTGCAGCTTACCCTACCTTATTTATTTATGTTCTGTGTTAAAAAAAACACAACACAAAAACACAACACAATTTAACATTGGATCATTCCTGAACAGGGATAAGACAGTCCCAGATATAAAATAAAAATAAATATTCTAGGACTAAGTAATGGTCAAAATGTAAATGTACGTGAATGCATTTTTAAGCACCCCCCCCCCTTTTCTTTCATTTACATTACATAGTTGACATTGATAATATTACACTATTGGGTATTTTGTTAGTAATGTTTTTGCTCCCCCTTGTATCTATCAGTGTACACATTACTGGAAGAGTTGGGGGATCACATGTACGTTGACATGGTTTATATTCAAATAAAACACCATAGGAAATCCACTGGAGTAACTATAACTAATGCTCTTTTATGCAAACCATTAGCCCTCAAGAAAAAAAAACCATTAAATACAGAAACATTGCATAATCCTAGTCATAATTAAAAAGGAAACAATGCAAAATTTACTACTGCTTGTTTCAAAGTTTCCTTTCATTTCCCAGTCCTGTGACATGTGACAGCTTTAAGCCAATTACAGACTCATAAGTACATCAGTTGTAGACTCCGTTTAACAAAGAATACCAAAAGAATGAAGTAATTTTGATGAAAGGAAGTAACTTCAAAATAAAATAAAATTGCACATTCTATCTGAATCATGAAAGTTAATTTTAATTTACTCTCCCTTTAAGCAAAAAGAATGCATTCCGTAAATAAAACCATCTGGGCCATGAGTAATCTTTCGGCAAGATACCAATCTCTTCTCACATACTAAAGAGCCTGCAACACAAACCTAGATTACATACTGGGTCTACAGTCTATACTAAATAACACAGGACTCCAGATAGTTGACATAACCTGATCCAAATAAATCCAAATAGATTGAACAAATATTAATGCTACCTTTGCCTGCCAGACCATTAGTTTGCATATTCAGAGATCACCTTCAAACTATAGAATAATTTGCCTAAAATGTTACAAGCACTGCCTATTGACATCACCCCTGGCTCAACATACAACTGACTGTCAACACTATATGGATTGGAATGAACATTTAGCCATTTACCAATTGATGGAGCCAGCAAAACTCCGCTCACAAGGCCCCAGGTGATTTGTTAGGTTTAATCTATGCAAGTGCAGAAGATACTCTTTGGACATGTTTTTCTCTGAAAATCCCAGCTGCAAAGTAGCAAAGTACCGGTGAATTTTAAGCATTTTAGACTTTTTTAATTTTAAATAATGATAACCCAATGTATTGATCTAGACCCATTTTGGTATATTTCATGCCCCCATTTGGCTACAAAATGGGATTTAAAAAAAAAATAAAAATACAAACTTTGGGTTTCTTATTGAAATGTATATACTGCTTGTGCACAACACAAAAGTGGCACACGGTATTAAGGTTATACCTTTATTAGAGCAACGTTTCGGGGCACCTGCCCCTTTCTCAAGCTAATCACAAATACAAACTTTACAACATTTATAGACACAAAGATAAAACAGGTAACCAATGAGCACACATGGGACGGGCTAAGAAAAAATGACATCACAGCTAATTTCATTAAACATTGGGAAAACTTTCTAACATTAACCCTTTGTTCCCTATGTGAGTGTTGGGCTACCTGATTAAAAACAAAGGCAGCAAGCTACCCACTATGGTCAATTTACTAATATATTTAATAAAGTCAAAATATTAATTAATCTGCTTAGAAACTGTGTGGATAATTTTGCAAATTTTAAATTAAGGGGAGGAGATCAAACTCCCTATTGAGTCTCTTGGGAGACATGGTATTGAGACGCCAAATCAACTTGGCTTCCCTGTTAAGTACATCCCTATTTCTGTCCTCCCCTTTTGGTTTTTTAGGGGCACTATCAATCAAAATATCTCAATTGGTTAGCTTGGTGTCCCATGTCTGCAAAATGTGCTGGTACTGGGAGGTGTAACATTTTCTAATTATGTATGGTCGACTTATGTTAACAAATGCAATCTTATTCTTTGATTCGTTTCGCCTTTGTATAAAAGCCCACACGGGCACTTAACACATATACAACATAAGTCGAATTACAGGTGTAGTGACCCTTGATGTTATATTTTTTACCGGTATATGGGTGGGAAATAACATCTCCCCTAATGTTATTACACTGGACGCAATTTTTTATATTGCGTCCATAGCATGGACCAACTTTTACCAATAGTATTGCCTTTACGGTATGAGGCTCTGGGGTATTCCTGGAACTCCTTGATCTCTTAACAGAAACCAGTTTCTTTTGATTATGTTAAACACTTTCTTGCTCATTGTGTTATATGAATTCACGAAGTTTAGTCTGGTGGGGTTTATTGTCTTACTTCTGACTGGGGTTTTTAGTGAATCCTCAGCTTCCTCTAGCTCCTGTATGTTATAACCTCTGCTAACAAATTTCTCCTTCATGTCCCTGGATCAGACTTCCCTAGTGGTAGGATCTGTCACTATTCTGTCTACTCTAAGCAACTGTGATTTGGGCACACTCAAATACTCTAGGTGGATGAAAACTGCTCCTGTGTAACAGGGTATTCCTGTCTGTGGGTTTGACAAACAAATCAGTTGTTAACCTGCCATTATTTGTGAGGACCAGAGTGACCAGAAATTTACACTTTATTTGCCGCTGAACTTCAAAAAGGGAACAGCATTTTCAATATCTGATTTAAGCTCTGCTAATTTATCCAGGGGGCCCCGCCACACGATGAACAAGTCATCAATGTAGCGGAACCACCCTTCACAATACTGTCTGAAAAGGGTATTTGTGTATACATGCCTTTCTTCAATGGCATCCATTACTAAACAGGCATAGGATGGGGCCACATTCGACCTTATCGCTGTGCTTCTATGTATCCTGAGGCCTAGAGGGTGGTCTCCTAAGGTGCTGCACCGGTTTGTTTATGAACATACTCTGGAAAAACTGGGATATACTCAGAGGTGAAGTGTGGATTTCATTGTCTCAATATATACTGCTTGTGCAGTCATAAATTGTTGAGGAAAAGCTTCTCTGGGACTCCCTTAGTTCAGAAATAGACATGCATGGCTTTGCCATTGGTTGTTGGTAATTAGGCCACCAATTGCAGCTGACCACCACACTTCTGAAATTCCCAGCAGTGAAAGGGTTAATAAGTTAGATAGTAATGGTAATATTTATTGTAGTGCAGGAATTACCCTCCCACTTGACACCTGATACCTCCTAAAGAGCACTGGTCACCACCATCTTCGGTATTGGCAGGCAGTCTGTTAGTACCCATTGTAGGGCTTTTATTTATTTATTTATATATTTTTATCTGTAGAGCATGTACCTCCCTCACCCTCCCACATCTCTGATCCCTCCCAAACAGCTCTCTAACCCTCCCACTGGTCACTGCCATCTTAGGTACTGATGACCAGTCTGCCAGTAACCTGTTTATTTTTTTTTTAATCTTTTTTAATCAATTTATTTTTCTGTAGTGTAGGGATCCCTTCCTCTGTTACAAATCCTTTTCCATAGTTTAGGGACCACCTCTACCTCCACCCTCTCGTGATGGTCCTCCCGTCCAATTTCTTCCTAATTGGTTTGTCTGTATCAGCAATCTAGTTTCATATGGAAAGCACAATCAGTGCTCCCTTACTAAATAAAGGCAGATGCCTTCTGCCCTTTAGTTGCAGCTCTTTCTGTCAAAGCTGACAACAGGACGGAAACATGCGCCACAGCGTTAAACGTAGGTACTATGTTAATACAGTATGCATTGCAAAATAACGTGCAACGTAGTACCTATGTCTATATGGTGCAAGGGTTTCTCTCTTCCCCACACTAAAACGTGTATGTCAAAAGGTTTAAAAAAAAAATAATCAAAAACTGAAAGTTATTACGTATTCACTAAACACGTGCACTGAAAAATTAGTCACACACAGGACAGCAAATGGGATAGCAATAGTATATATATCTATCTCTCAATTTGAACATCTTGAAACCTTCCTCCCCTGCAGAAAAGCCTTTTCCACCTTTTGAGTAAAGGCTTTAAAACTACACACATGTATCAGATCTCTTACATTTGATTTGTTAATTATTTTTATTAAAGGGCCAATCATTTATCGTTTTAGGATAAATTGACCATCTTTGGTAGCAGTTTTTTGTTGTCTTGAATAGCTTTGTAAATAGGTATTTTTGAAATACGAGAGTAGTAGTTCCAAGAATAATTGGAAAAGAATGTGGAGAATGTTAAATATTTCAGGTATTCAAACCAGAAAAGAAAATTTAAATTCTTATAAAATGTATGATAAGCAAATATACTAAAAATTCTATTAAGTATATGTATGTTTACATTTTATTTATATTGTTAAAGGGATATGAAACCCAAACATTTTGTGTGTGATTTAGACAGAGCATATCATTTTAAAAGTTTACAATTTACTTCTATTATCAAATTTGCTTTGTTCACATAATATTTTTTGTTGGAGATACTTAGGAAGGTGTCTGGAGCACTAAATTGCAGGAAATAGTGCTGCCATGTAGGGATCTTGCAAAGCGGATGCCATATAGAAATAGGCAGGCGTCTGAGCTGACATCACTGCTTTTCAACTAATTATATCAAGAGAACAAAGAAAAAATGATAATGGAAGCAAATTAGATTTAAAAAACAAACAATTTAGGTTTCATATCCCTTTAACCCCTTAATGACCGAGGACGTGCAGGGTACGTCCTAAAAAAGGCAGTTAACGCCTGAGGACGTACCCTGCACGTCCTCGGTGTGGAAAGCAGCTGGAAGCGATCCTGCTCGCTTCCAGCTGCTTTCCGGTTATTGCAGTGATGCCTCGATATGGAGGCATCCTGCAATAACTCTAGATGGCCATCCGATGCAGAGAGAGCCACTCTGTGGCCCTCTCTGCACCGGACATCGATGGCTGGTATCGTTGGTGGTTGGGAGCCGACTTGGGAGGCGGGTGGGCGGCCATCGATGGGCCGGGTAATGTAGAGGGGGGCGGGAGCCGATGGGGGCACGCACTGGCGCGCGCGCAAGGGGGGGCGGCAGGCGGGCGCGTGCACGGGGCAGGAGCGGGTGGGAACCGCTACACTACAGAAAAGACTGCTAAAAGTGTCAGAAAAAAGTCTTTCATTTTAAAAAAAACAAACAATCAAAGGTATCTAGGAGGGGGTGGGGGTTTTTTCTTTGGTGGGGGGGAGCTACACTACAGAAAATGGGGAAAAAATAAAAAAGCAACTGTTTTATTCTAAACTGGGTACTGGCAGACAGCTGCCAGTACCCAAGATGGCGGCCATTAAGGCAGAGGGGGAGGGTTAGAGAGCTGTTTGGTGGGGGATCAGTCAGGTTGGGGGCTAAGGGGGGCTCCTACACAGCAGCATATGTAAATATGCTTAAACCCCCCCCCAAACAAGCCTAAATATATCTTATTTTAGTACTGGCAGAGTTGCTGCCAGTACTTAAGATGGCGGGGACAATTGTGGGGCGGGGGAGGGAAGAGAGCTGTTTGGGAGGGATCAGGGGGTCTGATGTTTCAGGTGGGAGGCTGAGCTCTACACTAAAGCTAAAATTAACCCTGCAAGCTCCCTACAAGCTACCTAATTAACCCCTTCACTGCTAGCCATAATACACGTGTGATGCGCAGCGGTATTTAGCGGCCTTCCAAGTACCAAAAAGCAACGCCAAAGCCATATATGTCTGCTATTTCTGAACAAAGGGGATCCCAGAGAAGCATTTAGAACAATTTGTGCCATAATTGCACAAGCCGTTTGTAAATGATTTCAGTGAGAAACCTAAAATTGTGAAAA
Source organism: Bombina bombina (assembly GCF_027579735.1). NCBI lineage: Eukaryota > Metazoa > Chordata > Amphibia > Anura > Bombinatoridae > Bombina > Bombina bombina. Next base: position 814,520,243 of record NC_069504.1, read on the forward strand.
AGTTTTTTTTTTTTATTTGATCGCAATTGGCGGTGAAATGGTGGCATGAAATATACCAAAATGGGCCTAGATCATTACTTGGGGTTGTCTACTACAATAAAGCTAAAATTACCCCAAAAAGCTCCCTACATGCTCCCTAATTAACCCCTTTACTGCTGGGCATAATACACGTATGGTGCACAGTGGCATTTAGCAGCCTTCTAATTACCAAAAAGCAACGCCAAAGCCATATATGTCTGCTATTTCTGAACAAAGGGGATCCCAAAGAAAAAATTACAATCATTTAACCAATAATTGCACAAGCTGTTTGTAAATAATTTCAGTGAGAAACCAAAAGTTTGTGAAAAAATTTGTGAAAAAGTGAACGATTTTTTGTATTTGATCGCATTTGGCGGTGAAATGGTGGCATGAAATATACCAAAATTGGCCTAGATCAATACTTTGGGATGTCTTCTAAAAAAATATATATACATGTCAAGGGATATTCAGGGATTCCTGAAAGATATCAGTGTTCTAATGTAACTAGCGCTAATCTTGAAAAAAAAAATGGTTTGGAAATAGCAAAGTGCTACTTGTATTTATTGCCCTATAACTTGCAAAAAAAGCAAAGAACATGTAAACATTGGGTATTTCTAAACTCAGGACAAAATTTAGAAACTATTTGGCATGGGTGTTATTTGGTGGTTGTAGATGTGTAACAGATTTTGGGTGTCAAAGTTAGAAAAAGTGTGTTTTTTTCCATTTTTTTCTCATATTTTATAATTTTTTTTTATAGTAAATTATAAATGGTACCTTTGGAAAGTCCATTTAATGGCGAGAAAAACGGTATATAATATGTGTGGGTACAGTAAATGAGTAAGAGGAAAATTACAGCTAAACACAAAGACCGCAAAAATGTAAAAATAGCCTTGGTCCCAAATGGACAGAAAATGGAAAAGTGCTGTGGTCATTAAAGGGTAAAGGAACATCCTAATGCAAAAATTACATGCTCCATCAGGGGTGCTCAACATTGAACACTAAACCCAAATTATTTCTTTTATGACTCAGAACATACGTTTTTAGAACAACTTTCCAGTTTATGTTTATTGTCAATGTTTCTTCATTCTCCTGGTATCCTTTATTGAAAGAGCAGCAATGTACTACTGGGAGCTAGCTGAACACACCCGTAAGCCACTGAAAAGATATATAGATTATATATATATATATATAGATTATATATATAGAATATATATAGAATATATATATATATATATATATATATATATATATATATATATATATATATATATATATATATATATATATATATATATATATATACATATATATACACACACACATATATATACACATACACACACACACACACACAGTGTAGATACCAATCAGCAGCTAGTTCCCAGCTCCTGAACCTACCTAGGTATTTTCAACAAAGGATACCAAGAGAACTAAGCAAATGTAATGGAATTAAATTAGAAAGTTGTTAGTGTCTAAATATCAAGGTAAAAGTAGTTCCCAAACCTCTGGAGTGCCAAGGTTGAGCACCCCTGCAAGTCACAGCATATCATTTTTGTTTTACTGACCCTGTCTTACTATGTGTTTACATAGATGTTTAGCAATAAGCATTGCCACTCAGCCAATCAAGATCTTCAGAAGCAGAAAGTACAGCACATTTCCTACTTGGAAGCAATGCGTGCATCTCCCAAACAGAAGTTCACCTACGAAGGTAAAACATATTGGGCTTTATAATCTAAAGGTCTCCGGTCTTGTAAAATTCTATATAAAATAATCTCACCAGTACTATGAAGCCCCTGCTGGAATTCCCTGAGGCCATTTTTACCTTGAGAACAGTGTATCTCACAAAGAGGTGTTCCTTGCATTTAAAGGGACACTCAACTCAAAATTAAACATTCATCATTCAGACAGTCATAGGGCATACAATTTTAAACAACTTCGTAATTTACTGCCATTAACAAAAAGTCCACATTCTTTTTATATCTACACTTTTTGAGCCATCAGTTCCTACTGAGCATGTGCAAGAATTAACAGAATATACATACAGTATAAGCATTTGTGATTGGCTGATGGCTGTCACATGATACAGGAGGAGTGGTAATAGACAACTTTTGAAATTTGTCAGAAAAAAAAAAAAATGTTACTACTCCTTTAAGTTCAGACTAACAAGTTCCTTTTGTATGGTCTTTTTATCATGCATTTGTAAATTGTACAAATATACTGTATTTACTGGTCCTTTAAGTATGTGAAGGAGATGCATACATTATAATAGGAAATCGCACAAAAAATTAAAATGTAAAATTTAAGTCGTATGAAAGTAATAAATTAACTTTTGAAATAAAGACAGTTGATAACACTAAATTTAAATTACATTAAAAATCTTAACTAAAGTTGTTTGAGAGGTCCTTTAAGTGGATTTTAAAGAAGCATTGAAGTCAAAATTAAACGTTCATGATTCAGATAGCACACAATTTTAAAACAACTTTCCAATTAATTTACATTATGAAAAATGTGTCCAATCTCTTTACATACACCCGTTCTGATGCATCAGCTCCTACGGAGCATGTGCAAGAATCACAGTGTATGCCTTTCGTGATTGGCTGATGGCTGTCACATGGTACAGTGGAAAGGAAAATGGGACCAACTGTGGAATGTCAGAAAATAAAAAAAATAACACTACTCATTTTAAATTCAGACTAAGTTTTTTGCATTGTCTTTTTATTATACATCATTTGATTTGATTATTTAATGGTCCTTTAACAAAATATTTGTCAGTCCGTTGATCCTGAATTACTAGTGTGCCGTTCTTCAGGAGTCATGCTAAAGAACAGCCTGCAGGCATATTGTGCACCCAGATTTGGTAATGCACTCCCCTTGCCAGTACTGCTCAGATGATAGAATATACAGTGTTAAAGGGATACGATACCCCCAAAAATGTATTTCATGATTCAGGTACAGCATGCGATTTTAAACAACTTTCTAATTTACTTCTATTATCAATTTCTCTTTGTTCTTTTGGTATCTTTGTTGAAACGCAGGGATGTATGCTTAGGAGCCAGGCCAGCCCATTTCTGGAGCACTATACGGCAGCAGTTTTGCAGAGCACTAGATGACAGCACTATTTCCTGCTATTTAACGCTCCAGATGCCTACCTAGGTATCTCTTCAACATAGAATATCATAGGAACGAAGCAAATTTAATAGAAGTAAATTGGAAACTTCTGTTAAAATGGTATGCTCTGTCTGAATCACAAAAGAAAAGGTTTGTGTTTCATATCCCTTTAATTATAAACAAGTTTACACAATGTAGTCCCTGTCTGCCTAAAATTATTCACAGCATAAATGCCTGTTTGATCTTTGGGATCAAAAGGACTTTATTAAAGGGACATTAAACACTAAATACATGCTAGATAGAATGATGCATTCAAAGAAAAGATTAGTCCATGACTAACATGTAGATGTATTTTTTAAAGTTTCATTAGTTGTTTAAAAAGTGACAAAATAAGTGTAAAGTTTTAGTGTCTATAAAACACTGGGAGCTGCCATGTTGTAACTTGTGTTACCTTCTCTGCTGTGGCCAATTAGGGACAGTTATACATAGGTCATTAGAGTGTGCAGCCAATGGTTGTGCTGGATTTAACAGTGTTCTGCACTTCCATTTCTAACAGGAACTGAAAAGCTCACAATTTCAGAATGGAATTACAGGCAAAGAGGACAAAATAAATAATGAAAGTATATTGCAGAGTTGTTTGATTATATACAATTTATCATTTTATATTACCACCTCAGTGTTTAATGTCCCTTTAAGAGACATTTTAAATACAATTTTTTTTTTAATCTATATGTTTTATTAGTAGTTTTTATTTTAAATTGAATTTTAATTAAGAATTGGTAAGCGATAATTACCTTTGGTGAAAACAATATTTAAAATAGGCACTGAGCATGTTTTGACAATAACAATAAAAGGACAATGTAAACCACAAGTCCAAGGGAATCAAGGGTCAGAAAAAGGAACAGATCCTTTGCTTTATAAAATTACTATAATAAGGGCTAGATTACAAGTGAGACGCAAACTGTTTGGCGCAAGCGATAGTCTTTTCGCAAGCATTTTTAAATTGCACGATTACAAGTTAAGCAAAATAGTGCAACCGCAATTTATGCTTCAATCCTTACCGAGATCTCAGAGATCTGGTTAACTGTTTCCCGAAACTAAAAAAAGTGTCACAAAACACATCAAAAATACCTTACAAAGTACTATGTATTTACTGTAAATATTTCTCCAACATTGGTGTGTCCGGTCCACGGCGTCATCCTTACTTGTGGGATATTCTCTTCCCCAACAGGAAATGGCAAAGAGTCTCAGCAAAGCTGGTCACATGATCCCTCCTAGGCTCCGCCCACCCCAGTCATTCTCTTTGCCGTTGCACAGGCAACATCTCTTTTTTGGTGTTTAAATGTAGTTTTTATTCTTCTATCAAGTGTTAGTTATTTTAAAATAGTGCTGGTATGTACTATTTACTCTGAAACAGAAAAGGATGCAGATTTCTGTTTGTAAGAGGAAGATGATTTTAGCAGACAGTAACTAAAATCGGTTGCTGTTTCCACATAGGACTGTTGAGATGAAGTAACTTCAGTTGGGGGAAACAGTTAGCAGACTTTTCTGCTTAAGGTATGACTAGCCATATTTCTAACAAGACTGTGTAATGCTGGAAGGCTGTCATTTCCCCTCATGGGGACCGGTAAGCCATTTTCTTAATCGATTGCTTTATTTGTGCATATTATTCAAATTTAGGCTAACAATTGACATTTATAATCTTGGGGAACGTTTATAAAACGGCAGGCACTGTATTGGACACCTTTTACAGTCAGGGGGCCTTTCTAGTCATAGACTGAGCCTCATTTTCGCGCCATTAATGCGCAGTTGTTTTTTGAGAACAGGGCATGCAGATGCATGTGTGTGGATCTAAGAATCTCTGAAAAAGCTTTTAGAAGGCGTCATTTGGTATCGTATTCCCCTCAGGGCTTGGTTGGGTCTTAGCAAAGACTGTATCTGGGACTGTATAGGGGTTAAATTGAAAAACGGTAATTTTTGAACAATTCCTTCATACTTTTTCACATATTCAGTAATAAAGTGTTTTCTGTTTGAAATTTAAAGTGACAGTAACGGTTTTATTTTAAAACGTTTTTTGTGCATTGTTGACAAGTTTAAGCCTGTTTAACATGTCTATACCTTCAGATAAGCTATGTTCTATATGTATGAAAGCCAATGTGTCTCCCCATTTAAATTTATGTGATAATTGTGCCATAGCGTCCAAACAAAGTAAGGACAGTACTGCCACAAATAATGATATTGCCCAAGATGATTCCTCAAATGAGGGGAGTAAACATGATACTACATCATCTCCTACTGTGTCTACACCAGTTTTGCCCATGCAGGAGGCCCCTAGTACATCTAGTGCGCCAATACTTATTACCATGCAACAATTAACGGCTGTAATGGATAACTCCATAGCAAATCTTTTATCCAAAATGCCTACTTATCAGAGAAAGCGCGATTGCTCTGTTTTAAACACTGAAGAGCAAGAGGACGCTGATGATAATTGTTCTGTCATACCCTCACACCAATCTGAAGGGGCCATGAGGGAGGTTTTGTCTGAGGGAGAAATTTCAGATTCAGGAAAAATTTCTCATCAAGCTGAACCTGATGTGACATTTAAATTTAAATTAGAACATCTCCGCGCACTGCTTAAGGAGGTGTTAACTACTCTGGATGATTGTGACAATTTGGTCATTCCAGAGAAATTATGCAAGATGGACAGGTTCCTAGAGGTTCCGGTGCCCCCCAACGCTTTTCCTATACCCAAGCGGGTGGCGGACATAGTAAATAAAGAGTGGGAAAAGCCCGGCATACCTTTTGTTCCTCCCCCTATATTTAAGAAATTATTTCCTATGGTCAACCCCAGAAAGGACTTATGGCAGACAGTCCCCAAGGTCGAGGGGGCAGTTTCTACTCTAAACAAACGCACTACTATTCCTATCGAAGATAGTTGTGCTTTCAAAGATCCTATGGATAAAAAATTGGAAGGTTTGCTTAAAAAGATTTTTGTACAGCAAGGCTACCTTCTACAACCAATTTCATGCATTGTTCCTGTCACTACGGCAGCGTGGTTCTGGTTCGAGGAACTAGAAAAGTCGCTCAGTAGAGAAACTCCATATGAGGAGGTTATGGACAGAGTTCACACACTTAAATTGGCTAACTTTTATTTTAGATGCCGCTTTGCAATTAGCAAAATTAGCGGCGAAAAATTCAGGGTTTGCTATTGTGGCGCGCAGAGCGCTTTGGCTAAAGTCTTGGTCAGCGGATGTGTCATCCAAGACAAAATTACTTAACATTCCTTTCAAAGGTAAAACTTTATTTGGACCTGATTTGAAAGAGATTATTTCAGACATCACTGGGGGAAAGGGCCACGCCCTTCCACAGGATAGGTCTTTTAAGGCTAAAAATAAGCCTAATTTTCGTCCCTTTCGCAGAAATGGACCAGCCTCTAATTCTGCATCCTCTAAGCAAGAGGGTAATGCCTCACAACCCAAACCAGCCTGGAAACCAATGCAAGGCTGGAACAAAGGTAAGCAGGCCAAGAAACCTGCCACTGCTAACAAGACAGCATGAAGGAGTAGCCCCCGATCCGGGACCGGATCTGGTGGGGGGCAGACTCTCTCTCTTTGCTCAGGCTTGGGCAAGAGATGTTCAGGATCCTTGGGCGCTAGAAATAGTTTCTCAAGGTTATCTCCTGGAATTCAAGGAACTACCCCCAAGGGGAAGGTTCCACAAGTCTCACTTATCCTCAAACCAAATAAAGAGACAGGCATTCTTACATTGTGTAGAAGACCTGTTAAAGATGGGAGTGATACACCCAGTTCCAATAAAGGAACAAGGAATGGGTTTTTATTCCAATCTGTTCGTAGTTCCCAAAAAAGAGGGAACGTTCAGACCAATTTTGGATTTGAAGATCCTAAACAAATTTCTCAGGGTACCATCGTTCAAAATGGAAACCATTCGAACGATTCTACCCACTATCCAGGAAAGTCAATTTATGACTACCGTGGATTTAAAGGATGCGTACCTACATATCCCTATCCACAAGGAACATCATCAGTTCCTAAGGTTCGCTTTTCTGGACAAACATTACCAGTTTGTGGCTCTTCCATTCGGATTAGCCACTGCTCCAAGGATTTTCACAAAGGTGCTAGGGTCCCTTCTAGCGGTTCTAAGACCAAGGGGCATTGCAGTAGTACCTTACTTGGACGACATTCTAATACAAGCGTCGTCCCTGTCAAAGGCAAAGGCTCATACGGACATCGTTCTAGCCTTTCTCACATCTCACGGATGGAAGGTGAACAAAGAAAAGAGTTCTCTGTCCCCGTCAACAAGAGTTCCCTTCTTGGGAACAATAGATTCCTTAGAAATGAGGATTTTTCTGACAGAGGTCAGAAAATCAAAACTTCTAAGCTCTTGTCAAGTGCTTCATTCTGTTCCTCGTCCTTCCATAGCGCAGTGCATGGAAGTAATAGGATTGATGGTTGCAACAATGGACATAGTTCCTTTTGCACGAATTCATCTAAGACCATTACAACTGTGCATGCTCAAACAGTGGAATGGGGATTATACAGACTTGTCTCCAATGATTCAAGTAGATCAAAAGACCAGAGATTCACTCCGTTGGTGGCTGACCCTGGACCATCTGTCCCAGGGAATGAGCTTCCGCAGGCCAGAGTGGGTCATTGTCACGACCGACGCCAGTCTAGTGGGCTGGGGTCTGGGAATCCCTGAAAGCTCAGGGTCTATGGTCTCGGGAAGAGTCTCTTCTCCCGATAAACATTCTGGAACTGAGAGCGATATTCAATGCTCTCAGAGCTCGGCCTCAACTAGCAAAGGCCAAATTCATAAGGTTCCAATCAGACAACATGACGACTGTTGCTTATATCAATCATCAAGGGGGAACAAAGAGTTCCCTGGCGATGAAAGAAGTGACCAAAATAATTCAATGGGCGGAGGATCACTCCTGCCACTTGTCTGCGATCCACATCCCAGGAGTGGAAAATTGGGAAGCGGATTTTCTGAGTCGTCAGACATTTCATCCGGGGGAGTATGAACTCCATCCGGAAATCTTTGCCCAAATAACTCAATTATGGGGCATTCCAGACATGGATCTGATGGCGTCTCGTCAGAACTTCAAGGTTCCTTGCTACGGGTCCAGATCCAGGGATCCCAAGGCGACTCTAGTAGATGCACTAGTAGCACCTTGGACTTTCAACCTAGCTTACGTATTCCCACCGTTTCCTCTCATTCCCAGGCTGGTAGCCAGGATCAATCAGGAGAGGGCCTCGGTGATCTTGATAGCTCCTGCGTGGCCACGCAGGACTTGGTATGCAGACCTGGTGAATATGTCATCGGCTCCACCATGGAAGCTACCTTTGAGACAGGACCTTCTTGTTCAAGGTCCATTCGAACACCCAAATCTGGTCTCCCTCCAACTGACGGCTTGGAGATTGAACGCTTGATTCTATCAAAGCGTGGGTTTTCAGATTCGGTGATAGATACTCTGGTTCAGGCCAGAAAACCTGTAACTAGAAAAATTTACCATAAAATATGGAAAAAATATATCTGTTGGTGTGAATCCAAAGGATTCCCATGGAATAAGATAAAAATTCCTAAGATTCTCTCCTTTCTTCAAGAAGGTTTGGAGAAAGGATTATCTGCAAGTTCCCTAAAGGGACAGATCTCTGCTTTATCTGTCTTACTACACAAAAGACTGGCAGCTGTGCCAGATGTTCAAGCATTTGTTCAGGCTCTGGTTAGGATCAAGCCTGTTTACAGACCTTTGACTCCTCCCTGGAGTCTAAATCTAGTTCTTTCAGTTCTTCAAGGGGTTCCGTTTGAACCCTTACATTCCATAGATATTAAGTTACTATCTTGGAAAGTTTTGTTTTTGGTTGCAATTTCTTCTGCTAGAAGAGTTTCAGAATTATCTGCTCTGCAGTGTTCTCCTCCTTATCTGGTGTTCCATGCAGATAAGGTGGTTTTGCGTACTAAGCCTGGTTTTCTTCCTAAAGTTGTTTCTAACAAAAATATTAACCAGGAGATAGTTGTACCTTCTTTGTGTCCGAATCCAGTTTCAAAGAAGGAACGTTTGTTACACAATTTGGACGTTGTCCGTGCTCTAAAGTTCTATTTAGAGGCTACTAAAGATTTCAGACAAACATCTTCCTTGTTTGTTGTTTATTCTGGTAAAAGGAGAGGTCAAAAAGCGACTTCTACCTCTCTTTCCTTTTGGCTTAAAAGCATCATCCGATTGGCTTATGAGACTGCCGGACGGCAGCCTCCTGAAAGAATCACAGCTCACTCCACTAGGGCTGTGGCTTCCACATGGGCCTTCAAGAACGAGGCTTCTGTTGACCAGATATGTAAGGCAGCGACTTGGTCTTCACTGCACACTTTTGCCAAATTTTACAAATTTGATACTTTTGCTTCTTCGGAGGCTATTTTTGGGAGAAAGGTTTTGCAAGCTGTGGTTCATCCGTGTCCTAAAGCTTTGGTATTGGTTCCCACAAGTAAGGATGACGCCGTGGACCGGACACACCAATGTTGGAGAAAACAGAATTTATGCTTACCTGATAAATTACTTTCTCCAACGGTGTGTCCGGTCCACGGCCCGCCCTGGTTTTTTAATCAGGTCTGATGAATTATTTTCTCTAACTACAGTCACCACGGTATCATATGGTTTCTCCTATATATATTTCCTCCTGTCCGTCGGTCGAATGACTGGGGTGGGCGGAGCCTAGGAGGGATCATGTGACCAGCTTTGCTGGGACTCTTTGCCATTTCCTGTTGGGGAAGAGAATATCCCACAAGTAAGGATGACGCCGTGGACCGGACACACCGTTGGAGAAAGTAATTTATCAGGTAAGCATAAATTCTGTTTTCCCCTTCCAATGCTCTGCACATAGCAGAATATGTTCTATGTATTTTTAAATAGATATTTATATATACACATACACACACGCACATATACACAGGTATAAATATAGTTTTGTTTTAAAAAAAAACATATGTAGAAATATTTATTTATGAATAAATAGAACATATTCCGTTATGTTAAGAACATTGGAATAGGAAATATTCATATTTTCCTGTCGGGTTAGCGCAATTGCGAAAATGGTATAGTTTTTTTTTTTTCCCCCATTGACTTCTATTGGGGAATGCGAAAAAAATAAGAGATTTTCAAATATCAACTTTAAGCGCTATTTGGGTAACTATTAGAATTTTCGTGATGGGAAAAAAAACAAAAAAACAAAACTGTGCCACTTGTAATCTAACCCTAACGGGAAAAAACATAATTTATTTAAGAACTTACCTGATAAATTCTTTTATATTGGCAAGAGTCCATGAGCTAGTGACGTATGTGATATACAATCCTACCAGGAGGGGCAAAGTTTCCCAAACCTCAAATGCCTATAAATACACCCCTCACCACACCCACAATTCAGTTCAAATAGCCAAGTAGTGGAGTGATAAAATAAGGAGTAAAAAAGCATACAAGAGGAACTGGAAATAAAATTGTGCTTTTATACAAAAAAACACCACCAAAAAGGGTGGGCCTCATGGACTCTGGTCAATATGAAAGAAATGAATCAGGTAAGTTCTTACATAAATTATGTTTTCTTTTGTGTAATTGGCAAGAGTCCATGAGCTAGTGACGTATGGGATAGAAATAACCAAGATGTGGAAGACCACAGAAGAGTCACTAGAAAGGGAGGGATAAAATAAAAACTAATTTCCGCTGAAAAAATTAAATCCACACAAAAATAAGTCCCTCATAAATTGAAGGAAAAAAAAAAAAAAACTTAAAACATAAGCAGAAGAATCAAACTGAAACCACTGCCTGAAAAACTTTTCTACCAAAAACTGCTTCAAAAGAAGCAAATACAACAGAATGGTAACATTTAGTAAATGAATGCAAAGAAAACCAAGTTGCTGCTTTGCAAAACTAAACAACCAAAGCTTCATTCTTAAAAAGCCAAGAAGTGACTACTGAACTAGTAGAATGAGCAGTAATTCTCTGAAGTGAAGACTGTCCCGCCTCCAAATAAAAAAAAAAAAAAGCTTTAACCAAGATGGCAAAGAAATGGTAGAAATTTTCTGACCTTCCTAGGACCAGAAAAATCAACAAATAGACTAGAAGTCTTCCTGAAACCTATAGTAGCTTCAACATAATATTTCAAAGCTCTTAGGATATCCAAAGAATGTAAAGATCTCTAAAAAGAATTCTTAGGATTAGGACATAAGGAACCACAATCTCCCTACTAATGTTGTTAGAATACACAACCTTAGGAAGAAATGTAAACGAAGTCCGCTAAACAGTCTTATCCTGATGAAAAATCAGAAAAGGAAACTGACAAGAGAGCAGACAATTCAGAAAACTAACTGAAGAGATAGTCTAAAAATGAACAATACCTTCCAAGAAAATAGTCTAATATTCAAAGTATGCATAGGCTCAAACCGAAGAGCCTGTATAGCCTTAAAAAAACAAAACCGTAAATATCAGGAAGAATAGTAATCTTTTCTTATAAAAAGAAACAGAAAAGGCAAAGATGTGTCTCTAAAATACTTAGACAAATCGTAAACCAAACCATCCTGAATTAACTGAAAAATTCCAGGAATTTTAAGAGAATGCCATGAGAATTTATGAGAACACTATAAAATATAGGATTTATCAAACCTTATAATGAATTTTCTTTAAAAACAGACTTATAGCCTGCAACATAGTGATAAAACACTGAGTCAGAGAGCCTCTGTGACTAAACACCAAACTAGTTCCATACCTTCAAATTAGAAATCCTGATGGAAAAAAATATCCCCTAAAATAAGAGGGCTAGCAAAAGAAAAAGTGGCCAAGGATGGCAACTGGACATCCAAACAAGATCCACATACCAAACTTAAGAGGCCATGCTGATGCTATCAGACACATGAGACTATTCCAGAATGATCTTGAAGAACACCATTGGAAGAAAAAAAACTGAGGCGAAAGGATGTAACCAGGTTGCAAAAACCAATACACCGCTAAAGTATTCACCATTTCCATCTGAGGATCCCTAGTCCTGAAAAGGTACCTGGGAAATTGATAGAACACATCTGTATAAAAAGGTACCACTCTCCCAGATGTAAAGACTGATGGTTGAGATAATCCATCTCCCAAATGTCTAAACCTGAGATATAAATTGTAAAGATTAGACAGGAGAGGAAAACCACCTAAGAACGTATTCAAGATACTTGACTGCTAAGGAACTGTGAGTCCCTATTAAATGATTGACATATGCCACAATTGTGACATTGTCTGTCTGAAAGAAAAAATCTCTCCTAATAGAAGATAAGCCTGAAAAGAGTTCTGAAATAGCACAGAGTTCAAATATTGATTGGAAACCTCACCTCTTGAAGTTTCCAAACCCCTTGTGCTGTCAAAGACCCTCAGACAGCTTCCCAACCTGCAAGACTTGCATCCATTAAGAATACAGTCCAGGAAGGACGAACAAAAGGAGACCCCCTGAATAAAACGATGATAGACTTATCATCAAAAAACAGATAATAGTGTTAGGATTTAAAAATATCAACTGTGATATCTGAAAACAAACCTTGTATCATAGACTCAGTATTCAAAACAAAAAGATCTCAGAAGAAAAACGAGCAAAGGGAACCATGCCCGATGCTGCAGTTATGAGACTTAAAACTTTCATGCATATAGCCACTGAAAGAAATTAACCAGTCTAAGTATAACAGACTAATGCCAAATACAATTGACTTTTGTCCGAAAGACAAAGACATGCACACAGAATCCATCTAAAACCCCCAAAATAAGTGACCCTTGTCTGAGGAATCACGAAACGCTTAGGTAAATTAAATCCAACTATGTTTTGAAGAAACAAAACAGTTGATTCATAAGAGTCCAAAAAAGAAAGATCCACATATATGAATACTGCTCTTTCATAAGTATGTATTGGGTACGTAAGCGCGTCTAATTACCCATAAGAAACTTAACACTGCTCATTTAATTGACCTTGGAGAATTAAAGGCTGAATGGACCTCGCCAGGCATCTAATCTGCAATCCTTAGGTTGCTACAGGGCTCAGGCACAGTACATTAGTATGATGAGCTATCTGCCCATCTTAATAAAAGAAAAGATTAAGCTAATACCAAAATACCATCCAAATAAGGAAGCACCACCATACCTTACTGCCTGAAGACAGAAGAAAGGCAACAGGAACCTATGAAAAGATTCATAAAGCTGTCGCTAAACCAAATGGAAAAGTGACAAATTGGTAAAGCTTATCTAAGAAAGAAATCTCAGAATCCACAAGTGGACTGAATGAACATATAAAATGAGGATAAACATCCTGAAAAATTAGTGGACATGAAATGACCTTAAAAAAAGGCATAATAGTCCTTATAATTGCCAACATAAAAGTTGAAAACAATATAAAAAGTCTTCAGATCCAAAAAATGTACTGAATAAACCGTTCTTTGGGACAAAGAATAGAAATGAATAGAAACTCTGTTCCTGCAAAAACTGGCATAATCACTCCTGAAAATAAATCAGAGTGTACTGAGAAAGAAGATTCTTCCCATAGATTTTTAACTGATCCAAAAACAATTCAATCTGCCCCCCGCCAGAAAGACTGGATAGAGAACCGCACATTCATGCAGTCTAATAAACTAGTAAATATATAGCGTATTTCTCCCAAAAAGGATACAAAACGCTTTTTCAGTGCTTATACCCGTAATAAACGAAATTAGCAGCTGAGAAAAAAAAAGAAGTTATTATTACCCAAATAAATGGCATACAATAAATTGACCTCAAAAGGCCAAAGGGCTGTAATGACCCTGCCAGAATATGAATCTGAGACCCTTGGATCTAGAGCAATATTTGTAGTCAGGACATTCACCAACTGATCTACATCACTGGACTTAAAGTAGGGCAGAAAAATTCTAGACCTCCAACAATAGTGGAAAAATAGAAATCAGATAAATTATCATTCTATCAAGATAGAGATAATAAAATATATTCTAAATCATAATAGATACAGTTAACATAATTAAATGATTACTTCTGAAGTAAATAAACAGAGTTACATACTTGAGAATCTGAAACTGCTTATACTAACTGTTCAACAAAGGTTGAGAAAACAGCAATGTCAGCCACAGATAAAGCTGAGCTAAAATATAAACAGTACATGAATATGCTCTACCAAGGTTATATTAAAAAATTCTAAAGAATCCTGAAAATAAGTACCAATTTCCATAGAAATAGTAGTACAGTCCCAAGAGGGAATCAGGATAAACATTCTCTAGAATGTAATACAAATAGTATATTGCATAGGAAAAAACCTCAAGAGCAAAAAAAAATAAATCTTAAAATCCAGTCTTGGAAAGGATTAATAACAGTTAATAGGAGGACTCTGAAAAGGTATAAATAATAAATATTTCCTTAATAAAGAACATAAAAAAAATGTTCAAAAGAAAAATGAGAATTTATAACAAACTGTCTGATACAGGATATTTAAGACAAAGAAACCTTCACCAGTATAATAACTAAAGTATGCTGTCGGTCAGAACAAAAATTGATTACATTTTAACAATTTTTAAAAGACCTTGTAAGTTTATTTAAAGGCATAATAGCAGTCATAACCTTATGATATAAGCAACAAGATGTAATGTTTGCAAAATAAATCAAGTACAAGAACTGAATATGTAAAAAACAGCAAATGTCATTATACATGTAGAACATAGCTTTTCATAAAACATAAAAAACACATGCCACATAATTGAACAGTTTAATAATAAAAAGAACACACTTAGCTTTGTAGAATTGTGTACATGGGCATCAGTTTCTACAGTAATATCAGAGTCAGGATCAGAATGAAACATCTTGCAAAATTTAACAGAAAAAGAAAAAGATTAGGCAAAATATTCAATGTCCACAATGTAAAAGTTTTAGTAAAGAAAAGGAGAAGCAGGCATAATAGTTTTTTAAAAAAAAAATGAAAACAGCGAGCAATTGAGGGAGAGGGGTAAAAATGACAATTTTTGCGCCAAGAATGACGCACAACACAAAAAATGAATTAAATTTTTTTGGCGCAAAACTATCACCAGATAAAGACACAATTCGCGTCAAACGCAATTTCGCGCTAAAACAACTAGTGTCAAAGACACCAGAAAGAATGAAACTTGCGTCATCACTGGCGCAATTTTGCGCCAAGAATGACGCAATAAAAAACAGCATTTTGCACCCTCGCGAGCCTAGATTTGCCCACAAAAAAAGAAAGTCAAATTGAAAAAAACTGAACCCTAGGTAAGAAAAAAGTTTAAATAAACTTCCCAAACATGGATTCCTATACTGAAACTGTTTAGACTGCAAAAGGGGAAATACACATAGACCTGACTCATGGCAAATAAGTAAATACATATATTTAAAACTTTATATTAATACATAGAGCGCCAAACCATAGCGGAGAGTGTCTTAAATAACAATATGTACTTACCGAAAGACACCCATCCACATATAGATAGCCAAACCAGTACTGAAAACTATCAGCAGAGGTAATGGTATATAGGAGAATATTGTCGATCTGAAAAGGGAGGTAGGAGATGAATCTCTACGACCGATAACGGAGAACCCTTGAAAAGATTTCCCGCAAGGAAAACCATAAAATCAAAAGGCGATACTCCCTTCACATTCCTCTGACAAACACTGTACTCAGAGGAATTGGGCTTCAATATGCTGAGAAGTGATTATCATAGAAGAAAAATCAAGCACAAACTTACTTCACCACCTCCACAGGGAGGCAAAGTTTGTAAAACTGAATTGTGGGTGTGGTGAGGGGTGTATTTATAAGCATTTGAGGTTTGGGAAACTTTGCCCCTCCTGGTAGGATTGTATATCCCATACGTCACTAGCTCATGGACTCTTTCCAATTACATGAAAGAAATATTTAAGAGGCATGAAACTTTGTTAGGATCCAAATTCAGAAGTAGGAAGCTGCTTGTGGCATTTAGCACTTTTTCTGAGCTGGTTTTTTTTGTGTGAATGTTCAATACACTAAAATCTGTGCAAATCATAATCTTCGTGTGTTGCACTTTTAAAAGAATAGATCCAACTCCAAAAAGTTTTCTTTTGTGATTTTTTTTTAATAGTTTCCAATTTACTTCTATTATCAAAATGTGATTAATTCTTGTGGCATTCTTTGTTGAAGAGATATCTAGCTATACGGTATGCATATGTCTGGATCAATACATGGTATATAGTAGTACAGAAAAATGCACACTCCTAAACATACCTACTGCTTTTCAACAAAGAATACCAAGAGAATGAATAACATTTGATAATGTAAACAGGAAAGTTGCTTAAAATTGCATACTAAATCTGAATCAAGAAAATCCATTTAAAATATTACTGACAAAAAAGGGTAGGGTGGGAAGGGCTGAAATATCTCTAGAGGCTGACTCTTTAGGGTCGATTTATCAAGCTGCGGTGGACAGAGGCGCAATATGCACCCCTGTCCGCCACAGCTTGCTTCTGGCAGACTGAATTCCACTGCCTGAATTCAGCATTGCAAAAGAACGCAATTTTGCGCTCTTGTGCAACGCCGCCCCCTACCGGCGCAAAGTCAATCACACGAGGGCAAGAGCCGTCAATCTCCCCGGTCGGACGAGACTGGGGAGATTGAAATTCAACTCGTAAGAGGTGGAGAAAGGTTAGGGAAACAGCGGCCTGATGACCGCTGCTTGTTAAATACGGACTGCAGGTTCCCTTGTGAGAACCTGCAGTCGTAGGGTGTCGTAGGCTGGCGAATGCCTTTGATAAATTGACCCCTTTATACTTTCATTTCCATGAACACTTAGGTAGTATAGAATAAATCAATAATGTACAAAAAAAAAAAAGGTATTAAAACGTTATTGCATTTAATATTTTAAATATATTAGAAGCTTGTGCAAAGTCTCTGGTGTTAAAGGGACATGACACCCACATTTTTTCTTTTATGATTTAGAAAGAGAATGCAATTTTAAACATCTTTCTAATTTACTTATATTATCTAATTTGTTTTATTCTCTTGATATTATTTGCTGAAAAGCATATCTAGATATGCTCAGTAGCTGCTGATTGGTTGCTGCACATAGAAGCCTCGTGTGATTGGCTCACCATGTGCATTGCTTTTTCTTCAACTAAGGATATCTAAAAAATGAAACAAAATAAATAATGAAAGTAAATTGTAATGTTTAAATTTCTATTCTCTATCTGAATCATGAAAGAAAGATTTTGTGTTTAGTGGCCCTTTAAGTATAAAAAAATATATTTTTTATTTATTTTCGTAGATTACCTTGAACCTCTAGAGACTCCACCAACTGTTTTAATGTGCTCCATTGTTTTTTCAGGCTATTGATGAAACCAGTATCTGCACCACGTGACGTCTTCATACGCCCTCCACGTTTACCAATGCCTGGAGGATCCTGGGAAAATATAGTGTGTAGTTATAGTAGAGAATGTTTCAGAAAGTTTTCTTGCACAATGAGGCCACACAAACTACTGTATGGAGGTGTTAAATAACACAGAATAGCCTCAGAATACTTGCTCTGTGAAGTTACTCTGGAGAATATGTCCCCTTTCCAAGCAGAACTTAAAGTGCCATAAAACATGTTGAGATCTGTGCATATCCTAAAAGGGCTTATTAAGTAAAAATAGTTTGCATAAAAAAAAAAAAAAGTTTAAAAATTGCTGGCAAATATTTTAAAATAATTTTCAAAAATAAGCAGAATTAGTCTGATCCACCCCCCTTAGTGTTTAGCATCAGAAACACATGCATTGTATTTCAATTGAGTTCACAGCAACTTATTTGCTTCTAGGCATGCTCCAGCAGATAATGTGTGTTAAAGTCTGCATTCTACCAAATCAAAGCTAGATAGAGCTACAGTCATAGAAGGAATTGCATGTGTGGTGGTGGGGGGGGGGGCAGGGGTGAGGAGATAGAGCTGTACAATTTGGAAACTTAAAGGGACAGTCCAGGACCGTCTTTAACACAGGGCAAAAGGGGCAGCTGCCCTGGGCCCAGTCTCTGTTGAGGGGCCCAAGAGTCCTAAAAAAAAAAAAAAATTTTTTTTTTTTTTTAATGGTTCATACCAGACTGCTGATGTGACATGGGGAACACACACATTCAGTCCTAATACTGTCACAGTCAAAAGTACTCTGTTTATATTTTTTTTAAAAACTGTGCCAGACCGTGCCGGTGTCATGTGACATGCCAAGCTAGTGCCATGTGCTGTTTTAGATGTGCACTGTGCAGCACTGAATGCAAAGCCCTAACTCGGCATCCAGCCATTTCCCACTGCATCAGAAAAGGTCCTACTGGGGTTACCACTGTTACCAGGTAACTGCTCTGGTGGTGGGGATTGTTTCTGGGTAGGGCTGACTGTAGGCGCATGCAGCAGAAAGCTGGAGCGGCAGGCACATGAGGATTTGAGCATCTGTGCAGCTGCATACACTGCTCTCTTCAGTCTTGAGGCTGTGTGACTCATCTCACACTGTATCCATGCAGCCTTGGACAGACAGCATCATGTCTACTGGTCCCCTTAGCCCTGCTCTTTCTGCTGTGGCCCTAAGATCAACTAACTGAAGTTTGTTAGGGGAACAGTGCTTTGTAGAAAGGTGTCAGTGGGAAGAATAAGTGAGTGCACACACGCCCCTCCCCATGCAGCATTGTCTAGTTCAGGGTGAGAGGGAACTTGTTCCTAGCAAAGAAGCTACATGTGCTGGTGTGGCTGATGTATAGCGTCATGCTGATACTTCACACATTAATGTAAGGTTTATTTTTATAGTTTTTATTTTCTCTCTGTCTCAGATTTTACAGCTTCCCATAGTAGTTCTGCTGTTTCAGTCAGTAAACTTATATTTGTCTGCACCTCCATGCTTCCTCCTTTACCTTGCTTTGCTCCTGTTGGCTGCCCTAAATCTCTTTAACCAGCTAACCTCACACCAGAATCACATTTAAAAGAATATTAAATGAATCCACAGTGGAGGAATTTATATATGTATTTACTTATTAGTTCTGCTTAGGTCCAGTTTCACATATTGCAATTTTTTTAATTTTTTTTAAATTTTTTATTTATTTAAATGATTAGCCCAGCAGTGGATGATCCACCGCTGGGCTAATAAAAAAAAAATTGATTTAGTTGTTTTTTGGGATGTTGGGGTGGAGAGCGAAATTGCATGGGGTGGGGGGGGGGGGCCTAAGAAAATTTTTGCCCCGGGTCCAATCAATATTAAAGACGGCCCTGGGACAGTCTACACAAGAATTTTTATTGTTTTAAAAGATAGATAATCCCTTTATTACCCATTTCCCAGTTTTGCATAACCAACACAGTTATAATAATATACTTTTAACCTCTGATTATCTTGTATCTAAACCTCTGCAAACTGCCCCTTTTTTCAGCTCTTTTGACAGACTTGCAGTCTAGCCAATCAGTGCCAGCTCCCAGATTACTTCACGTGCACAAGCACAGTGTTATCTATATGAAATATGTGAACTAACACCCACTAGTGGTGAAAAACTGTTAAAATGCAATCTGAAAGAGGTGGGCTTCAAGGTCTAAGAAATTAGCATATGAACCTCCTAGGTTAAGCTTTCAACTAAGAATACCAAGAGAACAAAGCAAAATTGGTGATAAAAGTAAATTGGAAAATTGTTTAAAATTACATGCTCTCTGAATCATGAAAGTTTATTTTGGCCTAGACTGTCCCTTTAAAAGAAAGGGTTAATGGCGAGGCACTGCAGTATAAATTCGCAGGTAAAGTAATTAAAGTACATATTATATTTTGTCTCTATCCCAACTTGTTTTATGTCCATTTAAAGAAAAGCAACAGAAAACTACAATTTATACTGCTAAGTACTTAGTGAGGAATATTACTAAATCACAAATGCATTGTGATTGTTGAGCTTTAACATGCTGGGTCTCTTGCATTGCTCTTCAAAAATAAAGATGTATGTCTGGTTAATGCCGTGTGTGGATTATGAACAATAAAGATTAAAACCAAAAATGCTCTGATGTGATATATGTAGGCAACAATGAAATAATAAAATGCTCTTAACTCTGCAAAGAGGATTAAATACATAGTTAAAGTTATTTGAAGAGCAGCAATGTACTACTGGGAGTTGGCAGAACACATCTGGTGATGAGCCAACAAGAGGCATATATGTGTAGCCACCAATCACTTGCTAGCTCCCAGTAGTGTTTTGTTGCTCCTGAGCCTACTCAGATATGCTTCTAACAAGGAATACTAAGAGAACAAAGTAAATTTGTTAAAAAAAGAAAAATTAAACTAACTTAAAATCATGTGATTTATCTGAACATTGAAAGCATATATTTGACTAATGCCAAGAGATTATATTTTAACATCAGAGTGGGAGACTCAACATACTAAAGATTTCTGCAACAGTGAAAAATAAACAAACAAACATCTTTTTAAAGAGAAAATGCAGAAAGAGTGAGCAAATTAATTAAAACGTTAGAATAAAAAAACCATCATGATTCAGAAAGAGTATACAATTTCAAACAACTTTCCAATGTATTTCTAGTATCAATTTGCTTTGCTCTCTTTCTATCTTTTGTTGAAGAGTAGGCTCAGGAGCTGCAGTGACAAGAGGCATATGCACAGTCACCAATCTAAGTACATTGCTGCTCCAGAGCCCACCTGGCTATACTGTTCAACAAAGGATAGCAAGAGAATAAAGCAAATTTGATAAAATGCATACATTTTTAAATTCTTTTTTGTTGTTTAACAATTGCATGCTCTCTCTGAATCAAAGCTTAATTTTGTCTTTATTGTTCCTTTAAATTATTGTATACAACCTGTGTACAGCACCTTGTTATAATGTGATACAGGGGTGACTGCAATCCCCTCAATCTTCTGTTTATGCAATCCACAGCACCAACATACGTCAAATGGTATTTATTTAAACATATTTCATAGGTACAAAACTACAAGCAATTTTTATGAATAAGTTCCCTTAATCATGCTGCAAATGTTTTATTTTACACTATACAAAATTAAAATGAATTAAAGAGATTTTATAAGCACAATGCACAGAGTTTTTCTAATTAGTAAACCTTTTGAAAACCCTGGTGGGTATTTTTAAAGTGACAGTCAAGTCAAAATTAAACTTTCATAATACAGATAGAACACACTATTTCAAACAACTTTCCAATTCACTTCCCATTATCTAAATAGGCACAGTCAATCTATACACACTTTGAGGCCACAGCTCCTACTGAGCATGTGCATGATTCACATTATAAACTTATGCATTTTGTGATTGGCTGATGGCGGTCACATGATGCATTAGGAAGGAAATTGTAACTAAATGCACTACTCAAAGCAATAACTGGGAAGTATATTGCATTTTTTAACCATACCAAGGATACAGAAATTGAGCTTTTGCCTCAGATTAAAATCTGAGTTTAATATCATTTTAAGTGGTGAAAATGCAACATTTTAGAGGTGTATAAACTGTACAAGGCACAGATATTTTTCCTTAAAAAAAAAAAAAAAAATCTGAAACATTTTAATCAAGTCTCAAAGTATGTAACATTAGCTATTACCTTTCATACATATTATGCAGCAGCTAAATAGTTGCAAACAGAAACCCTTGGACACATACCCCATGATCAATCCTCACCTCCACTGTTTCTCTGCTTGGAGCAATCCCATGTCTGTTAAGAATGACCTGCACCTCTTTTTTCAAATATTCATGGAATTTTTTCAACTCTGAATTCTCACCAAGTTCACGGAATTGTCGGTCCTGAGTCCCTGATGACCGATACATATTCTCCTGTCACTGCAGACAAAACAAAACACACAAGTATCCTAGTATCCTTGCTACAGAATTCATTACTTCCCTTTGTAAATGATTCAAATAAGGTGTAATAAAAATAAAAATCTAAATTTACTTCCATTATAAAAGGTACTTCATTCCCTTGGTATTTTGTGTTAACTGGTAAGCAGGCTCAGTAGCATGCACGTGTTTAGAGCACTACATGACAGCAGTTTTGGCAAAATGTTTATAATGTTATATAAACAGTATGCAAGGGAACTAGATGGTAGCAGTGTTTTCATAAACTACTACTATACTGTGCTCAACAACACACGTGCACTCTACCTAGGTATGCTCTTTAACAAAGAATACCATGATAACAAAGCACATTTGATAATATAAACAGAATGGAAACTTTTTTTCAAACTGTCAGAAACATGAAAGAAAAAATTAGGCTTAGTTTTTCATGCCCTTTTAGCAAAACAAAAAATTTGGTTATTGCTTCTGCAAAAATAACCAAGCTTTTAAATGCCTTGGGTTTGGCATCTTATTACAATAACCCAGCTAATGACAGCTTTATTGTATTTAAATTGTTTTTTTTTGTAGTAACACAGACCCAACACCTTATTCAATATATCACTTAAGCAGCTCTCTAAAGCCGTTCTTGTTTATATCATTATAGGAATATAACTATATGTATAACTTATATTGCACCTTACCACTCTGTTTGAGGAACTTCAGAAAATAGTGACTTTAAAATATTTTCTACAAATACTAAAAACAACAGATAAACCTCCACAATCCATAAACCTTTTTTAAACCAGCACTTCCCTGCTAGCAAGTCCTATATGCACTCTCCTAATTACCTTGCTCATCCTGGCTGATCACATGTGAAATTTTTTTAACCCTTGCTGTGCTTAATTAAATTTGAACATTCCAGAATACAAATATTCCTGTGTAATTAAAGAGACTAGTCCTATCCTACACTAGTGGGAGCTGCTGCTAATTGGTGCCTGCACACATTTATCTCTTGTGATTGGCTAACTAGATGTGTTCAGCTAGCTGCCAGTAGGGCAAATGTGTTTTTTTTTCAGCAAAGGATAACAAGAGAATGAAGCAAATTTGATAATAGAAGTAAATTGGAAAGTTGTTTAAAATTGTATGTTCTATCCAAATCATGAAAGAAATTGTGGGGATACTTTAATGGGCACTGGCATGTTAAAACATAGGTTTATGTTCTCTTACACTGAGGACAATTAGGAACAGATAATAGTGTTAAAGGGACACTTAACCCAAATTTTTTCTTTCATGATTCAGATAGAGCATGCAATTTTAAGCCACTTTCTAATTTATTCCTATTATCAATTTTTCTTTGTTCTCTTGCTATCTTTATTTTAAAAAGAAGACATCTAAGCTTTTTTTTAAATTCAGAACTATGGACAGCACTTTTTTATTGGTGGATGAGTTTATCCACCAATCAGCAAGAACAACCCAGGTTGATCACCAAAAATGGGCCGGCATCTAAACTTACTATCTTGCATTTCAAATAAAGTTACCAAGAGAATGAAGAAAAATTTATAATAGGAGTAAATTAGAAAGTTGCTTAAAATGTCATGCTCTATCTGAATCACGAAAGAAAAAATTTGGGTACAGTGTCCCTTTAAGTAGTTACTGCACACAGCCATTGTTTGCACACTTTATATGTCCCTAATTGTCCTCAGCATATAAGGAAAGGGAAACCTGAGTATTTTCAGAGTAGACTAAATGGGGCAAGTTGTTTTAATACTCATAATTAAACATTTTATATTAAAATCTCAAAGTGTTTGTAATTAAGATTTCATATTAAAACCTCAAAGTATTTGTCTTTTTTAAAAAGTTCTGTTTCCAGTGTTAGTGAATTAATTGCACACACAATTAGGTTAGTTATTCTATATATTTGGTTTGTGAGGTTTTTTTTTAATATATATTTTGTAGAATTGTATTTAAGCAGTTATAAAATTACAAGGGTTAGTTAATAGTATATATTTTTGCCAGATATGCTTAAAACGGCAGTCTACAACTTCTATACAATCATATAACTTGCAATGTATTCGCCGTAGAAATGATAAAACGTTTGACCAGAATACACCGTGTGTGATGCAAACTCTGACCATTACATTTCAGTACCATGTCCAAATCTCATTGGCATCACAATGTTATCAACGTAAAGACGAAGAAATAAGTTACAACCATAATGTGTTGATAGTTCTTTATTTATACACTTCACATTTTAAAACACTACCAGTGACCGACAGAGGAGGGAAACAATCCATTTCACAAGATCACGAGAACTGATAAACACGTACATTTACATTATTTCTACATTTAAAACTCCCCGCCTTTGCTATGCAAACTAGACACTGATGCACTCTCCCAGGATGCTCTGCAAGGTCACAATATGGCGGCGCCCATAGCTGTCAGTGGTTTCCCTGGTAACATGCTGCTCCTGCTCCGGGTTTTTTGTAGGCCGCGGAGCTTGCACCCTTTCGTGGCTCTTTCAATATGCTGCCCCAGACCCTTCTCCGCTTCTCTAGGTTCCCTTTCTACGGAAGCTCAAATTATTCCGTCCTCTCCCTCCGTACTTAGAAGTCTCTCCGGTCTTAATGTCCAACACGATTTCGTTTCACCAGAGGAGGAGGAAACCCTCTTGGTAGAACTAGAGCCAGTACTAAGGAGAAAACGTTATGAGACTGGACACTGGGACGAGGTATAATTATTAATAATAAAGTATGTGAATTGTAGCGAGTTAATGCTTCAATTTAAAGGATTTTCATAAGGGTGCTAATGAAAAGTAGCAGCTGCCTTACAGGGTTATTTATACAAAGCTTTTTTGTGTGTGGTTACTCACTAGTGCTGAGTACCACCACCTCTGAAATCTCATAACAGGTAATATTTGTAATCATCATGTACATACTCTAGTTTTATAAAAGGAGGCTGCACAATATGTCCCTTCACTAATTTTGTCGAGGTTACTGAGCATAATATATCAATCAATAATCATGAGTACCGGTGTAATTTCGATTTTTCTATAGTTGCCAACAAATCCCTGATTTCCAGGGACAGTCCCTGGATTTTGTTGTATGTCCCTGGATTTTTTTTGTCCCTGGAAATGTCCCTAAAAATCTCTTTTGCACAACATTTGTTGTGTGTATGTGTGTATATATATATATATATATATATATATATATATATATATATATATATATATATATATATATATATACACACACACATACATATATACAGATAGATAGATGATAAATAGATATAGTGTATTATTTAAATATAATTCATTCCTAATGGAATATTGTTATTATTATTATTCAATGGGTTCACATATTATTTATATATTTCTTTCTTCTTTTGATGCTGTGTTGTAAAAATAACCATATGCCCAGAATGTGTTCCAGAGACTGGGTAGGTGTAAGAGCTTGGTGCTGTAATCTGTATAATAAACTATGGATAAGTCTAAATTATACTATTACTTTCAAATGGGTGTGTTTTGATTGCAGAACTGAGTGGGCGGAGCAGTTGAACAGTAGGTCGTAAATACTCCAGTAACCCGCTTGCTTGCTCTGCTGCAAAGTGTCCCTAGATTTTTTTTTTAAATGTTGGCAACTATGTCTACCTGGTGTTCAAAAATTTGCCAGGACCCATAAGAATGCTGGACCGTGGACCGCGTCACTGCCGGTGACACCGTTCAACTGTCTGACAGCAAATCCTCTCAGAGCGCATGTGCTTCATCTAGTCACTTCATCAACCCTATATACGATGGGCACTGTAATTCCCCCATCTTCACTATCTTTTTTTCCTATGCCTGGGGGTTCAAGGGGGGCAAAGGACCCCTTGTAAACCTCATTCTGCAAGGTTCACTTGGGATGGATGCCAGAGAATCAGCAGGGAACCCCCCAGGAAGAGGTTAAAAAAAAAAGTGAAGATGGGGGAATTACATTGCCCATCGTGTATATATATACATAAGAATGCTGGACTGCAGCGTTTGGAATGTTGTAACGCAGTGGAGCGCATCTGTAGTGAAGAAGTTTGCAGGTCACACAGGTGAGCGGTGTCACCGGAAGTGACGTGGTCCAGCATTCTTATGAGGGCCTTGAAAATTTTAGAGCATCAGTGGAATCTTGCTACCTTGTCAGTGCCGCATGCGCACGCTTACGTCACTCCATTCCACATATGTTGTAAAGCATGTGTGGAATGCAGTGATGTATGTGCTCTCATGCGCACTGAGAGGGTAGCAAAATTCAACAGGTAGAGAGCAAATTTCGATGCTTTGTTTGTGCATGGGCGCCATGTGCACCTTCGATATGTAAATAAAATTAACTAAACCGTTTCTCCAACTGTAATTTGCAACTCCATTATCATCACAATTAAAGGTTACTCCTAAATTCATTAAAGGGACATTAAAACCAAATTTTTTCTTTCATGATTTAGAAAAAGCATACAATTTTAAACAACTTTCTAATTTACTTCTATTATCTAATTTGCTTCATTCTATTGATATACTTTGCTGAAAAGCATATCTAGATAGGCTCAGTAGCTGCTGATTAGTTGCTGCATATAGATGCCTTGTGTGATTGGCTCACCCATGTGCATTGCTATTTCTTTAACAAAGGATATTTAAAGAATGAAGCAAATTAGATAATAGAAGTACATTGGAATGTTGTTTAAAATTGTATTCTCTATCTGAATAATGAAAGGAAGTTTTTGGGTTTAGTGTCCCTTTAACTTAAAGTGATGGTAAAGTTGAGAAGTTTTCTTTCAATCTATACACAGCCTGTCTGTTTTTAAGTGTAGTCGCGAATTTTTCAAAGGTTAAATCTTAATCCAAATAATAAATCGCATTGTTTTAAAAAATTTGTTTTACCCGTTCCTCGCTCCTCCCATCTGTGATTTCCTGCTCTAATATCTCATTATACTAGAAAGTGGTCCCACCTACTCCTTACGTCAGAAGTTTAGGCTCGCATATGTTGTTCCTTATAAAGTAAACTGATTCGCCCATGCCCTTTTGATGAAGAGGGGGTGACAAAGAGTCCAGGTTGCCTAATGGCCTGGATTTCAATTGGAGATCTCAATCAACGTGATAAGAAATAAATATATATATATATATATATATATATATATATATATATATATATCAGGGTTGAATATATGACGCTATGAAATAGACTTTAAAAACGTAATAACTTTGGTCCAATCAAAATATATAAAGAATGATGAATGAAACTAATAATTATTTTATTAATGTATTATAATAGTGGAGTAACCTTTAATTGTGCTGATAATGGAGTTGTAAAAACTGTTTAGTTTTCATATCTAGCATGAGCGCACATGCATCACAGCATTCCACACATGCTTTACAACATGTGGAATGCAGTGACGTAAGTGTGTGCATGCACACTGAGAGGGTAGCAAAAATCATCAGGACACCGGTGCTTTTTTTTCTTTTTTCTTTTTTTCTTATATATATATATATATATATATATATATATATATATATATATATATATATATAAATCGTATGAGGTAAGTTTCAATGGCTCAGGGTTGGAAGCTCTGTTCCACAGCGGATGTTTTTAACAGGTTGAAGTAGACACGTCTTCCTAGATCCCTCCTGCTGCGATCCCTAGTTATGATCAATCCATAAAACCTGATAATTTTTTTTAGTGTTTAATGCCCCTTTAACATTCTAGTATCTAGTTCATTAGATTTTCCTGACACATCTGACTATCTCCTGCATAAAAACGTGAAGTTTGTATGCAGGAGATGGTCAGATGTGTCAGGAAAATCTAATGAACTATGTTAATTTGTGCTGGGGCAGTTTTCAAGGGCCATTATAGTGTTAAAATTACATGCTCTAATCTGTTAAAGCATGTAATTTTAACAGCAGCAATGCTAATGCTATGCGTTAAATCCCAGCAAAAGGGTTAAACACATAGTTAAAGACCTGCAGAGCACTGTTGGTCCCAGGCAGAAACTGCCGTTGATCCAATCAGCAGTGCTAGTTGCACAGCTGGGTCATGTGACTAGCACTGCTGATTGGTTCAGGCAGTTTCCACTTGGGACCAGCAGTTCTCTGCAGGTACTGAGTGGAACTTTAAGCATATGTTTAATCCCTTCCTTAGCGTTAAAATGACATACTCTAACAGATTCGGTCAGGGTTCTTTAAACTATGGGTCCCGACTTGCGACACCATATTTATTGGGTCACATTGAGATATGAGAGCGTGGTGTGTGTTATACGAGAGTAAGTATTACCCTGCTCCCACCTGGCTACTTCATAATGTCACCTGGCTCACAACATTTTCTGTAAAAAACAATGCAGACCTCTGTATTTTATCCTTATTATATTTACCCTTGTTCCATTCTGTGCTCCTTGTCACATTTCCACTATCCCAATTATTTTGCTTTAACAACATTTGTAGCTATATTTCAAATTATTATTTATCATTGTCTGTCTCATTTTCTAACATCTGTGTGAATTTTGATCATTGGATCTAAACATTTGCCCTTTCTTGAGCTACTTCTTTGATGCAAACGAACCATCATTATTAAAATAATGTGCAGCTTATAACAAACAACTCTTTCTCCTGCTGCACATTTTGCCCCTGAAATGTTTTTGCAGCGGTCTTTATCAGTACTGCCTTTTACTTTTCAACACACTTTACACAGCTTAGTTTTTCTTCTTTGTATTAATTTAATTATAATTTTATGATTTACCTTTCTAGTCTCTACACTTTTCTCAATTCACATTTTTATTTGCAATTTTACAAACAAGAAAAAACTGTGACCCACTATTTCTAAATATACATGATAAAGGTGTTTGTTAGCACCATATGTAGGCTAAAGCCGGTAAGTTTATTTGCAAGGTTTACAAGTTAAACTCTTACTGTAATACATTTGGTTATATCATGCTTTTAAATTAACGGGACAGTAAAGTCATAATTAGACATTCATGATTTTAAACAACTTTCCAATTTACTTCTATTTTTTAATTTGCTTCCTTCTCTTGTTATCCTTTGCTGAAAGGTTTATCTAGTCAAGCTCAGGAACAGCAAAGAACCTAGGTTCTAGCTGCTGATTGGTGGCTGCATATATATATACCGATTGTCATTGGCTCACCTATGTGTTCCGTTAGAAACCAGTAGTGCATTTCTGCGCCCTTTAACAAAGGATACCAAAGGATACCAAGAGAATTAAAGAAAATAGATCATAGAAGTAAATTTGAAAGTTGTTTAAAAACATCATGAATAAAAAAATGTGTGTTCATGTCCCTTTAAGTTATACTGTGCACCTATACCTTTTAGTTGTCTCTACAACCTATATAAAAAAAAATGTATAATGAGAACAGGTGTGGGCTTATTGAAACCCTACCCATTTTACTTCACTGCTTGCCTCTGAATATTCTCATTTTCCCCTCCTCATTTGGCTTTGCATATCTTCTCATTTTAAACCATTGTGTCTTCTGACTCATTACCTACCTCTTCATCTTCTTGCTATCAATGTCTTGTTAATAATTACCTGACATTATATCCCGTTCCTTTCACTTCATCACGTGCCTCTGTGTATTTGTTACTTTCCCTCCATCTCTCTACTGTCACAGGATATACATGTACTCACAGATTCAGACCACATTTTTCTTATTGTTCAGCAGTTTCATAGGTATTGAGTGCACCTTCATCACTTCATCTTCTCTTGGATTTCATCTATGTTTCTTTATCGTTTTCTGCTTCACACACTTTTCATATTCTTTTTCACTTACTGGTTACTTGTCAGCTGTAACACTGGTCACCTTTGCATTGGTTCAGCTATAATGAAAACCTGGCCTGTTGGGGTACTTTAGGACCGTGGTTAAGAAACACTGCTCTAACTGATTAGAGCATGTACTTATTTTTTTATTTTTTTTTACTCTAAGGACCCTTAACAAAAAAAACAGTTTAATTGTAATAAACAACACAAAGCAGCGGGTTATACTTAAAGTGAATGTACACTTTGAGGAATGTGTGTCCGGTTTTTAAAAATTCTATTAAAAACAGGGGCACTTTCATTCATCAAAGTTTACAATTTAAACGTTTTGTTAAAATTCTTTTTCTTCTTGCAAAGCCAGAGCAGCGCTTCCCCCGCCCGTTGCTCGTCTCTTCTTTTGTCAGCAATGACGAATCTGGCTCCCTCCAATCACGGCTTGCCTGAGGCCATGCCATGATTGGAGGAAGCCGGAGTCTTCATTTTTGACCTATGAAGAGACGCTGCTCCGGCTTTGCAAGAAGAAAAGGTATTTTAACAAAACGGCTAAATTGTAAACTTTGATGAATGAATGTGCCCCTTTTTTTAATAGAATTTTTAAAAACCTAGCACAGATTTCTCAAAGTTTACATTCACTTTCATATAAATCATTGCAAAATGTATTATTTATCATTTTAAAAGGATTTTACTTTTTGTTTATGTTTTTTTTTAACTTCATTTGTGAAGGGTCCATTACTTCCTGTCACAATCCCACAAGGGGATTGTGGTATCTACAGGAAGCCAAACGTGCTGATTTTCAATTGAAGTGATGGTAGGAGACACTTATAAAATCTGCAGTCTGTTTATTGCCTTGCTCAGTCAATGACTTTTGCTGCAAAAATCATGTGAGAGTAGAACCTAAGCTCTCTAGTGGTAGCTCTCTTATATAGCTACAATCAGTGGCTACACTGAGAATTTCTAAGTGCTCATTTAGCAAGAAAACAAGTAAGTTGCCTGCTGTCTTTTAACCCAATCTGTTTATTTGTTTTGTTTATTTTGATTTAACATATACCTTTAATTCCATACCCTCATCCTTGCTTCCCAATCTGCCTGCTCCTTCTCATTATGTGTAGAACTGTTTCCCCCCCTTTCCTTTCAAATGTTTCATTATCTATAAATAACCTTGCTCATTATTTATTTGTTTCTATCTTGCCTCACTTTCTAAACATTGTCACCCTTCACTTAGAATTGCATCTTTTAAACTTTCCTACAGGCTATTCATGGTTTCCGTGAGACAGAGCGCTTGCATTGGTCTCCACAGAACTCTACAATAATACAGAGGGTAAGGGAGAAAGTATTTGCCCCGGGGGAAGAACAACTGTCTCTTGTCCATGTTCTAGACCTCAAGAAAGATGGATACATCAAAGCACATGTTGATAGTGTGAAGGTATGAGCACAATTTAATACCTTTTAAATTATTTCATAACCGTATTGTCCTTATTTTACTTCCATTGTGAAAGGAGCACAATCACTCCTTTGGGTTTATGTTTGTATTTGAAATATCTCCCTTTACATTTTTGAAACTGCAGCCCATTTTTTTCAGGAATATTCCCATTTAAAAGTACTGAGCCTACAGGAACAGCAGACTTTCTTATCTTATCTGGCTCTCATTTTGCAACAAACCAAATCTTATAGATGGATTGAGTTTTTCATTATGAGGTGTTTTCAACAATGAAAATACATACAAACAGCTATTTCAAGTGCAAAAATAAACCCAAATTTCAGTACAGTTAATACTATGCAGCTTATATAAAAAGTCATTGGGAACAGGGGCTGAACTACCATTGGTGCAGAGGGTGAAGTGGCAGCATGGTCCCAGTGCTGGGAACATTTTTCTGTGCATGTGAAGCATAGCTAGATACATACTGCAGCTGCTCAGAGTGCCAGTGGGGCATGTATCATGTCAGCAATAAACAAATTGAGTTATTACCCGATAGTATAAGCACCTAAGGCTCTCTGAGCAAGTGCTGAGTTTAAAATGCTGGTGCACGGTGCATACTTAAATATGCTTTTGAAACAGTAATAGCTTTTATTAGAAGCATTTTTGCTAATACGTGTACATTACAAAAATGCTTCTATTCAAAACTCAAATGCATCCAAGTGGATTCCAATTGTGCCTGGAATGTCCCTTTGAGCACATTGAGGTGCAGGGTTGCTAGTCTTAAAGCGACATGCTCTAACAAGTACAGCATCTAATTTTTCAATTATATTGGCCCTTTAATTTGTATAGTATCTTTAAAGGGACTGTCAACCATAGAATTGTTATTGTTTTAAAAGATAGATAATCCCTTTATTACTCATTCCCCAGTTTTGCATAACCAACACAGTTATATTAATATACTTTTTACCTCTGTGATTACCTTGTATCTAGGAACCTTCTTCCAGCCCCCTGATCACATGACTGTGACTGTTTATTATCTATTGTCTTAAATTTAGCATTGTTTTGTGCTAGATCTTAAATAACTTTCTGTGCCTGAACACAGTGTTATCTATATGGCCCACGTGTACTTTCTGTCTCTTTGTGTTGAAAAGAGATTTAAAAAGCATGTGATAAGAGGCAGCCCTCAAAGTCTTAGAAATTAGCATATGAGCCTACCTATGTTTAGTTTAAACTAAGAATACCAAGAGACAAAAGCAAATTTGATGATAAAAGTAAATTGGAAAGTCAATTAAAATTAAAAGTCCTATCTGAATAATGAAAGTTTAATTTATACTTGACTGTCCCTTTAAATTTCATCCATTTAACCAAAGAGACAAACCTTTTACTAGATCACATATATGCTTTGTGATGCAAACAAAAAGTGGTTGTCTTTATATTTCTTTTTCTTTTGCCAGTTTTGTGGTAGCACCATTGCTGGAATATGTTTACTGTCCGCTAGCATTATGCGCTTGGTCTCTGTGGATAACCAAGAGGAACGAGCAGACTTGCTGCTTCCTAGACGTTGCCTTTATGTACTCAGGTGAGAGACAAGGACTGATACTTATTTTACATGTAAAAAGATTATACACTCTGGGCACCATTTGGAAATGTGAATAGCTAACATAAAGTGCTTGAGGAGGTTGGGAGCAAATGCAAGGGTTTCCAAAGTGGGGTAACAGTATATTAATAAAACAAAATGGGGAATATGAGATCGTATTGAGTTTTGGACCTAGTGATAACGATTTTTTCAGTATCGTTGCTAAGGAATAGGGCAGTTTCTTTCAGTGTCCTGACAACGATATTGTCAGAAGACGAATTTGTCCATTTCATACCAATGCAGCACTCAAAAAATAACAGATCAGTTCAAGCACACAGTATCATTTGAAACTACAAAGATGAAACTGAGAGAATTGTTTTACTCTAGTACAGAATCTCCGCTTGTCCAAATTAGGGCCAGATTACGAGTGGAGCGCTAACAGGGTTATATTGCGGTTGTTTGCGCGCGTTGAGTTTTCCACTCTTATTACAAGTGGAAAGTAAGCACGATCTCTTGAGCGCAATCACAATTTACACTAGAATGATTACTGTGTTTTCAGAGCTCTGGTTAATGTTTCGCAAAACAAAAAAGTGTTACAAAACAAACCAAAAATACATTACAAAGTACAGTTACCCTCATAATAACACCATCTAAAAACAAATAGTGAACAAAAAAGTTAAAAGGCCTCAAAAATATGAGGTCTCAGGTGTTTAAAAAAAAAAAAAAACGCAAAGATCTTTAACATAGAGATATATACGTCTAGAGATGTATATGTATGTGTAATATATATATTTTCGGTCCAGAATTTCCATTTCGGTGCATCACATATATATATATATATATATATATATATATATATATATATATATATATATATATATATATATATATACAAAATGTGATCTATACAACACACATGAACTAGCACTGTTTTGCTGTGAAAAACTCAAAATGCACTGAGATAAAAGGCAGCCTTCAAGGGCTTAGAAATTAGCATATGAGCCTACCTAGGGTCATCTTTCAACAAAGAATACCAAGAGAACAAATCAAATTTGATGATAAAAGTAAATTGTAAAGTTGTTTAAAACGTTTTTTTTGCATGCCCTATCTGAATCATGAAAGTTTCATTTTGACTATGCTTTCCCTTTAAAAAACTGTCGGCTAGATTACGAGTTGTGCGTTAGGGTTAAAAAGCAGCGTTGAGAGGTCCCAACACTACTTTTTAACGCCCGCTGGTATTACGAGTCTTGAAATGACAGGCTCACCGCTCACTTTTTTGGCCAGACTCGGAACTACCGCAAATCCACTTATTTGCGTATCCTATATTTTCGATGGGACTTGCATAGCGCCGGTATTACGAGTCTAACCAAAAGTGAGCGGTACAGCCTCTCCTGTCAAGACTGATACCGCATTTAAAAGTCAGTAGTTAAGAGTTTTACACTACAACGCCGTAGCATAAAACTCTTAACTAAAGTGCTTAAAAGTACACTAACACCTATAAACTACCTATTAACCCCTAAACCGATGCCCCCCCACATCGCAAACACTAAAATACATTTTTTAACCCATAATCTCCCGAACCGGACATCGCCACCACTATAATAAATATATTAACCCCTAAACCGCCGCACTCCCGCATCTCAAACACTAGTTAATTAACCCCTAATCTGCCTGCCCTAACATCGCCGACACCTACCTACATTTATTAACCCCTAATCTGCCGCCCCCAACGCCGCCGCCACTATAATAGTTATTAACCCCTAAACCTAACACCCCCTAACTGAAATATAATTTTAATAAATCTAAATAAAATTACTATCATTAACTAAATTATTCCTATTTAAAACTAAATACTTACCTGTAAAATAAACCCTAAGATAGCTACAATATAACTAATAATTACATTGTATCTAGTTTAGGGTTTATTTTTATTTTACAGGCAACTTTGTATTTATTTTAACTAGGTACAATAGTTATTAAATAGTTATTAACTATTTATTATCTACCTAGCTAAAATAAAGACAAATTTACCTGTAAAATAAAACCTAACCTATGTTACAATTACACCTAACACTACACTATAATTAAATTAATTGCCTAAACTAAATACAATTAAATACAATTTAAAAAAATTATCTAAAGTACGCAAAAAAAACAAACACTAAATTACAGAAAATAATAAAATAATTACAAGAATTTTAAACTAATTACACCTACTCTAATCCCCCTAACAAAATAAAAAAGCTCCTCAAAATAAAAAAAAGCCATACCCTACACTAAATTACAAATAGCCCTTAAAAGGACCTTTTGCAGGGCATTGCCCCAAAGTAATCAGCTCTTGCCTGTAAAAAAAGTACACCACCCACACACCCAACCCTACTCTAAAACCCACCCCCCTTAATAAAACCTAACACTAACCCCTTGAAGATCACCCTACCTTGAGAAGTCTTCACCAACCGGGCCGAAGTCCTCAACGAAGCCGGGCGAAGTGGTCCTCCAGACGGCAGAAGTCTTCATCCAAGCCGGGAAGAAGAGGTCCTCCAGACGGGCAGAAGTCCAGGCGGCATCTTCTATCTTCATCCATCCGGCGCGGAGCGGCTCCATTTTTAAGACATCCGACGCGGAGCATCCTCTTCAAACGACGTCCAACTGAAGAATGAAGGTTCTTTTAAATGACGTCATCCAAGATGGCGTCCCTTCAATTCCGATTGGCTGATAGAATTCTATCAGCCAATCGGAATTAAGGTAGAAAAAATTCTATCGGTTGATGCAATCAGCCAATAGGATTGAAGTTAAATCCTATTGGCTGATCCAGTTAGCCAATAGGATTGAGCTCGCATTCTATTGGCTGATTGGATCAGCCAATAGAATGCGAGCTCAATCCTATTGGCTGATTGCATCAGCCAATAGGATTTTTTCTACCTTAATTCCGATTGGCTGATAGAATTCTATCAGCCAATCCGAATTGAAGGGACGCCATCTTGGATGACGTCATTTAAAGGAACCTTCATTCTTCAGTTGGACGTCGTTTGAAGAGGATGCTCCGCGTCAGATGTCTTGAAGATGGAACCGCTCCGCGCCGGATGGATGAAGATAGAAGATGCCGCCTGGAGGATCTCTTCTTCCCGGCATGGATGAAGACTTCTGCCCGTCTGGAGGACCACTTCGCCCGGCTTCGTTGAGGACTTCGTCCCGGTTGGGTGAAGACTTCTCAAGGTAGGGTGATCTTCAAGGGGTTAGTGTTAGGTTTTATTAAGGGGGTATTGGGGGGGTTTTAGAGTAGGGTTGGGTGTTTGGGTGTTGGATTTTAATGTTGGGTGGGTATTGTACTTTTTTTTTACAGGTAAAAGAGCTGATTACTTTGGGGCAATGCCCCACAAAAGGCCCTTTTAAGGGCTATTTGTAATTTAGTATAGGGTAGGACTTTTTATTATTTTGGGGGGGTAAGTATTTAGTTTTAAATAGGAATAATTTAGTTAATTGTAGTTTATTTTTTTTCCGATTTATTTAAATTATATTTAAGTTATGGGGGGGTTAGGGTTAGACTTAGGTTTAGGGGTTAAGAACTTTAATATAGTGTCGGTGACGTTGGGGGCAGCAGATTAGGGGTTAATAAGTGTAGATAGGTGGCGGCGACATTGGGGGCGGCAGATTAGGGGTTAATAAATATAATGTAGGTGTCAGCAATGTTGGGGGCAGCAGATTAGGGGTTAATAAGTATAATGTAGGTAGCGGCGGTGTCCGGAGCCGCAGATTAGGGGTTAATAATATAATGTAGGTGTCGGCGATGTCGGGGGCGGCAGATTAGGGGTTAATAAGTGTAATATTAGGGGTGTTTAGACTCGGGGTTCATGTTAGGGTGTTAGGTGTAGACATAAAATGTATTTCCCCATAGGAATCAATGGGGCTGCGTTAAGAGCTGAACGCTGCTTTTTTGCAGGTGTTAGTTTTTTTTCAGCCGGCTCTCCCCCATTGATTCCTATGGGGAAATCGTGCACGAGCACGTTTTGCCAGCTCACCGCTACCGTAAGCAGCGTTGGTATTGAGGTGAGATGTGGAGCAAAATTTTGCTCTACGCTCACTTTTCTGCGGCTAACGCCGGGTTTGTAAAAACCCGTAATACCAGCGCTGTCTGCAAGTGAGCGGTGAGGGAAAACTGCTCGTTAGCACTGCACCCCTGTTACTGCAAAACTCGTAATCTAGGTGTGTGTGTTTTGGAAACAAATATTTTTTTTTATTTTTAACCCACCGAAAGACAGTAATTCATTAGCAATTTCTGTCAGACAAGTGATTTTAATAACAAAGGACACCTGAAATCATTAGATTTGTATTATTTTCATTAATTTTGCTGTACTTTGTAATAAGGTAATAATTCAGCCTTGTTCTGGACTCTGTATTTTTGTGTTATATTCCTGTTAACTCTTTTTTTTTTCTCCATTGTTTCCGTTCAGTGGTTTAGCTCGCTATAATTTTACCCATGAAATTCTTCGGGATGAAGAATCTATATTCAATGGAGAACGAATCCCTCGGGAGCGTCGAATCTCTGTCATCTGCAGAAACCTACCTCCCAGCTGACAGTATATTTGGTGGGCATCAATGTCTTAAATATGCAGACACGCTACAACTGATCATAAAAAGACTTTTCTAATGAGTTTATCAGGTTACTATTCTTTAAATGAATCGCACAGTGCCAAAAGCAAAGATTTAATATTTTTTTTGTAAAATAAGAACATATTTATTCAGGTCTGATTGTAATAATTCTATTTTCTTCATTGTTTCCAAAACAAGTCGGCTATAAAACCTTCACATGTATTGACCCTACACTAAGACTCCCAAGAATCTAATAATTGCTCTTCAATACTGTGAAACGCCTCATTTTTTAAAAACTAAATGCACATGTACTGTCCAAAATTACATGATCATTACCTGGTTTCCTCAAATGATTCCACTACACTTGACAATTAATGCTTCTACCTTCTTGCCCCTAATAGATCATTTTACCATGAAAAAAACACCTTATGAGGCAGTCTTTTAGTGGATCCACTAATGTCAATTGAAGCACAATTTACTTGTTTTAGAAATCAAAGGAAAAAAAAAGGGAGTTTTAACTGTGCAAATATTCATATCATTATGAAATAAAATCTCCCCATCATGGATACTTACTGATTTGTGCAAATACATAGTGATTGTAAAGTTTAATCAATTAAAGCCCAGTATCTAAAAATACTCTTAAAAACAGGGGCACTTTAATTAATTAAACTTCACAAATACGCTTTAAAAAAAACAAAAACAACTTTTTGTTAGGTAAATAGACCGCTGATCCTCCGCCCTCACCGTCTTCTGTATTTTGTAGAATGTTGACAAATCCAGTTTCCTCTAATCTTTGCGTGCCCCATTGGCGTCCAGCTCATGGGGCACGCAGCGATTGGAGGAAGCCTTATTCGTCTTCGATATGCAAAATAAAGTCAGAGATGCAGGTGGAGGAATGGCGGTATGTTTACCGTAGCGAAAAATTAAGTATGTACAAACACTTTTTTTTTTTTTTTTTTAAAGTTTAATGAATTAAAGTGCCCTTGTTTTTAAGAGTATTTCTAGATACTGGACTTTAATTCTTTAAACTTTACAATCACTTTAAAGAAGTAATCACACAAGTATAAATAAGAAAACCTGTCACTACCAATGTAGAAAATCCGTTTTCCGTATGCCTCTCTTTCATACAAACAAACTTTAAAAAAACATATACTTTGCACTTATATTTTATTAATATTATTCTTACACTTTCAATTTTGTTCTGAGCTTTGCAGAAGAATAAATAAATAATTTATCAGTTTATAAATAGATTTTTTTTTTTTTAAACTTTGGCACCAAAAAAAAAAAAGTAGCGATAGGTTTAGCCTAATGTAAGATATGTCTGAGAAATAGGAGCTATTGGATACAGATGACCCTCTTTCTCTAATAACCTCAAACATCCCAAAGACCCGTAATTTATTTTATACCATATCCACCATATGTGTCAGTCTTTGTTTAACCCAACAGAAACTGAGAAGTTGGGTTAAAACATTGTAATCTTCTGCCTGACTGGAAAACCCAGCACCAATGTTCCACATTACAACCCCATTTTAAAAGCAACATTTATAGTGCTGATGTGTTTTAGATGTTAAATAAGCTATCACTTTTACACCGATTAAACTACTCTTTGCAGCTTAGCCCACACAACCACAGGCTGCAGCGGACAGCTGTTCCACTGTATGCCATTGGTGACTATCATCTAAGAATACAACATCTTCATAGTGTGTTGGTCTGCAGCATGGCCCTCCAAAAATCTTCTCGTCTAGCAAGAATGGAAGGTCGCTCTTTAGTAGCAGCCTGGAAAGTGTCAGATCATGGTTGGTACGTGATCGTGGACAGCTCCCACTGCAGTACTTGAACAGGATGCTCTCCTCCGAGTCATAGCCAAGTCCCAAATCGCCAACACGGAGCAATAATGTCTTCAGACGGCACTCCCAGTCTTCCAAACGTGGACGCCCAGCCTGGGTGACCCGTCTCTTTAACCGTGGCCTTGGAACATCACCATTTATGGGGGATAAACTCAATGACTCTGCAAGGAAAAAAAAAAATATGGATGTGAGGTCTGCATCATCATTACTTTTCTGCAGAGTTTTTAAATAAAGATTGAAGCAGAAACATCAGGCCTCATTAATATCCATAAAATATTTTTAATATACAGATGATTTGAATTTAATATCGCATTATTTATAATGAATAATATTATAAATTGTTAAGACATGTTTTAATTAAATATAAAAACCATAAACCAACGTTCAAATACAAAAAAGCTATACTTGCATTAAAAAACAACCTATTGGGATAGGTTGTCTGTTTGGCCAAACAGTAACCATGAGTTTCAGAGCCACTTTCCTTCCTCAGTTATTTGAGAGAATCACACAATCAATTTTTCTCTTAATAGTAACTATACCTGCCCACCTGGTAAGAAACCCATTCAGCATGCGTATCACAAATAATACATCAAACAGCAGGTTTAAATTGTGATCAATTACTTAAAAAGAAAGAAAAAAGTATGTGTGTGTGTATATATATATATGTATGTGTATATATATGTGTATATATATGTGTATATATGTGTGTATATGTATATATATATATATATATATATGTGTGTGTGTGTGTATATATGTATATATGTGTGTGTGTATGTATATATATATATATATATATATATATATATATATATATGTGTGTGTGTATATATATATATATATATATATATATATATATATATATATATATATAATCCTCGTTTGCAAGAAGGCACTCACTGGTCTTTAATGAAAAAACAACTTTTAATTCATATTAAAAAACAAGTACATCCATAACGTTTCGATGTCGTTATGACATCTTTGTCAAATGTTCTGCCAATATCAACAATGTAGGACAATCATGTTCCCAAAGTAGAAAATCGCTAACCTTATACTACTATTACCAACCTTATATACAAACTTATCCATAATTTCCTGCTCCGCAACTCCTCAATCTCCCCTCTGACGTCATCAGCCAAGGGCGTGAGCGTGAAGCGTCATTCGGTTCCGATTGGCTGTGTGTATCCATGGCAACCATGTGTACACAAACTACTGTGTATCACTCTTATCCGCCCCTATTGATGTCATCACGCAACAGCGTGATTTCCACCTCTCCGTATGAGCTGGTCAGCAGGCGGTTGCCAAGGAAACCCACAACAGAAAGAAATAAATAAACCCCAACCTGTTATATTAGTCCTAATATGGGGCGTATGTGTTAGAATAGGAATCGATCGGTATAACAGCTTTAAGGGTAAAAGCATAATCCATATGAGGCACAACAGTGCTCTTCAATAGAAAATCCATCTAGTGGTTTTATTACGATCGATACTATCTCCACACATCACAGCCCAAGAATAAGAGGACAATATTTATAGTGAGAAATAAAAACAATATAATTGTTTAGCAAATATATCCTATGCTAGCAATTTGCAATCCCTACCTGACATTATTAACACTTTATTTCTCTATTTTGTAATCCCTAGTATATACACTTGACTCTGTTGCTATATATACTTGTTATACATAAATTACCGCTTCCTTCATGCCTATTTGGAATAGATAGAAACCAGCGTGTACCCACTAGAATGAAGATTCATGTAGGATCCTGGGATATATTCTCGCATATTGGAGTGGTAAATTGGAGTGTATGTCCATGGTCAGTCTATGGGTTATTTAGTGTAGAATGGTCCAAAGTCCATATTGGTATTCAATCCCTTTGGTATAACCGTGTCCAGCATATGAATCCATTTTGTCTCCCTCTGGAGCAATCAATTTGCTCTGTTGCCACCCCTGGGTAATGGTGGAATGTGATCAATGACCATTGTTTTCATGCTCAAAAGACTGTCTGTGTTGTGCAAAATGGCGTGCTACAGGCTGATCTGAGTCACCCGATTTTAAGGCTTCACGGATGGCACACCGATGGTTTGCCATCCTATCCCTGAAGCTCGTGACGGTTTTCCCGATGTATACCAGGGAGCATGGGCAAATCAACATGTAGATGACATGCGTACTGGTGCAGGTCAGTCGATGACGAATAGTGTAACGTTTGTTTGTGTGTGGATGTTGAAAGGTTTTCCCTCTTATCATGCCATTGCATGTCGTGCATCCACCACAGGATATAACAGCCTTTACTTGAGGGCTTCAACCATGTATCTTTCTGGTAACAGCTGACTGGATCAGTCTTCACTAATAGATCACGTAAGTTATCAGCCCACCTATGCACCATACGTGGTGGCCTAGTACCATAGAAAGGGAGCGTCATATCAGTTTCCAGGATAGACCAGTGTTGACGTACAGATCTGGCTAATTTCATACTCATGGGAGTATAGGTACTGATAAAGTTCTGCTGAGTTGTGCTAATGTTTTTTGGTTTATTCACCTGTGTAGCCGTGCCATCCAATAGCTCCACTCTTATATCATGGACCATTCTATCATAACCCCTCTTTATCAGCTTTGCTTCCATCTCATCCAGTTGTCTTAGCATGGTGGGTACATCGCTGTTGTTACGGATGACCCTAGTGAGTTGTGATCTTATTAGCCCTGTTTTTTGGTGTCTTGGGTGGAAGCTATTTGCTTCCAACAGAGAATTACGGTCGGTTTCCTTGATATACAATGATGTACCAAAGACACACTGCTCATCATCCTGTACCTTAATAATATTAAGGTCCAAAAAATGCACCTCAGTGTCACTATACTCGAGTTTAAATCTGATGGGACAGTCCATGGAGTTCAAACATGACACCCATTGCTCCAATTCAATCGCATTACCTCTCCACACCAGGAACACGTCATCAATATAACGTACGTAGTACCTGATGTGGGGATGGGCATGGGGTTTCATGGCTTGCTGTTCATACCATGCCATGTACAAATTAGCATATGAGGGTGCCATGTTTGAACCCATGGCTGTCCCAGAGATTTGTAAATAGTAGTCGCGTTCAAATCTGAAATAATTCTTGTCCAAACATAACATGACCAGTTCACACAAAAACTCCACAGGTGGCCCTTCATATAGAGGATTGTCGGTCACCATGGACCTGACAGCCCCCACTCCCCCACATGAGGAATGCAAGTGTATAGGCTGTCAACATCCATGGTGACCAACAAATCATCTGCACATAAATCAGTGTAACTTCTAAGAGTTTGGATTAAACTTGCTGAATCCTGTAGGTATGCAGGAATGCCTTTAACAACAGGCTGTAGATGGAAGTCAATAAACATAGATAGACTGGATAGCAAAGAATCCCTGGCAGACACAATTGGTCTGCCAGGGGGATTTTCAAGGGTCTTGTGCACTTTTGGCAACAAGTATAACACTGGAATCTTTGGATGGTCAGTAATTAAGAAATCAGTTTCATGTTCAGATAGTATCCCTGACTCCAGACCTATACGTATCTGCTGGTCTATAGCTTTTTTGTATGTACCTGTAGGATTACCTTTAAGTTTCAAGTATACCCCTGTGTCTGAAAGTTGACGTAGAGCTTCTGCTCTGTAATTGGTATAATCCTGTATGACTATAGAGCCACCTTTATCCGCAGGGCGGATAATGATTGAATTATCATCTCTCAAAGACTTAATGGCTAATCTCTCCTCAGCGTTTAGGTTAGGATACACGGTATCTATCGTAGAGTAGAGATGAGGACTTTAATACGGAAGCACTGGGATTTACAGATGAAGACGCCGAAAGAATCAGAGTTGTGGATGACCTGAGTGAGTTAAGGGGAGATACCCCTATAAATATCTACCATAAATTGTTAAATTTAAGAAAGAAAGAGATAGACTACCACTTACATGCGGTGTACCTTTCTGGGTATCACCGCAAGAAATATATACCAAGGGGCTTCAGAATAAAAAATGTACCTACATTAGGCCGCCAAAATATGGAGTTCTGCAGAAAATGGTGTGCAATATTAAATAAATGCTCCTATGACATTACTTTTAGTCATAGAAGAGGTCAGCAGATTGGAATCCAAAATTAAAATGGAGATTGAAGCCACCAAAGTGCAGAACTATCAGATTATGGTGGATGATAACTCACAAGACTAGGTTACTAAATTAGACAATATGGTAACTAAATACAGGAATGAGCTAATAATGTTTAAGAATAAGAAACTAAATACAGTGGAAAACGATTATAGAGTTTATCGTTGGTTATATGGCAAAGATGAACTCCCCAGACATAAACGTAGAAACACACGTGGTAGGAACACACTAAGTATTGTTGATAGCAGTGGGGGGGACTCATCTGGTAACGAGAGCTCAGGGGCCAATGCAAAAGGGGCCTCACAACAGCAGTCTTTTTCTGGGGTGGCCACGAGATCCACGGCAAAGCCGTCGTTACCCGGTCAGAGGGATATAAAAGAAAGAGACGACCACATAGTAGGCGAGGGAGACACACGCAAAAAAGTAATAAAGAAAAAGTAAATGTTATTTTTAACCTTAGCTCAAGGGAATTGAGTAAAAGCAAAATCTCTGTCCTTAATCGAGGTCTCTCTTTTATACCTACCCCGAAGTGTGACACTTTCAACACTATGGTAGATATTCATAAGTTTCAGAGACAACTAAAATTAAAAGAATTTTTTAAGAATGAGAATATGGGACCTTTGCCCACATTCAGGAAACCATCATCCTTTGAACCCTCTGGTATACATCATTCTATCAGGGGGTTCACAAGAATGATATGTCATGACATCAACAACTCTAAGATAGATACTGTGTATCCTAACCTAAACGCTGAGGAGAGATTAGCCATTAAGTCTTTGAGAGATGACAATTCAATCATTATCCGCCCTGCGT
This sequence comes from Bombina bombina, assembly GCF_027579735.1. Classification (NCBI taxonomy): domain Eukaryota; kingdom Metazoa; phylum Chordata; class Amphibia; order Anura; family Bombinatoridae; genus Bombina; species Bombina bombina. The sequence continues at coordinate 814,564,351 of NC_069504.1, forward strand.
ATAAAGGTGGCTCTATAGTCATACAGGATTATACCAATTACAGAGCAGAAGCTCTACGTCAACTTTCAGACACAGGGGTATACTTGAAACTTAAAGGTAATCCTACAGGTACATACAAAAGAGCTATAGACCAGCAGATACGTATAGGTCTGGAGTCAGGGATACTATCTGAACATGAAACTGATTTCTTAATTACTGACCATCCAAAGATTCCAGTGTTATACTTGTTGCCAAAAGTGCACAAGACCCTTGAAAATCCCCCTGGCAGACCAATTGTGTCTGCCAGGGATTCTTTGCTATCCAGTCTATCTATGTTTATTGACTTCCATCTACAGCCTGTTGTTAAAGGCATTCCTGCATACCTACAGGATTCAGCAAGTTTAATCCAAACTCTTAGAAGTTACACTGATTTATGTGCAGATGATTTGTTGGTCACCATGGATGTTGACAGCCTATACACTTGCATTCCTCATGTGGGGGGAGTGGGGGCTGTCAGGTCCATGGTGACTGACAATCCTCTATATGAAGGGCCACCTGTGGAGTTTTTGTGTGAACTGGTCATGTTATGTTTGGACAAGAATTATTTCAGATTTGAACGTGACTACTATTTACAAATCTCTGGGACAGCCATGGGTTCAAACATGGCACCCTCATATGCTAATTTGTACATGGCATGGTATGAACAGCAAGCCATGAAACCCCATGCCCATCCCCACATCAGGTACTACGTACGTTATATTGATGACGTGTTCCTGGTGTGGAGAGGTAATGCGATTGAATTGGAGCAATGGGTGTCATGTTTGAACTCCATGGACTGTCCCATCAGATTTAAACTCGAGTATAGTGACACTGAGGTGCATTTTTTGGACCTTAATATTATTAAGGTACAGGATGATGAGCAGTGTGTCTTTGGTACATCATTGTATACCAAGGAAACCGACTGTAATTCTCTTTTGGAAGACACCAAAAAACAGGGCTAATAAAATCACAACTCACTAAGGTCATCCGTAACAACAGCGATGTACCCACCATGCTAAGACAACTGGATGAGATGGAAGCAAAGCTGATAAAGAGGGGTTATGATAGAATGGTCCATGATATAAGAGTGGAGCTATTGGATGGCACGGCTACACAGGTGAATAAACCAAAAAACATTAGCACAACTCAGCAGAACTTTATCAGTACCTATACTCCCATGAGTATGAAATTAGCCAGATCTGTACGTCAACACTGGTCTATCCTGGAAACTGATATGACGCTCCCTTTCTATGGTACTAGGCCACCACGTATGGTGCATAGGCGGGCTGATAACTTACGTGATCTATTAGTGAAGACTGATCCAGTCAGCTGTTACCAGAAAGATACATGGTTGAAGCCCTCAAGTAAAGGCTGTTATATCCTGTGGTGGATGCACGACATGCAATGGCATGATAAGAGGGAAAACCTTTCAACATCCACACACAAACAAACGTTACACTATTCGTCATCGACTGACCTGCACCAGTACGCATGTCATCTACATCTTGATTTGCCCATGCTCCCTGGTATACATCGGGAAAACCGTCACAAGCTTCAGGGATAGGATGGCAAACCATCGGTGTGCCATCCGTGAAGCCTTAAAATCGGGTGACTCAGATCAGCCTGTAGCACGCCATTTTGCACAACACAGACATAGTGTTTCGAGCATGAAAACAATGGTCATTGATCACATTCCACCATTACCCAGGGGTGGCAACAGAGCAAATCGATTGCTCCAGAGGGAGACAAAATGGATTCATATGCTTGACACGGTTATACCAAAGGGATTGAATACCAATCTGGATTTTGGACCATTCTACACTAAATAACCCATAGACTGACCATGGACATACACTCCAATTTACCACTCCAATATGCGAGAATATATCACAGGATCCTACATGAATCTTCATTCTAGTGGGTACACGCTGGTTTCTATCTATTCCAAATAGGCATGAAGGAAGCGGTAATTTATGTATAACAAGTATATATAGCAACAGAGTCAAGTGTATATACTAGGGATTACAAAATAGAGAAATAAAGTGTTAATAATGTCAGGTAGGGATTGCAAATTGCTAGCATAGGATATATTTGCTAAACAATTATATTGTTTTTATTTCTCACTATAAATATTGTCCTCTTATTCTTGGGCTGTGATGTGTGGAGATAGTATCGATCGTAATAAAACCACTAGATGAATTTTCTATTGAAGAGCACTGTTGTGCCTCATATGGATTATGCTTTTACCCTTAAAGCTGTTATACCGATCGATTCCTATTCTAACACATACGCCCCATATTAGGACTAATATAACAGGTTGGGGTTTATTTATTTATTTCTGTTGTGGGTTTCCTTGGCAACCGCCTGCTGACCAGCTCATACGGAGAGGTGGAAATCACGTTGTTGCGTGATGACATCAGTAGGGGCGGATAAGAGTGATACACCGTAGTTTGTGTACACACGGTTGCCATGGATACACACAGCCAATCGGAACCGAATGACGCTTCACGCTCACGCCCTTGGCTGAGCGAGATGATGTCAGAGGGGAGATTGAGGAGTTGCGGAGCGGGAAATTATGGATAAGTTTGTATATAAGGTTGGTAATAGTAGTATAAGGGTAGCGATTTTCTACTTTGGGAACATGATTGTCCTACATTGTTGATATTGGCAGAACATTTGACAAAGATGTCATAACGACATCAAAACGTTATGGATGTACTTGCTTTTTAATATGAATTAAAAGTTGTTTTTTCATTAAAGACCAGTGAGTGCCTTCTTGCAAACGAGGATCATATACATTTTATTTGAAGTGCACCCTGGCAGTTGTGGTGATTTAAGACTGTGCTTATCTCTTTTTGGAGGATATTTATATATATATATATATATATATATATATTCAAGCAATTTCCAGCTCAGCCCACCAAGAGGCAACCCCCTGGGTGCAAATATAAGCAATATAAGTAACACAGTCAGATGCACTCTCAGGTCTTTTCAATTGATTCTTTAATGGAACGTTTTCGGGGTTCACAACCCCTTCATCAGCATGAACAAATAACCAAATATCACACAATTTATAGTGTGTCACACAGTGTCTCACCAAACAAAAGTTGCTTCCAAAAGTGCGCCAAAATATCGAGCGTGGAACGCATCTTGCGTTCCACCGTGATCATGTCAACTGGAAGTGATGTCACTTCCGGTTTCGTGACATGATTAAAACATATATACAATGCTTTGTGTTTCATTTAATAGCGATCTACATTGTGCTCAAAATTACTTTATAGGTATGTGTAAATGGTGCCAACAATCACAATGTTATTAGCTATGATCGTGTAAATAAACCGTCATGGCAACCGTAGCCATGGTTACAATACATGCCCAAATCAGTGTATTACTATAATAGTGAATTGTCTAGTGCAGCAAGTGTATATAGTGACAATAATTGCTAGGCATTCTGAGTCACGTCCAATCACAGCTATGCACAATAATCTATATACATAAATAAATAAAAAAGGGAATTAAACATAAAAGTAAACATAAAAAGTAGCGGTTCTTGCTGTGCTTGTTATCAATACATTTAGAAATGTGCACTACCTACAGGATAGTGCATATACAGTATGTCCATGAAATCAATTTGCAACATTATTGTTACAGAAGCATTAGTTATTTTGTTGTGAAGAGCTTATTTCCCAGCAGCAATGCCTGAACCAGCAAGCCAGCGCCTAAAAAGGGCTCCAAGAAAACCGTAACAAGTATCATTTCATAAAGAGTTAACTCTTTTTTTTTTTCAGCTTTTAGAAACTATTGCCTAAATACACGTTTGCTGGCCTCAGCTCTAAGTTTAGTGATAACAAATCCCATTGTCTAATCACCTCTGGAGCCAGACTGCTAATTGATAAGATGAACTTGTAAACTTGTTATCTTAAGTACTGTAATCCTATTGTGGCCTGTCAAAGGACAGTGCTCTCTATCTAAATGTGTGATGGGGGATTTTGTGCTTCCCCCCCTCTCCCCCTGGGAGTGCCCTGTGTGCATGTAACCTTAATAAAAAGCAGGCTGGGCATCCCAGTCCTGAGTTCTTGTTTGACCCTCAATCGCAGTGTTGACTCGTTTTTGTGGGCAGAAGGGTATCCTAGCTGTACTGCAGCTAAGGGAGATTATTCTATATTTGCGAGACTCATATAGAATACTATGGAAAGCAGCTTCTCCCCTCTTTAGCAATAGGGATCCAGGCTACTAAGCGGTCCATCTCTCAGCGAGACTAAGGGTAACCGTAACAATTATTCTGTTGTGTTTTACCCTGAATATAAAGATAGGTAAATGATGTACCATAGCTAGTTAAACATGACTTATTATGTGAGCGTTCAAAATTAGCAAACAACAAAGTGCATCTATTCCTCTGTATGTTAGTGATATAATACAGGTATGTGGCCCACTGAGAAAATTCACTTAATGATATAGTGAATTCACAGAGTGATCTGGATTAATATACTAGGACCAAGAGAGGCATACTAGGTCATGACAATATTAATTGTACCTCTATTTCTGTATGTATATTAATATGGCCTATAGCTGTTTGGTATTTAATATGGTGTATGGAAATGTATCTAGACTATGTCTAGGATGCAATCGCTTATAACACCAAGATGAAACAGGTAACAATGTCCAACATGTAGATGACCAAGTGTGGACATATAAGAACAGTCCATTTTATAACTCCTTAGTATTTGCAGTGACATTGGTTTATTCCCGGCTTAAGGTATAAAGTGCAAAATTGGGTAATCTCACCTCAGGGACCAGGCTTCCACAACCTAGATGGGGGAGATGTTCCTCCACCCGGGTGTGTCGTAAGCGACCAGCTCACATCGCTCAGAAGAGCCATAGAGCTGGGAGCTAAAACGTAGCCACAATGACCCTGGGTTATACCCCAAGCATGTAGCACTACCTTATAACTTTAGGTAAGATTTTTGAAATCTGGGGTTGTGTTTAATCCGCCTGGATGTATGGTCCCCAATTTAAAGATCCACTGGGCTTCCCGTTTAAGTAATATCTTGCTCCTATCCCCTCCCCGGTCAAGTGGGGGTATGTGGTCGATGAGGATATAGCGCATTGAAGAAACGGCATGGCCTTGCTTAACACAATGGCGTCCAACAGGCTGGTCAGAATCCCCCTGTTTAAGTGCTGATCTAATTGCGTGCCTATGGTTTGCCATTCTTTCACGTAAGGTGCCTGTAGTTTTACCTACGTAAAAACATGAACGTGGGCAAAAGAGGAGGTACACCACGTGTGTGGTAGTGCACGTGATAGAATGCTTAATCACATATCTTCAATTAGTATGTGGGTGATGAAAGGTTTTAGTACTGACCAAACCATTGCACGTTGTACAGCCTAAACATCTGTATGATCCTTTGATATTTATTTTAGCCCCTGTGGTGTAGCTAGATTTTTGATCAGTGCGCATCAAGAGGTCTTTAAGGTTAATGCCCCTCTTAAAGCCCACCATTGGTTGTACCTGCCGGGTGAATGGTAACTTAGGGTCTGACGTCATGATAGGCCAATGTTGATGTAGAATACGTCCGGTATTTTTGGTAGTTGGAGTAAATGTAGTGGTCATAATTAATCTATTACTCATGTCTCTCTTTGGTGTGGGCTTGATCAGTTCTTCTTGAGTGAGTAAGGATGCTGTAATCATGTTTTTTTGGATAATGGAAGATTTATATCCCCGCTCACGGAATCTTTCTCCCACTCCTGCCAATTGGGAGACCCCAGTTTGTATATCTGAATTATTTCTCATGGTTCTCACAAATTGAGATCTGACTATACCCTTCAAAAGGGCAGCGGGGTGACAGCTGTCAGCGCTCAAAATAGAGTTCTGATCGGTTTGTTTATGATAAAGGGTGGTGCCCAATTGATGTGTTTTTTTAAAGACAGTCAAGTCCAGAAAATTAATGGACTGTGTATCAACCGTCATTTTAAATTTAAAATTGCTTGTGGCTGTATTATATGTTTCAAACCAAATTTGTAGTTCCTCCATGGTCCCCATACCATGAAGATGTCATCAATATATCTGTAATAACATACTACTGCCAAATTGGTAGTGCTCCATAGGTACAGATTTTCAAATTGAGACATATACAGGTTGGCGTACGCGGGGGCCATGGAGGAACCCATGGCTGTACCAGCTGTTTGTAAATAGAAATCCTTCTCGAATCTGAAGTAATTCTTATACAAACAGAATTCTATCAAAGAAAGAAATAATTTAATTGGTGGGCCCTCATAAAGAGGGTTATTAGTGATATGTTCCTCAATTGATTTCAGACCCTCAGTGTGGGGAATAATAGTGTACAGACTGTTGACGTCCAAACAGACCAATAGGTCATCAGGTTGGACGTCAACAGTCCGTATCTTACGTATGAAGTCACCTGTATCCATGATATATGATCTTACCTCCCTAACTACAGGTTGTAGTATTATATCCACCAGTAGTGCCACCGGCTGTGTCAAGGAATCCCTTGCTGACACAATCGGGCGGCCTGGTGGATGATCTAGTGTTTTGTGTATCTTAGGGATGGAATATAGGATAGGTATTTTAGGGTAAGTGGTGATACAAAAATCACGAATATGTTCGGATAGCCAGCCTTGTTCAAAACCCACCTGGATCAATGCATCCAATTGTGCTTTAAACCTTGTGGTGGGATCATTAGGTAATACGGAATAAGTTTGTATATCTGTCAACTGAGCGGTGCAATAGTGATACTCAACTATGAGGATTACCGCGCTGACATTTTGACTCAGTTGACAGATATACAAACTATATATATATATGAGTAACAGAAATGAAAACTTGCACTCACTGGGTATTCAAATATCAAATTTACTGTGACAAGTGTAACGTTTCGGGAACTTTACAAGGGGATGTAAAGTTCCCGAAACATTAAACTTGTCATAGTAACTTTGATCTTTGAATACCCAGTGAGTGCAAGTTTTCATTTCTGTTACTATGTATATTACTAGCACCCTGGCAGATGGAAGATGAGAGTGCACATCCTGGCTATAGTATGTATGTATGTATGTATATATACACTGTGTGTGTGTGTGTGTGTATATATATATATATATATATGTATATATTCTCTATTATTATAACCATTGTTGTTTAAATAGCCTATATGTAAGAAAGTCACACCATTTTGACTATATTAAAGGGATATGAAACCCAAGCATTTTCTTTCTCTAGTAAGGTGTATCCAGTCCACGGATCATCCATTACTTATGGGATATTCTCACTCCCAACAGGAAGTTGCAAGAGGACCCACAGCAAAGCTTTTATATAGCTCCTCCCCTCACTACCATATCCAGTCATTCTCTTGCAACTCTCAACGCGCATGGGGGTAGTAAGAGGAAAGTGGTGAAAAATAGTTAGTTTATTAACTTCAATCAAAAGTTTGTTATTTTAAATAGTACCGGAGTTGTGCTATTTGTTCTCAGGCAGAGATAGAAGAGGAATTTGCCTGAGTTTTCTATGATCTTAGCAGATTGTAACTAAGATCCATTGCTGTTCTCATACATGTCTGAGGAGTGAGGTAACTTCAGGGGGAGAATGGCGTGCAGTTTATTCTGCTATCAGGTATGTGCAGTTATGATGTTTTTCTAGGATTGGAAATGCTATATAAAACGTTTGCTGGCATGTTTAATCGTTTTTTTATATATGCTTGGTGATAAAACTTATTGGGGCCTAATTTTTTCCACATGGCTGGCTGTATTTTTGCCTAGAAACAGTTTCCTGAGGCTTTCCACTGCTGTAATATGAGTGGGAGGGGCCTATTTTAGCTCTTTTTTGCGCAGTTATAATTACAGACTGAGACATCCAGTTTTCCTCAAGAGTCCCCTGCATGCTACAGGACATCTCTAAAGAGCCTAAAAACGTTTATTGGGGAAGGTAGGAGCCACAGTAAAGCTGTGGCATTTTGCTGGGACTGTTAAAAAACGTCTGTCGTTTTTTTGATCCGTTTTTTGAACTAAGGGGTTAATCATCCATTTGCAAGTGGGTGCAATGCTCTGTTGGCCTATTACATACACTGTAAAAATTTTGTTTGTGTAACTGCCTTTTTTCACTGTTTTTTCAAATTTTGACTAAATTTGTTTCTCTTAAAGGCACAGTACCGTTTTTTATATTTGCTTGTTAACTTGAATTAAAGTGTTTTCCAAGCTTGCTAGTCTCATTGCTAGTCTGTATAAACATGTCTGACATAGAGGAAACTCCTTGTTCATTATGTTTAAAGGCCATAGTGGAACCCCCTCTTAGAATGTGTACAGATTGTACTGACTTCACTCTAAGCAAAAAAGATCATATTATGTCTTTAAAAAAATTATCACCAAAGGAATCTAGCAAGGGGGAAGTTATGCCAGCTAGCTCTCCTCACGTGTCAGATTCTTTGACTTCCGCTCAAGGGACTCACGCTGAAATGGCGCCAAGTACATCAAGGGCACCCATAGCGTTTACTTTACAAGACATGGCGGCAGTCATGGATAATACACTGTCAGCGGTATTAGCCAGACTACCTGAATTTAGAGGTAAGCGAGATAGCTCTGGGGTTAGACGAAATGCAGAGCATACTGACGCTTTAAGAACCATGTCTGATACAATATGCTGAAGCTGAAGAAGGGGAACTTCAGTCTGTGGGTGATGCTTCTGATTCAGGGAGAATCCCTGATTCTGAGATTTCTACATTTAAATTTAAGCTTGAACACCTCTGCATGCTACTTAAAGAGGTTTTAGCTGCTCTGAATGACTGTGACACAATTGCAGTGCCAGAGAAATTGTGTAGACTGGATAAATACTATGCAGTGCCGGTGTGTACTGATGTTTTTCCAATACCTAAAAGGTTTACAGAAAATATTTCTAAGGAATGGGATAGGCCAGGTGTGCTGTTCTCTCCACCTCCTATTTTTAGAAAAATGTTTCCTATAGACGCCACCACACGGGACTTATGGCAGACAGTCCCTAAGGTGGAGGGAGCAGTTTCTACTTTAGCAAAGCGTACCACTATCCCTGTCGAGCACAGTTGTGCTTTTTTAGATCCAATGGATAAAAAATTGGAAGGTTACCTTAAGAAAATATTTTGTCAACAAGGTTTTATCCTTCAGCCCCTTGCATGCATTGCCCCTGTCACTGCTGCTGCGGCGTTCTGGTTTGAGTCTCTGGAAGAGGCCTTACAGGTAGCGACTCCATTGGACGACATACTTGACAAGCTTAGGGCACTTAAGCTAGCCAATTCTTTTGTTTCTGATGCCATTGTTCATTTAACTAAACTAACGGCTAAGAATTCTGGTTTTGCTATACAAGCGCGCAGAGCGCTATGGCTTAAATCATGGTCAGCTGACGTGACTTCAAAGTCTAAGCTGCTTAACATTCCCTTCAAGGAGCAGACCTTATTCGGGCCTGGTTTGAAGGAGATTATTGCTGATATCACTGGAGGTAAAGGTCACGCCCTTCCTCAGGACAGGTCCAAATCCAGGGCCAAACAGTCTAATTTTCGTGCCTTTCGAAACTCCAAGGCAAGTGCGGCATCAACCTCCTCTAATGCAAGACAAGAGGGAACTGTTGCTCAGTCCAAGGCGGTCTGGAGGCCAAACCAGACCTGGAACAAAGGTAAGCAGGCTAAAAAACCTGCTGCTGCCTCTAAGACAACATGAAGGAACGGCCCCCTATCCGGTAACGGATCTAGTGGGGGGCAGACTTTCACTCTTCGCCCAGGCGTGGGCAAGAGATGTTCAGGATCCCTGGGCGTTGGAAGTTATATCCCAGGGGTATCTTCTGGACTTCAAAGCTTCTCCCCCCATAGGGAGATTTCACCTTTCACAGTTATCTGCAAAGCAGATAAAGAGAGAGGCATTCAAAAAATATTGTTCTCATTAGTGGAGCACAGTGAACTCTTATATAGCTGATGTTCATAATATACGCTGTTTGGAGGTTGTTTTAAGAATTCTAAACAATTGTTTAAATGTTGTTTACTAACCTAGTTCTTCTTTCAAGAATCTTTGTGGTTATGAAGGTTAGGGATGTATGGAGCCTACATTGCCTTATTTAAATCTCGCCTCATCCGCTTACCTATTTTCATTTACCTTAAATATCAAAATGTCAATACTTGTTATATGCTATCCTCAATAGTCCTCAAGTTAAAATGTCTCTAGTGAACTGTTCCCTATACCTTATTAGCACGAGTTCCCCCGCTGGAGGAGAGTGTTTTGGTGTACCCCTTTTGCCATTCCTAAGGGGTTCCTCCCTTCCCTGAGAGGGGCATCCCCTCCCCTCCCTTCCCGGCCCCCTTCCCCTCCCCTCCTCCCCCCCCTTTTCCTGGTTCCCCCTCCCTCCCCATTCCCTCATTCACGTCCTTGAAAAACTAAGATCATTTTTAATTCATCTGTCTAAACTGGTTATAGAGATACTTCCCCCCACTTTTGCCTTGAATTAGGTATATATCTCGCAATATTAATATTTGTACAAGTGTTCTCCATAGGCTTATTGTCCTCAAACAATAAACCTCTTTTCTTCTTTCTTCTCCCTTCTTATCTATAGTGCCTCACCTTGCTGTTTCCCTATCTCTGTTCTAACCCCTTTAGCTGCTACATTCCTTTTCCTCTCCTCTTCCTTCCTCTTCCCCCTTCCCCTTTTTTTTTTTTTTTTTTTCTCCTTCACAGATATCCGATACAATGCCTATCAAACCCAGTAGGTTTCAAGACCACTCTTTTCAAGTGACTTCAATATACGTAAAGGGATTGAATAGCCCTGGTAAAAGATCCATCGTTCTGAGGGAGCTAAATAAACTTGACAGTCAAATCCTGATGCTACAGGAAACTCATTTCCAAAAAGGTAAGGAGCCTCGGTGGTCCCCTACACTTTATCCCGTCACCTGCTTCGCCTCCGGGCCTAGCAAAAGAGGGGGAGTGGGAATTCTAATTCACAAATCCCTACCTCTCCAGATATCACAAAAAATAAAAGACCCAGAGGGTCGTTATGTCCTCTTGGTTGGTTCGCTATTCGGCCAAAGCATTACACTACTAAATATCTATGCCCCCAATCAAAATCAGAGCTGTTTTTTTTAAAAAAATAACAAATTTACTTTTAGACCATGCCAAAGGAGTAATTCTATTGGCCGGGGATTTTAACATCTCATTTGACCCCGCGTTAGACGCCTCTAGAGGCTCCTCTAGCATTCCCAGATCTGTACTTAAGTCATTGAAGAACTCCCTACAGAGTCTCTCACTCCACGATGTTTGGAGAGCGTTTCATCCTTCTGCGAAGGATTATACCTTTTTCTCCTCCCCACATAACCAGGGCCGGACTGGGAATAAAAAGCAGCCCTGGAAAAAATTTAGACCAGCCCACCAGCCCTATAATCCGTCAAAGACACATACATATACATATATATATATATATATATATATATATATATATATATATATATATATATATACACACATTTAAATATATATTTAATGTGTGTTTGAATATATATATATATACACTGTGTGTATATATATATATATATATATATATATATATATAAAAAATGTGCGTGTATATATATATATATATATATATATATATATAGTATATATATATATATATATATATATATATCCTTAATTTAATTATAAAAAAAGCATTATTTGGAGACAATTTAACCCTGTAGCTGATAAATAAATAAATTAAATATATTATGCAGCACAGTGCTTTACTAGACACCATATAGTCTTGAAACGTGTATAACTATTAACTAAGTACTTTAGCAATTAGGTAAGACTGACAGAGATTGTTGGCATAAGAAGGTCTGTGTTGTAGATAGGTTCGTTTTTAAAAATACACAGAGCCATGATAAATTACCCAAGACCAGGGATAGCAGTAGAGAGTTATAGCAAGAGGTCAGGAGCTCAGCTCGTTAGTTTAGAGGAATTCAGGACCCAGTTTTTTATTTACAATTTTCCACCTCTTGTTTTTGTTTTGTTTTTAAATCGTGCTCTGTGCTTTTTATCCCAAAATTTGAGACATATACATTTTATCAGTAGCCAGGATCAGAGAAAAAAACCCCACTAACTTACTAGGCTAGCTACTACTAGATAAGATGAATATCTTCTCTTCTGTCTTCTAGTCCTCACGGTCTAGACCTGGGTAGTAAATCTGTTTAGAATAGACACACACAGAATCCTTGCTGGCTTGCCGCTACCGTCCCTTACGCTCTGTGTACAGGAAGCATAATTGGAGCAAACCACTGGGCATAAGGCTGGAGGGGGTGCACCAAATGGCCAGACAAAGCACAAAAAAAGAGGAGGGTACAGTCGCACAGAAAAGAGGCACTACAAGGGCTGTTAAAATAAAAAATACCTTTATTTGATCAAAGTTAAAACAAATAAAGCTATTTTTTATTTTAACAGCCCTTTAGTGCCTCTTTTCTGTGCGGCTGTACACTACCCTCCTCTTTTTGTAGTAAAGCTCTTTACTGAGCCTGTCTAATCGTCACTGGCAGAGTGACATTCAAGCCTCTGATTCAATTCCTCTGAGCGTAGCTGCTGAGTCTGACAGTCACACAGTGAGTGATAGTATTAGTAACTATACACTGCAGTCAACTCAGTTTGTACTAGTTGCGGAGTCAGTCAGTCAGAGTGAGGCAGCCGCAGCAGCGGTCGGAGAGGGGGACAGGTTAAGGAGTTAATGTTATAACACAACCATATTAGAAGTTTAATAAACTAAAGAACAATTTTACTAATAACTACACACGGATGCTGCTGTAGCAGTGGGGAGGGGAGGTACTAACTTGTAGGGACTGGTGGATACCTTACCGGCCGGCGGGGCCGCAATTAGCAATAAATTTCAAAGCAAGCTGCAATAAATTTAGACAGCAGCCAGGCCAGCCCAGCTGAGCTGCCAGCCGGCAGCCCACCGGGATTTTTCCCGGTATCCCGGCTGCCCAATCCGGCCCTGCACATAACTGCTATACGCGTATTGATCACATATTTACAGATACTAATGGCCTTACCCTTATCAATCAGTGTAAAATAGGGAACATAACATGGTCAGATCACGCCCCAATCACCTGTTCAGTCACATGGCCAGATCTTCCAATCACGTCTCGTATTTGGAAGCTGGATGACACTTTGTTGTCTAACCCCTTGATACTTGAAGATGTAGGAAAACAGTTATCGGAATACTTCCTGTTGAATGTGAATACCTCCTCTTCCGCATTAATGGAATGGGAAGCTCACAAATCTGTAATTAGAGGTCTATTTATCAAACATAGAGCTAGAATCTCCAAACAATCAAGAGAAATGCATTCTAACCTCTTAAATAAGATTGACTCCCTTGAAAAAGAACACAAAAAGAATCCTGGTAATGACACTCTGAAGCAGGCCCCTATGCACTCTAGAAGGGAACTCAAACACTTCCTAACGGAGGTACACCAACTAGAATAAGTTGTGTTCCTCACAGCGTCTCCAATTTATACACTGGAGGTACACCAACGAAATGCCCTTCACCTCAAACAATTCTACTACGAGGGAGGTAACACACCAGGAAAAATTCTGGCAAGAACCCTTCGTAGGAAACAATTATCTGCATACACTCACTCCCTAACCACAAAAGAGGGTTCAGTCATACACGATAGTAAAGCCATTGCTTCTGCTTTTCGAACTTACTATAGTTCCCTATATGGCATTGACAAACCTGACAAACCAACATACCCACATGACGATAACGCAGACAGCATGACTAGCCTGGAGAGGTACTTCCAAAATCTAAATCTTCCCTCCCTAGCAGATGACGCAAAGACATACCTAGAATCCCCTATCTCTTTAGAGGAGTTACATCAGGCCATTAAAGATACTCCCTCTGGCAAAAGCCCGGGACCAGATGGCTTTTCCGCCAAATACTTTAAAACATTTAAGAATATTCTATCCCCCCACCTCTTACGACTTTTTAATAATTTAAGGGAAAACCCCAAATTGTCTAGCTCACTCTTAGAAGCTCATATAACAGTAATCCCCAAACCCGGCAAGACTGCCACATGCCCAGAAAATTTTAGACCAATCTCACTTATCAACACCGACATGAAATTACTGGCCAAAATTCTAGCCAACCGCCTAAATAAATATTTACCCACTTTAATCCATAACGATCAGGTAGGCTTTGTCCCAGGGCGTGAAGCCCGTGATAATACTATCAGAGTGCTACAGTTAATAAACCATGCTAGGATTACAAACACTCCCATGGCCCTTCTCGCTACCGACACAGAAAAGGCGTTCGATGGGGTGGGCTGGCCTTTTTTGCGAAGAGCTATGGAGGAGATGGGGATCCCAGTTCCCTTCTTGAACATGTCCTTAGCCCTTTGCTCATTTCCTAACGCCCGAATGGCACTCTGTCAGAGTCATTTAATATTTATAATGGCACCAGGCAGGGGTGCCCGCTGTCTCCCTTGCTTTTTGCTATAGCAATGGAAGTATTAGCACTAAAAATTAGGCAAAATCCAGGAATCAAGGGGTTAGCGGTAGGTGAGACCGAATACAAACAGGCTCTATATGCTGACGATGCCCTGTACACACTTACGGAAGTTGAGACTTCGGTCCCAGAACTTCTAGCTGAGCTGGATTGTTACAGTAGAGCTTCTAATTTCCAACTAAACATCTCCAAATCTGAGATAATGAATATTAACACTAGCCCGAGGGTTATAAATAATATAAAAGACAGATTTGGGATCCCCATTGCTCAAAAAAAACTTAAATGTCTAGGAATATTTGTAACCCCCTCAATGCAGGATCTATTTAAATTCAACTATGCTAATTTAAAAAACGAAATCATAAGAGACCTGTCCTCCTGGAAAAATAAGCACATATCATGGCTGGGGAGAATTGGAGTCTTAAAAATGAATATCCTCCCGAGACTTCTCTATCTCCTCCAGACACTCCCGATCAGAATACCTGAAAATTATATAACTCAACTACAAAAAGTTTTTGAACAATTCATTTGGCTTGGAACCAAACCAAGAATCCCTAAAAAAAAAACATGTTCCTCCCCAGGGACAATGGGGGCCTGGGCATCCCAAATCTGCAGGCTTACAAATATGCAATAACACTACAGCATGTAGTTGAATGGGCCCATAACACAGATGCCAAGGCCTGGGTTCAAATTGACAGGCACATTTTCAAACTTAATAACGTTGCAACATTGGCATGGACTTTGCCTATACAAAGACCTAAAATTTTGAACTTGTACTTTCTCACAACAAATATCCTTGCAGAGTGGGATAAGATCTTAGCCTCCACAACGCATATATCCTCAAGGCTAGCCCCAACCACTTCACTAATATAACATGCGGATCTGCCGTATCACCGGTTAGGTTTCACTCTAAAACACCCCTATAACCTTAACGTAGGATCAATACAATTTGTTACTGAGGAGGGCAAGTTTAAATCTCAAGAGGTGCTGATGGAAACCCATGGGGAAATTTTTTCCTTATGGCTCCACTACCACCAACTAATTCACTTCATCACCCACAATAAGTACAAATCCGATTTGGGCAGGGAACCCACAGTATTTGAGAGACTCTGCTTAATGGCATCAACTCCGGCCTATCTTATCTCCAAACTCTATAAACTTTTAAACAACCCAAATGTCTCAAACCTCCCTACATATGTACACTCTTGGTGTAGAGATCTCGGATGTGAGCTTGACGAAGAAATGTGGTTGAAGGCATTCAAACTATCTAAGAAATCCTCTGTTTCAGCGCAGATACAAGAGGTACATTTGAAATTGTCATGTAGATGGTATTTAACTCCATCTAGACTACATAGAATCTTTCCTTCACTAAACAACTCATGTTGGAGGGGATGTGGAGCAGAGGGTTCCTTATTACACCTATGGTGGACATGTCCACTTTTAGATAACTACTGGGCAAACATTTTCTTAGCCATTTCAGAGATAATTTCGGTACGAATCGACCCGGACCCAAGGGTCATTCTGTTCCTTTCCCTACCTAAGTTGATTGGCCTCGGTAAAAAACCTTTACTATTGATAATGATTACGGCTGCAAACAAGCTAATACCTAAGTTTTGGAAATCTAAAACAATTCCTTCCTTGGAGGATTGGAAAATAATGGTGACAGACCTCTTATCGTTGGAAAGATACCATTATCTTAAAACTAGCAAACTAGAAACATACGAAATTATGAAGTCGCTTTGGAATCACACAATCTGAATACACCTACTGGGACGAGACCAATTGACCATACAATTTCTTGGATGTGTGGGCAACTTTCCCCCCCTCCCCCCCCCCTTTTTTTTTCCCTCTTCTTCTTCGTCCTTTCCCTCATCTTAAACTCGACCTATTCACTCATCCAAATACCCCTCCCCCCCTCCCCCTACGACTATTTATGATATTTTTTTTTCTTCTCTAATTCAAGCTTGGATCTTTGCATCTACTATGTACATTTATCTTTAAAAAAAAAAATTGTTAAACTGTTTGATTTTAGGGGCATTACTTGTCTGATTCACCATTTTGTCACCTCTAATTCTTGTGCCTAGTATGATGGCAACCTTGGTTAGGCAAAGTTTTATATTATCATTACATTACGTGTATACATAGAATCATTTGTAAAGCCTGCTTTTACTTGACACAGTTGGTAATGTATATTGTTGCTGTCAATTTCGATACCATTAATAAAGATGATTTAAAAAAAAGAGAGGCATTCTTACACTGTGTACGAGACCTCCTAGTTATGGGAGTGATCCATCCAGTTCCAAAAGAGGAACAAGGACAGGGTTTTTACTCAAATCTGTTTGTGGTTCCCAAGAAAGAGGGAAAATTCAGACCAATTTTGGATCTAAAGATCTTAAACAAATTCCTCAGAGTTCCATCATTCAAGATGGAAACTATTCGTACCATCCTACCCATGATCCAGGAGGGTCAATATATGACTACAGTGGATCTAAAGGATGCTTACCTTCACATTCCGATACACAAAGATCATCATCGGTTTCTCAGGTTTGCCTTTCTAGACAGGCATTACCAGTTCGTAGCTCTTCCCTTCGGGTTGGCTACAGCCCCAAGAATCACAAAGTTTCTAGGGTCCCTTCTGGCGGTCCTCAGGCCGCGGGGCATAGCAGTAGCCCCTTATTTAGACGACATCCTGATACAGGCGTCAAACTTTCAAATTGCCAAGTCTCATACGGACGTAGTACTGGCATTTCTAAGATTGCATGGGTGGAAGGTGAACGAGGAAAAGAGTTCTCTATCCCCACTCACAAGAGTTTCCTTTCTATTGACTCTGATAGATTCTGTAGAGATGAAAATTTACCTGACGGAGTCCAGGTTATCAAAGCTTCTAAATTCCTGCCGGATTCTTCATTCCATTCCGCGACCTTCGGTAGCTCAGTGTATGGAAGTAATCGGCTTAATGGTAGCGGCAATGGACATAGTGCCGTTTGCACGCTTACATCTCAGACCACTGCAACTATGCATGCTCAGTCAGTGGGATGGGGATTACACAGATTTGTCCCCTCAACTGATTCTGGACCAAGAGACCAGGGATTCTCTGCTCTGGTGGCTATCTCGGGTCCATCTGTCCAAAGGTATGACCTTTCGCAGGCCAGAATGAACAATTGTAACAACAGATGCCAGCCTTCTAGGTTGGGGTGCAGTCTGGAACTCCCTGAAGGCTCAGGGATCGTGGACTCAGGAGGAGTCTCTCCTTCCAATAAATATTCTGGAACTAAGAGCGATATTTAATGCTCTTCAGGCTTGGCCTCAGCGTCTCTGAGGTACATCAGATTTCAGTCGGACAACATCACGACTGTGGCTTACATCAACCATCAAGGGGGAACAAGAAGTTCCCTAGCGATGTTAGAAGTCTCAAAGATAATTCGCTGGGCAGAGATTCACTCCTGCCACCTATCAGCTATCCATATCCCAGGTGTGGAGAACTGGGAGGCGGATTTTCTAAGTCGACAGACTTTTCATCCGGGGGAGTGGGAACTCCATCCGGAGGTGTTTGCACAAGTGATTCATCGCTGGGGCAAACCAGAACTGGATCTCATGGCGTCTTGCCAGAACGCCAAGCTTCCTTGTTACGGATCCAGGTCCAGGGACCCCAGGGCGACTCTGATAGATGCTCTGGCAGCGCCCTGGTCTTTCAACCTGGCTTATGTGTTTTCACCGTTTCCTCTGCTCCCTCGACTGATTGCCAAGATCAAGCAGGAGGGAGCATCAGTGATTTTAATAGCGCCTGCGTGGCCACGCAGGACCTGGTATGCAGATCTAGTGGACATGTCATCCTTTCCACCATGGACTCTGCCTCTGAGACAGGACCATCTACTTCAGGGTCCTTTCCACCATCCAAATCTAATTTCTCTGAGACTGACTGCTTGTAGATTGAACGCTTGATTTTATCAAAGCGTGGCTTCTCCGAGTCAGTCATTGATACCTTAATACAGGCACAAAATCCTGTCACCAGGAAAATTTACCATAAAATATGGCATAAATATCTTTATTGGTGTGAATCCAAGGGTTACTCGTGGAGTAAGGTCAGGATTCCTAGGATATTATCTTTTCTCCAAGAAGGCTTGGAAAAAGGTTTGTCAGCTAGTTCCTTAAAGGGACAGATTTCTGCTCTGTCTATTCTTTTACACAAGCGTCTGGCAGATGTTCCAGACATTCAGGCATTTTGTCAGGCTTTGGTTCGAATCAAGCCTGTGTTCAAACCTGTTGCTCCACCATGGAGCTTAAACTTGGTTCTTAAGGTTCTTCAAGGAGTTCCGTTTGAACCTCTTCATTCCATAGATATAAAACTTTTATCTTGGAAAGTCCTTTTTTTGGTAGCTATTTCCTTGGCTCGTAGAGTCTCCGAGTTATCTGCCTTACAATGTGATTCTCCTTATCTGATTTTTCATTCTGATAAGGTAGTCCTGCGTACCAAACCTGGGTTTTTACCTAAGGTGGTATCTAACAAGAATATCAATCAAGAGATTGTTGTTCCATCCTTGTGTCCTAATCCTTCTTCAAAGAAGGAACGTCTATTACACAATTTGGTCGTGGTTTGTGCTTTAAAGTTTTACTTACAAGCTACTAAGGATTTTCGACAAACATCTGCTTTGTTTGTTGTTTACTCTGGTCAGAGGAGAGGTCAAAAGGCTTCGGCAACCTCTCTTTCTTTTGCCTAAGAAGCATAATATGCTTAGCCTATGAGACTGCTGGACAGCAGCCCCCTGAAAGAATTGCAGCTCATTCTACTAGAGCTGTGGCTTCCACTTGGGCCTTTAAAAATGAGGCTTCTGTTGAACAGATTTGCAAGGCGGCGACTTGGTCTTCGCTTCATACTTTTTCAAAATTCTACAAATTTGATACTTTTGCTTCTTCGGAGGCTATTTTTGGGAGAAAGGTTTTACAGGCAGTGGTACCTTCCGTTTAAGTACCTGCCTTGTCCCTCCCTTCATCCGTGTACTTTAGCTTTGGTATTGGTATCCCATAAGTAATGGATGATCCGTGGACTGGATACACCTTACTAGAGAAAACACAATTTATGCTTACCTGATAAATTTATTTCTCTAGTGGTGTATCCAGTCCACGGCCCCCCCTGTCATTTTAAGGCAGGTTATTTTTAAATTTAAACTACAGTCACCACTGCGCCCTATGGTTTCTCCTTTCTCTGCTTGTTTTCGGTCGAATGACTGGATATGGTAGTGAGGGGAGGAGCTATATAACAGCTTTGCTGTGGGTCCTCTTGCAACTTCCTGTTGGGAGTGAGAATATTCCATAAGTAATGGATGATCCGTGGACTGGATACACCACTAGAGAAATACATTTATCAGGTAAGCATAAATTGTGTTTTTATGATTCAGATAGAGCATTCCATTTCAACTTTCCAATTTACGTCTATTATTTAATTTGTTTCCTTCTCTTATTATCTTTGCTGAAAGGTTTATCTAGGTAAGAAAAGGAGCAGCAAAGAACCTAGGCTCTAGCTGTTGATTGGTGGCTGCATATATATACCGATTGTCATTGGCTCACCCATGTGTTAAGTTAGACACCAGTAGTGCATTGCTGCTCTTTCAACAAATGATACCAAGAGAATGAAGCACATTTGATAATAGAAGTAAACTGGAAAGTTGTTTAAAATTGTATTATTTACCTAAATCATGAAATAAAAAATTTGGGTTTCATGTCCCTTTAAGAGCATTTTACATTTATAAGAAATGTTACTTAAAGGGCTTTTCATTAACTTCCAATCAAATTGTAGGAAAAGCCCAAATAAATTCAAACAATTACCTATATATTGGTATTTATTATAAGCATATAATAATCTTATCAATAGGCTTTTCACTAACCTCCAATCAAAAAAAAAAGACAATTGAATACCATATTTATAATGTAGGTATTATTTATATTAATTCATAACGTTTTTTGTTAGATAGTTGCACTTTTATGTAATTTTATTTTACTTTTTATTTTTTTATAATTATTTTCTCTTTTTATCTATATATTTGTTTTGTTTAGAACTAGATTTCAGTGTCTCTAACCAGACTAAAGCACTCACTGTTTTTCTTAAATTATTTATAATGATACAATTGTGTTTGCAAGAAATGTTTTGTTTTGTTTTTTTTTATCACTTTTTGCAATAACGTACACAGGACCTGCTCGCAGTGTGCAGAATTCCAACAATGCATGAATTCACCTGCATTTAGAGAATGTTTTGGAGGAAAGTGTAAGTTCACCTAGTTTACCACCATATGTGCAGCAGATCACATACACTGTAAAAGTTATCATAATAACAGATATCATTTATAAAGAACGCACATATTGCAAAAAAGCTTCTAAATAAGTTTAAAAAGTATTACTGTATATTTAAAATCCCACTTTTGTGTCCCTTGAAAGTGTGTCAATCTAACGTGACAATCAACTGTGATAATATCACTATTATCTGCTTACTACAAATATCTGTATTTTTAAGATTTTACTGATCATAAAATATTAACAGTATTCCAGTTAGAGTAGTGATATCTTTTATTGGACCGATCAGTATTGGTTCGGACTTATTCTTTACTTTATTTGTCTATTTATGTAGGAAGCCCAGCTTTTTTGGAACAAGATACCACTTTATTTGTGTAAATTGCTTCAGCCTTGAGAAATAGAGGAAACTGTTTAAACCTTATCTTAAAATCCCACTTTACTCCACTAAAAGGTGCTTCTACCATAATTTTTTATATATACAGTGTGTGTGTGCATGTATGTGTGTGTGTGTGTATATATATATCTATTATACACTGTATCCAAACATCCAAATTTTGCAATATTTGTATCTTTAAAATGGGACAGTTTGGCGAGGGGATGAAACCATGTGTATACAGCAATATCTTATGTCATTTAGGCAATATTTACATGTCATAATACAGCTTATACATGCAACCTAAAGGTAGTTTTATATAAATTCTGAAACTTTTGTATACATAGTATCATCAGAAACATCTATTTATCAAGCCGTCAACCGCAAATACGCTGGAATTCCGCAGCGTATTTGTGGCGAACCTGATTCCCCTTTGTTATCAAACCCTACAGACCGGCAAAAGTAGAATTTTGTGACGTAACATACGATCCGCCGGACTCAGTCCGACACAGATCAATGCTTACGTCATTACAGATGTTCCGAATGCAAATTCGGCACAATCTGAATACTTTTGCTAGTTATCAAATTTCTACCACTATTCCGGCCAAGCGTACCTGGTTTTCAATCCACCGCCTCCAGGAATAGGAATCAATGGGAGTCTGAAAGCAGCGAAAGCTCATGTTCGCTGCTGCCCGATATCCCATTAATTCCTATGCTAATGTTTACACCTAACACGTACCCAGAGTCTAAACACCCCTATACCGCCGCCATCTACATTATACTTATTAACCCCTAATCTGCCCCCCTACATCGCCGCCACCTACATTATACTTATTAACTCCTAATCTGCCCCCCCACACCGCCACCACCTACCTACATTTATTAACCCCTAATCTGCCGCCCCCAACGTCGCCGCCACTATATTAAATGTATTCACCCCTAAACCTAAGTCTAACCCTAACACCCCCTAACTTGAATATAATTTAAATAAATCTAAATAAATATTCCTATCATTAAATAAATTATTCCTATTTAAAACTAAATACTTACCTGTAAAATAAACCCTAAGATAGCTAAAATATAAGTAATAGTTACATTGTAGCTAGCTTAGGGTTTATTTTTATTTTACAGGCAAGTTTGTATTTATTTTAACTAGGTACAATAGTTAATAAATAGTTATTAACTATTTAATAACTTCCTAGTTAAAATAAATACAAATATACCTGTAAAATAAAATCTAACCTAAGTTACAATTACACCTAACACTACACTACAATTAAATTAATTACCTAAACTAAATACAATTAAATAAAATTATCTAAAGTACAAAAACAAACAAACATTAAATTACAGAAAATAATAAACAAATTACAAGATTTTTAAACTAATTACACCTAATCTAATCCCCCTAACAAAATAAAAAAGCCCCCACAAAATAAAAAAGCCCTACCCTACACTAAATTACAAATAGCCCTTAAAAGGGCCTTTTGTGGGGCATTGCCCCAAAGTAAAGCCCGTGACACACTGCAAGCGATGCGGCGCGAGGCAAAGCAGCTGCTTTGCTCCGCGTCGCATCACTTCTGAAGTTCAAATATTTCATCTCTGAGTGCTTAGCTACGCGACCTGACGCAGCAGAGTGCTCAGAGATGAAAAGGCAAGACTCACTGAGCGCGCACAGCTGCATCTACACGCTGTGCACCGCTCCGCTTGCAGTGTGTCACAGCCTTAATCAGCTCTTTTACCTGTAAAAAAAAAAATCACAACCCCCCCCAACATTAAAACCCACCACCCACACAACCAACCCTACTCTAAAACCCACCCAATCCCCCCTTAAAAAAACCTAAGACTAGCCCCTTGAAGATCACCCTACCGTGAGAAGTCTTCACCCAACCGGGCTAAAGTCCTCAACGAAGCCGGCAGAAGTGGTCCTCCAGACGGGCAGAAGTCTTCATCCAGACGGCATCTTCTATCTTCATCCATCCGGCGCGGAGCAGCTCCATCTTCAAGACATCCGACGTGGAGCATCCTCTTCATCCGACGGCTTATTGGACAATGACGGTTCCTTTAAGTGACGTCATCCAAGATGGCGTCCCTTCAATTCCGATTGGCTAATAGAACTCTATCAGCCAATCGGAATTAAGGAAGGAAAAATCCTATTGGCCAATAGAATGCGAACTCAATCCTATTGGCTGATTGGATCAGCCAATAGGATTGAACTTCAATCCTATTGGCTGATTGCATCAGCCAATAGGATTTTTCCTACCTTAATTCCGATTGGCTGATGGATGAAGATAGAAGATGCCGTCTGGAGGAAGACTTCTGCCCGTCTGGAGGACCACTTCTACCCGTCTGGAGGACCACTTCTGCCGGCTTCGTTGAGGACTTTGGCCCGGTTGGGTGAAGACTTCTCACGGTAGGGTGATCTTCAAGGGGTTATTGTTAGGTTGTTTTTTTTTACAGGTAAAAGAGCTGATTACTTTGGGGCAATGCCCCGCAAAAGGCCCTTTTAAGGGCTATTTGTAATTTAGTGTAGGGTAGGGCTTTTTTATTTTGGGGGGGCTTTTTTATTTTGTTAGGGGGATTAGATTAGGTGTAATTAGTTTAAAAATCTTGTAATTTGTTTATTATTTTCTGTAATTTAGTGGGGGTTTTTTTGTACTTTAGATAATTTTATTTAATTGTATTTAGTTTAGGGAATTAATTGTAGTGTAGTGTTAGGTGTAATTGTAACTTTTGTTAGGTTTTATTTTACAGGTATATTTGTATTTATTTTAACTAGGAAGTTATTAAATAGTTAACTATTTAATAACTATTGTACCTAGTTAAAATAAATAAAAATATACCTGTAAAATAAAAATAAACCCTAAGATAGCTACAATGTTTTATATTGTAGCTATTTTAGGGTTTATTTTACAGGTAAGTATTTAGTTTTAAATAGGAATAATTTATTTAATGATAGGAATATTTATTTAGATTTATTTAAATTATATTTGTTAGGGTTAGACTTAGGTTTAGCGGTTAATACACTTAATATAGTGGCGGCGACGTTGGGGGCGGCAGATTAGGGGTTAATAAATGTAGGTAGGTGGCGGTGTAGGGGGGGCAGATTAGTGGTTAATAAATATAATGTAGGTGGCGGCAGATTAGGGGTTAATAAGTATAATGTAGGTGGCGGTGGTGTACGGGTGGCAGTTTAGGGGTTAATCAATATAATGTAGGTGGCGGCGGTATAGGGAGCGGCAGATTAGGAGTTAATAAGTATAATGTAGGTGACGGCGATGTAGGGGGGGCAGATTAGGGGTTAATAAGTATAATGCAGGTGGCGGTGGGCTCCGGGAGCGGCGGTTTAGGGGTTAATACATTTATTAGAGTTGCGGTTATTTTTTTTGAACGTCATCGGAGGATTGTTTCCAAATCACAACCTGATCAAGATCATTGTTCACTTTATTGTACCATGCTCCAAAGCTGAGTGAAGCAGCGAAGGCTTTATCCAGTGTGGAAGCATGTAAAGTATACAGCACTGTCAATTGGGTTGTGATTTTTAATCGGCCCTGTGACAAAGTTTTCAAAAAACAAAAAACAAATAAAACCTTTACAGCTAACAAATAGGCTATGAAGAGGGAGCTGGGCCATTTTGGGGGACAAAATCTATTAAAAATTGGCTGCATAAAAGGTAAGTCTCAGAATACTTCTTTACTTGTCCACATATTACACAATAATGTAGTATAAAAAAATAACTTTACTGTCTCTTTAATTAAAATGGGATGACAGGTTTACAGTTTATGCAGATAACAGTGTATAGTTGCTTAAAGGGACAGTCTACACCAGAATTTTTATTGTTTTAAAAGATAGATAATCCCTTTATTACCCATTTCCCAGTTTTGCATAACTAACACATTTATAATAATATACTTTTAACCTCTGTGATTATCTTGTATCTAAGCCTCTGCAAACTGCCCCTTTTTTCAGTTCTTTTGACAGACTTGCAGTCTAGCCAATCAGTGCCTGCTCCCAGATAACTTCTCGTGCACAAGCACAGTGTTATCTATATGAAATACGTGAACTAGCACCCTCTAGTGGTGAAAAACTGTTAAAATGCAATCTGAAAGAGGTGGGCTTCAAGGTCTAAGAAATTAGCATATGAACCTCCTAGGTTAAGCTTTCAACTAAGAATACCAAGAGAACAAAGCAAAATTGGTGATAAAAGTAAATTGGAAAATTGTTTAAAATTACATGCTCTATCTGAATCATGAAAGTTTATTTTGGCCTAGACTGTCCCTTTAAAGGAACATGAAACCCAAAACATTTCTTTCATGATTAAACAACTTTCTAATTTACTTCTAATTTGTTTCATTATCTTGGTATCATTTGTTGAAGGAGCAGCAATGCACTAATGGTTTATAACTAAATACATGGGTGAGCCAATGACAATCGGTATATATATGCAGCCACCAATCAGCAGCTAGAACCTAGGTTCTCTGCTGTCCCTGAGCTTGCCTAGATAAACCTTTCAATAAAGGATAACAAGAGAAGGAAGCAAATTAAATAATAGAAGTAAATTGGAAATTTGTTTAAAATTGTATGCTTTGTCTGAATCATGAAATAAAATGTTTGGGTTTCATGTCCCTTAAACATGTATAAGTATACCTCAATGAAGTAAATAAAAACATATCCCAACTGTAAATGCAGCAAATGAAATATACATTTTGATTTATAATTTACTTGCATTATTAGAACATGGAGATTGTACCACAGCTTACTTTAGTATTCAGAGCAATCCCCACAAATGCTATGGAGTTTATTTATCATGAGGCAAATGTTATTTATAAAGCAGTGATTTAAACCACTGTTTCCTAAACCCTCTAATTAACTAATTTAACCCGGGTGACTGACAAGCCCTGTTCTTACGCAGTTGGTTACGCGATAGCAGGGTGTGGCATTGAATGAGGGGTTGCTTGTTCAGTACTAAATATGAAGAACAAATGTGCCCCACAATTTGCAATGGAATGTGGAGAGATTCACATGTCTATCCCTATGTGTGGTCCGTTCTATTTATTTCGGATTTCAAACAAAATCTACTTTACATGAGTGATGTACCTAGTATATCTTTAAAATGGGTCTTTACTGAGTTCCCTTTGCCACAGCTCTAATAAGATGATAACTTTGTTCCAATTTGAATTATTAGGCTTTTATTGAAAATTATTTGTAGCGTCAAGAGACACTTTTTATAGTAGAGCAACAGAAATTCGATCTTTGTCAACGTTTTTGTGAGGTTTACTTCCTTTAAGAAAACAAATACAATATTTTTGATGTTTAATATGCTCTGTGCCACCTCCATACTGGTCCACAAACTTAAAAGGACATTAAACACCTTGTAATTACAAGACATTTCTGTTGAGTTGCTATAGAATAACTTATCAGCCATGTATTTTTAAAACAAATTAACACTCTTTTTACTACAATTATTTTTTCATAAGCCAAACTCCATTTACCTTATTATGAGGAGCCGATTTGGGCTTTAATCCACAGGCAACAAGTCTAGCCACTGTCATAAAGTTAGTATAAAGTACACTGTTTTGCAGTTGTCACCTGGTAATCCAATTAGAGGCAGGTATGTAGCAGAGTTAGCCTTGAGAAGCCAGTAGGGTGCATTAAAAGTTCTGAGAATTAAAAATTGCTCAATTTAATTTTCAGAGCTAAATTACACGAAAATGAGGCAAAATAATGAATGAAAATATATTGCAAAGTGGTTTTCTTATGTATAACTAAACATTTTTATATAAAAATCTCAAGGCCTTTACCGTCCCTTTTAACACCTACTGCAATTAATTTGGTTTTCTTAGGGAAAATAGCTGTTTGTATTTTTAATTATTCAATGCAGCTTTATAAATGTGTCATGTATATTGGATTGACTGGGAATGTTTGTCATTATGTTACTGCTTATTGCATAATGTTTTATGGGTTAAAGTGTATCCTGCAAGTAATTATGATTGTGCTATCACTTTTTATTATCTGTCACCAACGTTCAGGGCCTGCTTCTTACAATTACCATTTGTAGGTGATTTAAAGGGACAGTCTTTTCCAGAATTGTTATTGTTTAAAAAGATAGATAATCCCTTTATTACCCATTCCCGGTTTTGCATAACCAACACAGTTATATTAATATATGTTTTACCTCTGTGATTTTCTTGTATCAAAGCCTCTGCAGACTGCCCCCCTTATTTTAGTTCTTTTGACAGACTTTTAGCCAATCAGTGCGACTTCTAGGTAACTCCACAGGAGTGAGCACAATGGTATCTATATGGCACACATGAACTAGCGCTGTCTAACTGTGAAAATCTGTCAAAATGCCCTGAAATAAGAGGCAGCCTACCTAGGTCTAGCTTTCATCAAATAATACCAAGAGACCAAAGCAAATTTGATGATAAAATTAAATTAGAAAGTTGTTTAAAATTGCATGCCCTATCTGAATCGTGAAAGTTTAATTTTTACTAGATTGTCCTTTTAAAGTAAAATAGACTTGCCAAACTGTGATTAGCCAGGATGCCACAGCATTGAACATTTGTTGGCTTATTCCACATAAATCGTTATACAAACACCCTTATCTGGTTACTAAAAAGATTTGTCTGACTCCTTAATTTCTGCTAGCTCGTAAATATGAAATACATTTATTAATAAATATATTTTAAAATTTGCTATTTATGTTGGAATGTATTTTATTTTTTAATGATTTTTATTGAATAATAAATTACAATACAAAAAGTATAACACAATATCACCATTACAATCCACAATAAAAGAACAATAAGAATTCCAAGACCATTGAATTAAATGGACTTGGCATGGACTGTTAATTGTGGCATAGCTTTTTTGGGAAATGTAAATTGCATGGTACAGTACCACAAATAATTTTATTTCTTAAAGAAATACTTACTGTTATAAGAGTGCCATGAAGAAACCATATAATTATCTGGTGTAGAAGAAAGATGTATACTACACTTGTAATTCTTTTTAACTTAAAGGGACAGTCAACACCAAAATTGTTTAAAAAGATAACGCCTTTACAACCCATTCCCCAGCTTTGCACAACCAACATTGTTATATTAATATACTTTATAACATTTAAATCTTTACATTTCTGCCTGTTTCTAAGCCACTACAAACCGCCTCTAATCACATGCTTTTTTATTTGCTTTTCACAACAAGAGACTGCTAGATAACATTGTGCTCATGCCCATGGAGTTGTGCAGGAAACTGCACTAATTGGCCTTTAAAGGACAGTCTAGTCAAAATAAAACTTTCATGATTCAGATAGGGCATGTGATTTTAAACATATTTGCAATGTACTTTTATCATCAAATTTGCTTTGTGCTCTTGGTATTCTTTGTTGAAAGCTAAACCTAGGTAGGCTCATGTGCTAATTTCTAAGCTCTTAAAGACCACCTATTATCTCAGTGCATTTTGACAGTTTTCTCAGCTAGACAGTGGTTGTTTGTGTGTGCTATATAGATAACATTGTGCTCACTCCCATGGAGTTATTTATGAGTCAACACTGATTCGCTGAAATGCATGTCTTTCAAAAGCGCTTATGGTATTCAGAGACTTAGATAAAAAGTTATCACAGAGGTAAAAAGTATATTAATATAACTGTTGGATATGCAAAACTGGGAAATGGGTAATAAATGGATTATCTTTTTAAGCACAAATTCTGGAGTAGAATGTACCTTTTAAATGTAGCACTGTTGCCTTTCTTGTAGCAACATTTATCCAGTAGCAAACTTACAAATAAACTGCTTGCTAATAATACTAATGTAATTTATTGACCAATAAATGATTCTGGTTGTGATTAGAAACCTCAAATCAAATGTACCTATGCCCCAGAATATTTTTACTCTACTACAGCAATACAAAATTAAAGCCGTACCTCTGTGGGTGTTCAGTCGGGTTGGGGTACCCTTCTTCGCGCTTTCTGTGTCAAGGACCATTGATCCTGCTGATCCCAGAAGTGTGAAGAGTATGGTAACCCAGAAATGTTCTGTGCACAGCATCTTGTAGGACTTATTGCAAGCTGCCGTTAATCTGCATGAGGATTCCTTCAGTCCCCCAAATTTATACCCTCAAGCTCGGATCAGTTAACTATTTGTGTGCTAAACATTTCCACATCAAACACATGGTATGTGGGAGGGGAGAATTAGGAAAATCAAAGCAGGATATCCCAAATGCTGCAGCATCCCATCCCTTCTGAAATATGCTTATTATGTTGTAAAGACAATATATCTAGATGCAAATATTTGTGTGACTATACCTTTGTATCTGTCTTTTAACCAACCTGTCAGTCTATCGGTTTTCTATTTATGTATGTCTCATACAATCTCTGCTATTATTCTTACTCTCCATTTATCACATACAATATTCAGTGTACGGTGTACTACAGTTTGTAGTCCAGTCTTTACTTTTGTGTTTTTATTTTGGCATCTGCCTATTAATTTATTTCTTTAATACCCATATTTTCTGGGAGACTTGTTTAACGTATTCAGAATTTAGACTAAATGAAAGCTGCTTTTTAATCTGTTAGTAAAATAAATTTATACAAAATCTAGGTTTTTGTAGATATTTCTAGTAAAAAAGAATTGGAATCTAACAAGTATTTATATGTATTAAGCTTTATTTAAACATTAACGTACAGTTTTCTAAGGGTCTTTGGAATGTGTTAATTCTATTTAAAAATATTACAAGTAAAAAATGTACTTATAATTTATATAATTTTTTGTTAGTTATTTTCTTCGTTTGATTAAAATATAGATTTCAGATACATTGGGGTAGATATAAAATTCACTGATACATAAGTTTAATTAAATGCAGACTGACTGGGCGGATTAGTGGTTGCATGGTAGTTTAGTGGATATATGGCTACAGATGGAGATGTACGAACATAAGCAAAGGCTGACAGCTAACAAGTTATTGAGTGCCGTGTAGTATAGATTAACCCACCTAAACCTAGGAAACAACAAAGAGAACAGATCTGTATTTTGTCTTGCAGTGTTTTCTGATTCTAGAATAGGAAACGGGTTACACACTCTAAACCTACCTGTATTACACACATGGGTGCATCAGAGGGTTAATCAAATGAGGGAGTTGGGGGTATCGGAACTAAATTCCTGTGCTGATTACACACAGACCTACAGTCTGAATACCTCTAGGAGGGAGAAACATTAGGGATTAGGTGCTCATCCCAGTCACGGAAAGAACATGCTCCCTCCAACACACCCACGTATGTCTGGGAAAGGATCAGACGTAGCGCCTTCCATCCTTCACACAAATTTATGATAGATGGAGATTTGTGTTATATATATATATATATATATATATATCTAAATACTTTTATTTATATATATATTAAATAATTTCTCTTTGAGTTTCAAGGAACAAACGACAACTGAACAGTTAACCACTATATAAACCAAGTAATACAGTGGCTTGAAACTATTTATAGTATGCCGTTACATGCAAGATATTGACCCTCAGAATATGACCAAAAAAAAGTACTACGTAGTCATTAGGATAATTGCAGGTGTTTTTGTAAGTCACAAGTTTGAGAAGAACAAAACAGATTACATTTACTTTGTTACCTCACCAATAATCAATTGCATGAGTGCACTGATTTCCAGTTTAAACTTTTGATATTTTACTTTATTAAGCAAGAGATTGGTTAAAATTTGACACAGTTTGTTTAAGCAATGCTGTTGTTTTTTTTTTCTTTAACCTTTTTTCTTTAACAGTCAGTTATCTCATATCCTATCTACGTAATAACTTTTGACCTTTAGAATGTTATCATTTTACAGGACCACTAAATCTGAATTAAGGAACCTATTTCTCCCCAAGCTCTTATGCATGAACTATTACTATTACTACAATAACTGTAGCATGAGGTAACATCAAGTGAGTCATTTATGTATGGAATGTTTGAAAGACATTGTTACTTTACTATTTACCTCTCAACGTTTTGTCTCAGGATATTGCAAATGGAATCTAAGGCGCTAGAGATTTATATGATTTGAGTGGGTAGGAGGTCCTTATTTCTCATCCTGTGGTTGATGTACCGTTTGTGGTACCTAGGGCTTTGGAAAGGGTTACTCAGTGGCATTTCTTTTCATTTTTGTCCTGATGCTGCTAAGGTAAACATTCAGTGAATCCCAGAAATCACCCCTAACAGGCCAGATTGTATTTCTCTGCCTGAGCTGATCAGCTGCTCACTGACTGTGACTGACTCACCTGTACTCAGATAGGAAAATCCTTAGAATCTGTCCTGTAAATAACATTTGAGGGTTGGAGTTGAGAGATGCTGATATAAGGCTAGATTATGCGTGGCATGCTAACTGTTGTGCACAAGCGATAAGGGGTATATTGTAGCGCGCGTCAGAAGTAGTGAATATTACGAGTTGAAAGTAAACACGTTCGCTTGAGCACAATTTAATTTAACATGCATCAGGTTAGCGTGACTTCAGAGCTCTGGTTAACTGTTATGCGAGACAAAAAAGTGGCACAAAACACATCAAAAATACCTTTAAAAGTACAGTTACACTCATAATAACACCGATTTAATTAAAAAGGAATATTGCATTTAAAAGTTATAAGGGCTATATGAGGTCTCAGGTATTAGAGAGAAAAAAAGCAAGCAAAGGGCTTTAACATAGAGATACATACATACACATAAATATGTGTATGTATGCATATATATATGTGTGTGTACATATGTATTTAAATATTTCTGTGTTTTACTTTATATTTACTGTAGATATTTATCATTCCACTATTCACTTACATGATAATGTCCTTTTTTATTGTAAATACATTTTTCTATATATATCTGTACATAGCTATACCTGCATATCTATTCCTATAGCTATATAGGTATAAATGTGTATTTTACATGAACAGTATCATATATAAATATATATAATTTATTTTTTTAAATAAGAAAGCATTCATTATTTCTCTTGTAAGATGTATCGAGTCCACGGATTCATCCATACTTATGGGATATTCTCCTTCCCTACAGGAAGTGGCAGAGAGAGCACCCACAGCAGAGCTGTCCATATAGCTCCTCCCTTAGCTCCACCCCCAGTCATTCTCTCTGCCTGCTTAACTGCTAGGAAGGGCAAAGGGAGTGTGGTGAGCTATTTTTGGGAGAAAGGTTCTACAAGCAGTGGTGCCTTCCATTTAAGGTACCTGTCTTGTCCCTCCCTTCATCCGTGTCCTAAAGCTTTGGTATTGGTATCCCATAAGTATGAATGAATCTGTGGACTCGATACATCTTACAAGAGAAAACAGAATTTATGCTTACCTGATAAATTTCTTTCTCTTGTGATGTATAGAGTTCACGGCCCGCCCTGTCTATTTAAGACAGGTAGTATATTTTTCTCTTGTAAGGTGTATCCAGTCCACGGATCATCCATTACTTGTTGGATATTCTCATTCCCAACAGGAAGTTGCAAGAGGACACCCACAGCAGAGCTGTCTATATTGCTCCTCCCCTCACTACCATATCCAGTCATTCTCTTGCAACTCTCAACAAGCATGGAGGTAGTAAGAGATAAATGGTGAAATGTAGCTGTTCTTTTGCTTCAATCAAGAGTTTATTATTTTTAAATAGTACCGGAGTTGTGCTATTTTGCTCCAGGCAGAAAAAAAAAAAGAATCTGCCTGTGATTTCTATGATCTTAGCAGGTTGTAACTAAGATCCATTGCTGTTCTCACACATGACTGAAGAGAGAGATAACTTCAGCGGGGGAATGGCGTGCAGGTTATCCTGCTATGAGGTATGTGCAGTTAATATTTTTCTAGAAGATGTGAAGGCTAGAAAATGCTGCTGATACCAAATTTATGTAAGGTAAGCCTGAATACAGTGATTTAATAACGACTGGTATCATGCTTACTTTCTGAGGTAATACTCTTTTATATTTACAATATAAAACGTTTGCTGGCATGTTTAAACGTTTTTATATATACTTTGGTGATAAAACTTTATTGGGGCCTAGTTTTTTTTTTTCCACATGGCTGGCTTAAATTTGCCTAGAAACAGTTTCCTGAGGCTTTCCACTGTGTTACTATGAGTGGGAGGGGCCTAGTTTAGCGCTTTTTTAGCGCATTAACTATTACAGACTGAGACATACAGCTTCCTCCAGGGGTCCCCTGAATGCTATAGGACATCTCTAAAGGGCTCTTAGGCTTCCAAAATCGTTTGTTGGGGAAGGTAGGCCCACAGCAAGGCTGTGGCAGTTTGGTGTGACTGTTAAAAAACGTCTATATCGTTTTTTTGATCCGTTTTTTGAACTAAGGGGTTAATCATCCATTTGCAAGTGGGTGCAATGCTCTGTTAGCTTATTATACACACTGTAAAAATTCGTTTGATTTACTGCCTTTTTTCACTGTTTTTCAAATTCTGACAAAATTTGTTTCTCTTAAAGGCACAGAACCGTTTTTATATTTGCTTGTTAACTTGATTTAAAGTGTTTTCCAAGCTTGCTAGTCTCATTGCTAGTCTGTATAAACATGTCTGACATAGAGGAAACTCCTTGTTCATTATGTTTAAAAGCCATGGTGGAACCCCCTCTTAGAATGTGTACCAGATGTACTGATTTCACTTTAAGCAATAAAGATCATATTCTGTCTTTAAAAAATTTATCACCAGAGGAATCTGACGAGGGGGAAGTTATGCCGACTAACTCTCCCCGCGTGTCAGATCCTTTGACTCCCGCTCAAGGGACTCACGCTCAAATGGCGCCAAGTACATCCAGGGCACCCATAGCGTTTACTTTACAAGACATGGCGGCAGTCATGGATAATACACTGTCAGCGGTATTAGCCAGACTACCTGTATTTAGAGGAAAGCGAGATAGCTCTGGAGTTAGACGAAATACAGAGCATACTGACGCTTTAAGAACTATGTCTGATACTGCCTCACAATATGCAGACGCTGAAGAAGGAGAGCTTCTTTCTGTGGGTGATGTTTCTGACTCAGGGAAGATGATGCAACCTGATTCTGATGTTTCTACATTTAAATTTAAGCTTGAACACCTCCGCGTGTTACTCAGGGAGGTTTTAGCTGCTCTGAATGACTGTGATACAATTGCAGTGCCAGAGAAATTGTGTAGACTGGATAAATACTATGCAGTGCCGGTGTGCACTGATGTTTTTCCAATACCTAAAAGGTTTACAGAAATTATTACTAAGGAATGGGATAGACCAGGTGTGCCGTTCTCTCCCCCTCCTATTTTTAGAAAAATGTTTTCAATAGACGCCACCACACGGGACTTATGGCAGACAGTTCCTAAGGTGGAGGGAGCAGTTTCTACTCTAGCAAAGCGTACTACTATCCCTGTCGAGGACAGTTGTGCTTTCTTAGATCCAATGGATAAAAAGTTAGAGGGTTACCTTAAGAAAATGTTTATTCAACAAGGTTTTATTCTACAGCCCCTTGCATGCATTGTGCCTGTCACTGCTGCTGCAGCGTTCTGGTTTGAGTCTCTGGAAGAGGCTTTACAGGTAGCGACTCCATTGGATGAAATACTTGACAAGCTTAGAGCACTTAAGCTAGCCAATTCTTTTGTTTCGGATGCCATTGTTCATTTGGCTAAACTAACGGCTAAGAATTCTGGTTTTGCTATCCAGGCGCGCAGAGCGCTATGGCTTAAATCATGGTCAGCTGACGTTACTTCAAAATCGAAGCTGCTTAACATTCCCTTCAAGGGGCAGACCTTATTCGGGCCTGGTTTGAAGGAGATTATTGCTGATATCACTGGAGGAAAAGGTCATGCCCTTCCTCAGGATAGGTCCAAACAAGGGCCAAACAGTCTCATTTTCGTGCCTTTCAAAACTTCAAGGCAGGTGCGGCATCAACTTCCTCTAATGCAAAACAAGAGGGAACTTTTGCTCAGTCCAAGACGGTCTGGAGACCTAACCAGACCTGGAACAAGGGTAAGCAGGCCAAAAAGCCTGCTGCTGCCTCTAAGACAGCATGAAGGAACGGCCCCCTATCCGGTAACGGATCTAGTAGGGGGCAGACTTTCGCTCTTCGCCCAGGCGTGGGCAAGAGAGGTCCAGGATCCCTGGGCGTTGGAAATTATATCCCAGGGATATCTTCTGGACTTCAAGGCTTCCCCCCCAAAACGGAGATTTCATCTTTCACAATTATCTGCAAACCAGATAAAGAGAGAGGCATTCTTACACTGTGTACAAGACCTCCTAGTTATGGGAGTGATCCATCCAGTTCCAAAGGAGGAACAGGGACAGGGATTTTACTCAAATCTGTTTGTGGTTCCCAAAAAAAGAGGGAACCTTCAGACCAATTTTGGATCTAAAGATCTTAAACAAATTCCTCAGAGTTCCATCATTCAAGATGGAGACTATTCGTACCATCCTACCTATGATCCAGGAGGGTCAATACATGACTACAGTGGATTTAAAGGATGCTTATCTGCACATTCCGATACACAAAGATCATCATCGGTTTCTCAGGTTTGCCTTCCTAGACAGGCACTACCAGTTTGTAGCTCTTCCCTTTGGGTTAGCTACAGCCCCAATAATTTTTACAAAGGTTCTGGGGTCGCTTCTGGCGGTCCTAAGGCCACGGGGCATAGCAGTGGCCCCTTATTTAGATGACATCCTGATTCAGGCGTCAAACTTCCAAATTGCCAAGTCTCATACGGACATAGTGTTGGCATTTCTGAGGTCGCATGGGTGGAAGGTGAACGAGAAAAAGAGTTCTCTATCCCCCCTCACAAGAGTTTCCTTCCTAGGGACTCTGATAGATTCTGTAGAAATGAAAATTTACCTGACGGAGTCCAGGTTATCAAAACTTCTAAATTCCTGCCGTGTTCTTTATTCCATTCCTCGCCCTTCGGTGGCTCAGTGCATGGAAGTAATCGGCTTAATGGTAGCGGCAATGGACATAGTGCCGTTTGCACGCCTACATCTCAGACCGCTGCAACTATGCATGCTTAGTCAGTGGAATGGGGATTACACAGATTTTTCCCCTTTACTGAATCTGGATCAAGAGACCAGGCATTCTCTTCTCTGGTGGCTATCTCGGGTCCATCTGTCCAAAGGTATGACCTTTCGCAGGCCAGATTGGACAATTGTAACGACAGATGCCAGCCTTCTAGGTTGGGGTGCAGTCTGAAACTCCATGAAGGCTCAGGGATCGTGGACTCAGGAGGAGTCTCTCCTTCCAATAAACATTCTGGAACTAAGAGCGATATTCAATGCTCTTCAGACTTGGCCTCAGCTAGCGAAAATGAGGTTCATCAGATTTCAGTCGGACAACATCACGACTGTGGCTTACATCAACCATCAAGGGGTAACAAGGAGTTCCCTAGCGATGTTAGAAGTCTCAAAGATAATTCACTGGGCAGAGATTCACTCTTGCCACCTATCAGCTATCCATATCCCAGGTGTAGAGAACTGGGAGGCGGATTTTCTAAGTCGACAGACTTTTCATCCGGGGGAGTGGGAACTCCATCCGGAGGTGTTTGCACAATTTGTTCATCGTTGGGGCAAGCCAGAACGCCAAGCTTCCTTGTTACGGATCCAGGTCCAGGGACCCCAAGGCAACGCTGATAGATGCTCTAGCAGCGCCTTGGTCCTTCAACCTGGCTTATGTTTTTCCACTGTTTCCTCTGCTCCCTTGTCTGATTGCCAAAATCAAGCAGGAGAGAGCATCAGTGATCTTGATAGCGCCTGCGTGGCCACGCAGGACTTGGTATGCAGATCTGGTGGACATGTCATCCTTTCCACCATGGACTCTGCCGCTGAGACAGGACCTTCTACTTCAAGGTCCTTTCAACCATCCAAATCTAATTTCTCTGAAGCTGACTGCATGGAGATTGAACGCTTGATTTTATCAAAGCGTGGTTTCTCCGAGTCAGTCATTGATACCTTAATTCAGGCACGGAAGCCTGTCACCAGGAAAATCTATCATAAAATATGGCGTAAATATGTTTATTGTTGTGAATCCAAGGGCTACACATGGAGTAAGGTCAGGATTCCCAAGATATTATCTTTTCTCCAAGAAGGATTGGAGAAAGGATTGTCAGCTAGTTCCTTAAAGGGACAGATTTCTGCGCTATCTATTCTTTTGCACAAGCGTCTGGCGGATGTCCGAGACGTTCAGGCATTTTGTCAGGCTTTAGTTATAATCAAGCCTGTGTTTAAACCTGTTGCTCCACCTTGGAGCTTAAATTTGGTTCTTAAAGTTCTTCAGTGGGTTCCGTTTGAACCTCTTCATTCCATAGATATCAAACTTTTATCTTGGAAAGTTTTTTTTTTGGTAGCTATTTCCTCGGCTCGTAGAGTTTCCTAGTTATCTGCCTTACAATGTGATTCTCCTTATCTGATCTTCCATGCAGATAAGGTAGTTCTGCGTACCAAACCTGGGTTTTTACCTAAGGTGGTATCTAATAAGAATATCAATCAGGAGATTGTTGTTCTGTCTTTGTGTCCTAATCCTTCTTCAAAGAAGGAGCGTCTATTACACAATCTGGATGTGGTTCGTGCTTTAAAGTTTTACTTACAAGCTACTAAAGGTTTTCGTCAAACATCTGCTTTGTTTGTTGTCTACTCTGGACAGAGGAGAGGCCAAAAGGCTTCAGCAACTTCTCTTTCCTTTTGGCTAAGGAGTATAATAAGCTTGGCTTATGAGACTGCTGGCCAGCAGCCTCCTGAAAGGATTACAGCTCATTCTACTAGAGCTGTGGCTTCCACATGGGCCTTTAAGAATGAGGTTTCTGTTGAACAGATTTGCAAGGTGGCGACTTGGTCTTCGCTTCATACTTTTTCAAAATTCTACAAATTTGATACTTTTGCTTCTTCGGAGGCTATTTTTGGGAGAAAGGTCTTACAGGCAGTGGTACCTTCCGTTTAAGTACCTGCCTTGTCCCTCCCTTCATCCGTGTACTTTAGCTTTGGTATTGGTATCCCACAAGTAATGGATGATCCGTGGACTGGATACACCTTACAAGAGAAAACATAATTTATGCTTACCTGATAAATTTATTTCTCTTGTGGTGTATCCAGTCCACGGCCCCCCCTGTCATTTTAAGGCAGGTATTTTTTAATTTTAAACTACAGTCACCACTGCACCCTATGGTTTCTCCTTTCTCTGCTTGTTTTCGGTCGAATGACTGGATATGGTAGTGAGGGGAGGAGCTATATAGACAGCTCTGCTGTGGGTGTCCTCTTGCAACTTCCTGTTGGGAATGAGAATATCCCACAAGTAATGGATGATCCGTGGACTGGATACACCACAAGATAAATAAATTTATCAGGTAAGCATAAATTATGTTTTATTTAAAAAACTTCAGTCACCACTGCACTCTATAGTTTCTCCTTTTTCTTCCTAGCCTTCGGTCGAATGACTGGGGGGTGGAGCTAAGGGAGGAGCTATATGGACAGCTCTGCTGTGGGTGCTCTCTCTGCCACTTCCTGTAGGGAAGGAGAATATCCCATAAGTATGGATGAATCCGTGGACTCGATACATCACAAGAGAAAGAAATTTATCAGGTAAGCATAAATTCTGTTTTTCTATGTAAAGAAGAGGAATATAAAATATGCGTTTTGAGCATCATGTTCGCAATTTGGATCTTAACGTGGTCGGGTTAGCGCACATGAAAACTTAGTTATCTTAATGCACGTTATTGAAATATTACGTATAAAATATATATAAAAGAATAATAATTATTAAACGTACTGTAAAATATAAAGATATATTCTATGGATTATTTAGAATATTTTACAGTATGTTTCATAATTTTGAATAATTTTTATATGTATTATTTCAATAACACACCTTAATGCTACTAAGTTTTCATGTGCTCTAAACCAAATGTGTTATGCGCAAAACACATATTTTACATTCCTATGTCCTTCACATAGAAAATAATGTACTTTTTATTATAAAATATATTAGGAAACATACTATAAAATATCTATACTATAAGAGCGTTTGTAACGCGTCTGTCGCACGCATCCTCAAAAGAATGTTGGCTGCGCCCTGCCATTTTCTAAATCCTAAACATTCATACAAAAAAAGGAGCGCTGGTTAAAAATAGGTGTCTCTATCCACCTATAGGTAACCTGATAAACAGTGAAAATCCCTATAATCTATTTTTTGTGTAGCATTCAATTATTTAGGCTAAAAAATTTAGAATATATATATATATATATATATATATATATATATATATATATATATATATATATATAGCAAATATCCTATAAAAATACAATAAAGAAAAAAAATCAATTTATTACATTAAATACAAGAATACTTCCGGAATAGAATCAATTAGCTAAAAACAGACATATCATTACAATATGCACATAAAATTATAGTTACACAGAGAATCTAAGTTATAGTTACACTGAGATTTTTATACAACTAGACAAACAAGTCTTGTGGGATATGGTATAGCGGAGTTTAATCCATAGCCTCAAAAATTCCAGCAACGGTTGTATCTAGAGGCAAAAGGAGACACAAGGGTCACAATTACAGGTGGTAAAGAGTTTAAAGAAAAGGTGTATTTTAGTACTTATACCGGGTATTTTTTTCTCCTGCTTTAGATAAATCCAAACGTCCAAAAACGGCTTGAAATATAAGGCAACAAACAGCTAACACGGCTGTAGAGGTAGAATGTCCTTAGAACTTGTGAGTTATTTTTCATTTAAAGAGCCTTTTTATAGAGCTCAGGTGATTTTTGGAAGTGTTGGGATAGTTACTAGTAACGGCTGTCGATGTATAGAATTCAGGCTGTAACAAACACACAGACCGTTTGTATTTTCCCTTCCTACACCTGCTCCTACAGGTACTCTTCTGGTTCAAAGTTTACACAGCTTAATGGAATTGAGCAACGCGTTTCCGAGGTCTCCCTCCTTTCTCAATTCTGAGTAACTAATTTAATTACTAACCCCCCTAACCTAACCCCCCCTAAATTAAACCCAATACTAAGATACAATTAAAATAAAAAATCCTAACATTAATTTAAGTTTAAATCTTTTTATATTGAAGATTAAATACAGTTTATACATGAATACAGGAACAGATATATGTTTTGAAGGATAAAATGCATTGCCTTTCTTAGTTAAAGGGACATGAAACCCAAATTTTTTCTTTCATGATTTAGAAAGAGCATATAATTATAAACAACTTTTTAATTTTCTTCTATTATCTATTTTGCTTCATTCTCTTGATATTCTTTGCTGAAAAGCATATCTAGATATGCTTAGTAGCTGCTGATTGGTAGCTGCACATAGATGCCTCCT
Source organism: Bombina bombina (assembly GCF_027579735.1). Classification (NCBI taxonomy): domain Eukaryota; kingdom Metazoa; phylum Chordata; class Amphibia; order Anura; family Bombinatoridae; genus Bombina; species Bombina bombina. Next base: position 814,604,829 of record NC_069504.1, read on the forward strand.
GTGATTGGTTCACTTTGTGCAGGGTGGATAAAAATCAATGATTTTTTTAAAAAAATTAAAAAAAAAAACAGATTTTTTTTATTTAAATCGGATTTTTTTTAAATAAATTGCTTTTTGAGGAAAAAATATTACCATCCAAAGGTTATTCCATCATGAAATAAAGATTTGTTTTTTAATTATGTAGAATAAGGCAGTATATGTTTAATTTTTTTGGTAAATAAATTCCATTAATCCATTCACAATGTCATGCTCTTCCATGTAAGATTATTGGGCAGTTTCTCTGCCTACAAGATATTATCACAGATGCTTGGTTTACTTTTGCAGTTCTCAAAACTGAATTTGACTCAGCAGAGATCACATACCTCTTCTTTACAGCAAAAATGTTATAACATGAACAGAGTTGAGAAAAAGACCTTAATCCTAACTTCTACAAACCTATGAATACAGAATCAACCCATTCACTGCTAAGTTTCAAGAAGTTCAGTGAATGGAATAGAAACAATATTTTTCTGATTGTTTGGAGTGGAATAGATCTGCACAAGAAGAAAGTAGCTAAGGGGGAACCATTCAAGAAATATATGTTTGCTAAAGATATTTTAAAGAAAGTCACACCAGTGAACTGGTGGAAGTCACTTAAGCACTTGGATTTAGAGACTGTTCAAGTAATGATTTCACTTTTATCAGCAGTAACTTCTTCTGCAGGCGTTGAAAGAATATTCTCTTCCTTTGGACTCATTCATTGTAAATTGAGAAATCGTTTGGGACCCGATAAAGCAGGAAAGCTTGTTTTTCTTTTCCAGATTATGAACAAAGAAGAAGCTGAAGATGACGAGTGAGCTACAGAGGGACAGTATTTAAGTTTTTCATGTGTAGGCTGGGCTGACAGTCAGTTTCTTAAAATATATATATTTTGTTTAGCCAAATTAGTTAACAAACATGGATGTTTGTTTAAGCAAATAACATATGCTGTAATGTTATTGTTTCAGTTGAATAAATCTATTTAAATTGTTATTATTAAGGTAATGATTATTTTTCTCCTTCCTAAGTACAACAGAAAAGTTGCCCAAATATGAATTATATTGATTAACCTATTAAACTGGGGATAAAAAAACTAATATGAAAAGTTGTTATTCTGAAAATCTTCATCTACTTGCATATTAAAGTTATACCAGCAAGAATTAGCATTTATGTAGAAAACTATGATTTAAATCAAGCCTTACTGACTAGTGATTTAAATCGTGAATTAAATCAGTTTGATTTAAATCAAATCCACCCTGACTGTGTGCATTGCTATTTCTTCATTAAAGTATATCTAAAGAATAAAACAAATTAGGTAATAGAAGTAAACTGGAATGTTGTTTAAAGTTATTTTCTCTACCTTAATCATGAAAGAAAATGTTTGGGTAAAGTGTCCCTTTAACAGGGCAAACCAATCCATCTCATGGATTTTCTAGATAATATCTTAAAAACATAGCATTTTCTTTCACTGTATAATTTTCGACATTAGTCAGTCATTGAGATGCAGAAAGGTTGTTATGTTCATGTATTTAACAAAAACTATATTTTAATAAATATAAACAACATTTGAAACTAGATGCTGTAAATCCTAACATATTATAAATCTGCAGGTATAACTGTAAAATTCAACCTCTATATGTAAGGGTTTGTATAGTACACTCATACAACTCGGAGAATATACATACAGGGAGTGCAGAATTATTAGGCAAATGAGTATTTTGACCACATCATCCTCTTTATGCATGTTGTCTGACTCCAAGCTGTATAGGCTCGAAAGCCTACTACCAATTAAGCATATTAGGTGATGTGCATCTCTGTAATGAGAAGGGGTGTGGTCTAATGACATCAACACCCTATATCAGGTGTGCATAATTATTAGGCAACTTCCTTTCCTTTGGCAAAATGGGTCAAAAGGACTTGACAGGCTCAGAAAAATCAAAAATAGTGAGATATCTTGCAGAGGGATGCAGCACTCTTAAAATTGCAAAGCTTCTGAAGTGTGATCATCGAACAATCAAGCGTTTCATTCAAAATAGTCAACAGGGTCGCAAGAAGCGTGTGGAAAAACCAAGGCGCAAAATAACTGCCCATGAACTGAGAAAAGTCAAGCGTGCAGCTGCCAAGATGCCACTTGCCACCAGTTTGGCCATATTTCAGAGCTGCAACATCACTGGAGTGCCCAAAAGCGCAAGGTGTGCAATACTCAGAGACATGGCCAAGGTAAGAAAGGCTGAAAGACGACCACCACTGAACAAGACACACAAGCTGAAATGTCAAGACTGGGCCAAGAAATATCTCAAGACTGATTTTTCTAAGGTTTTATGGACTGATGAAATGAGAGTGAGTCTTGATGGGCCTGATGGATGGGCCCGTGGCTGGATTGGTAAAGGGCAGAGAGCTCCAGTCCGACTCAGACGCCAGCAAGGTGGAGGTGGAGTACTGGTTTGGGCTGGTATCATCAAAGATGAGCTTGTGGGGCCTTTTCGGGTTGAGGATGGAGTCAAGCTCAACTCTCAGTCCTACTGCCAGTTTCTGGAAGACACCTTCTTCAAGCAGTGGTACAGGAAGAAGTCTGCATCCTTCAAGAAAAACATGATTTTCATGCAGGACAATGCTCCATCACACGCGTCCAAGTACTCCACAACGTGGCTGGCAAGAAAGGGTATAAAAGAAGAAAATCTAATGACATGGCCTCCTTGTTCACCTGATCTGAACCCCATTGAGAACCTGTGGTCCATCATCAAATGTGAGATTTACAAGGAGGGAAAACAGTACACCTCTCTGAACAGTGTCTGGGAGGCTGTGGTTGCTGCTGCACGCAATGTTGATGGTGAACAGATCAAAACACTGACAGAATCCATGGATGGCAGGCTTTTGAGTGTCCTTGCAAAGAAAGGTGGCTATATTGGTCACTGATTTGTTTTTGTTTTGTTTTTGAATGTCAGAAATGTATATTTGTGAATGTTGAGATGTTATATTGGTTTCACTGGTAAAAATAAATAATTGAAATGGGTATATATTTGTTTTTTGTTAAGTTGCCTAATAATTATGCACAGTAATGGTCACCTGCACACACAGATATCCCCCTAAAATAGCTAAAACTAAAAACAAACTAAAAACTACTTCCAAAAATATTCAGCTTTGATATTAATGAGTTTTTTGGGTTCATTGAGAACATGGTTGTTGTTCAATAATAAAATTAATCCTCAAAAATACAACTTGCCTAATAATTCTGCACTCCCTGTATAGTATGCAAGAGTGGGGTTTAAATAGACCCTTTGGATCCTCCCTTAAGATTAACAGAATCCTTATTGTCTAGGGTCCAGGCCGCCGACTCGTACAATTGATAGATATATGTAATGTTGTTTCGAACTTCAGCCCAAGTTGAAGCTCCAATTTTCAAGTATTTTGCTATACAGTTTCTAGAAACCGTGCATAGTATCTTAATGAATGTGTTTATTGTATATTTTAATATGTTCATGTAAGAGGGCCTGGGAAATAGTAAAATGTATTTATTCATCTAATAAGGAACTGAGTAAGAGGGATAAGGAGTCCCATATATTTGTAATAATCTTGCAGTCCCACCACATATGCCTATATGTACCTATGTCCCCACAGCCTCTATAGCAGAATTTGTTGTTGTTTTGGGACATTTGTGAGGTTTTGATAGGTGTCAAGTACCAGCAAAAGATGGCTTTCGATGTATTTTCCCATAGGTTAGTACTGAGCAGTCCTTTATTTGCTGAGCTAAAAATATTTTCCCAAACCCGTTTCTCCAAATTGATATCTAGATCTTTTTCCCAATTTAGCATTACTAAAGTTTTGCTGTCAGTGGAAGCTGTTTGTATAGCTATATATATATTCATGAGATGGTGTGTTTCTGTCTTTGTGTCGATTTGCATATTGTTTCTAAGATTGTAGGAGAATAAAGTGTGTTTTGGAGATATTTATGTAATGAAGATGTTAACTGCAGATATAGATACCAATGTTTCTTAAAAGGTTCCAAGATGTCCTGCAATCTTGAGTATGTTATAATCAACTTATTCTCTAAAAGGTCCGCTACTCGGTAGAGACCTTTATTTTCCCATTTGGCATTCTGTTTGTGAAAATCTTTAGGGAGCAGCCATCTTATTGCTGTCATTAATGAATTGGTAGGTAGAAGCTTCTTACTTTTGGTCACCTTGGACCAAAGGTGGGTCATGTGGTCAGATGCAGGTGATGTATAACATGTGACGTAGCTAATCTTCAGTTGTTTGTCCCAAAGTGCATCATCTGGGTGGTCCCTATCTTCTAAGTCAGATTCTAAGGATATCCATAAAGCTTCCCTTTTTACTCTAAATTGCAGGGCAGTTTGTGCAAGTCTCCCTGCGTTGTAGTAATCTAGGAGGTTGGGAGCGCCCATTCTGCCCAGTGTGCTGTGTAGTGTCATTAAGTGCCTCGAAATTGTGGCTTTTTTGTTGCCTCCTATGAACGCCAGAAGCTCAGTTTGTAGGGTGGTTAGTTCCGTGGGTGGGATTTTAATAGGTAGGGCTCAGAATAAATATAATAGCCGTGGTAAGATAGTCATTTTAACTGCAGAGAGTCGACCCAACCAGTAGAAATTGTAGGATTTCCATTTCTGACGGTCCTTACGGATATTTTTGAATAGGGGGATATAGTTATATTTGTATAAATGTTGGTATTGGGCAGTTAACTGGATACCTAAATATTTGAGGTAGTGTTTAGACCAGGGGTCGCCAACCTTTCGGACCTCAGGGACCACTAAACTCACAATTTTGAATCCTGTGGACAACTATCATGAACTTTTTTTAAAAAGGTACAAACCTCTATAATGTGTATATGTGTGTGTGTGTATATATATATATATATATATATATATATATATATAAAGAAAAAAAAAGAAAATTTTGCAGGCGTACCTTTTAACCAGCACTCGCTCATTAAAGGGACACTGAACCCAATTTTTTTCTTTCTTTATTCAGATAGAGCATGCAATTTTAAGCAACTTTCTAATTTACTCCTATTATCAATTTTTCTTCGTTTACTTGCTATCTTTATTTAAAAAAGAAAGCATCTAAGTTGGGGGTTTTTTGGTTCAGACTCTAGACAGCACTTTTTTATTGGTGGATGAATTTATCCACCAATCAGCAAGAATAACCCAGGTTATTCACCAAAAATGGGCCGGCATCTAAACTTACATTCTTGCATTTCAAATAAAGATACCAAGAGAATGAAGAAAATGTGATAATAGGAGTAAATTAGAAAGTTGCTTAAAATTGCATGCTCTATTTGAATCACGAAAGAAAAATTTTGGGTTTAGTGTCCCTTTAAGCACACGTAGAATATAGATAGTTTTGGCACAAAAGTCAGACACTGAAACTGAATGCAAGAAAGCAAATACCCTTTATTATCTTAAACTAAAAAAACATAATCGCCAGGCTATGAACTGCTAAATAATAACTTTTCCGCTACTGACACAAAACAGGTAGCTACCTTTGCAGGATTTAATCTGTTTTTACAGGTCTTTCTCCAACATTGGTGTGTCCGGTCCACGGCGTCATCCTTACTTGTGGGAATATCTCTTCCCCAACAGGAAATGGCAAAGAGTCCCAGCAAAGCTGGCCATATAGTCCCTCCTAGGCTCGGCCCACCCCAGTCATTCTCTTTGCCGTTGCACAGGCAACATCTCCACGGAGATGGTTAAGAGTATGTGGTGTTTAGTTGTAGTTTTTTATTCTACTATCAAGAGTTTGTTATTTTAAAATAGTGCTGGTATGTACTATTTACTCTGAAACAGAAAGAGATGAAGAATTCTGTTTGTGAGAGGAAGATGATTTTAGCAGACAGTAACTAAAATCCACATAGGACTGTTGAGATGAAGTAACTTCAGTTGGGGGAAACAGTTAGCAGACTTTTCTGCTTAAGGTATGACTAGCCATATTTCTAACAAGACTGTGTAATGCTGGAAGGCTGTCATTTCCCCTCATGGGGACCGGTAAGCCATTTTCTTAGTCTCAAGCAGAATAAAGGGCTTAATATGGGCTATAAAACTGGTAGACACTTTTATGGGCAAAATCGATTGCTTTATTTGGGCATTTTATACATGTTTATGCTGGTATTTCACACTTATAAACTTGGGGAACGTTTTTTAACGTCAGGCACTATGTTAGACACCTTTTCCAGTCAGGAAGGGCCTTCCCAGTTGTAGGCTGAGCCTCATTTTCGCGCAGGGACGTGCACTCATAGGAGGTAGGGGAGGCAGTGCCTACCCTGCCATATGTGGCCAAAGCTTAATTAAATTTTAATTAAAACAAAAAAAAAAGTCCCCAAAAAAATATTTCCCCCCCATGTAATGCTATGGAGAGGCAGGTACAGGAACGCTTCTCTCCATTGCAGTACATGGGTCAATGGAAAAGCTGTGCTGCAGCGCCACCTGTGTTCTGTCAATATATTAGCAGCAGAAATTGGTACCAATAGGAGGCACCCCTCTTGATGCCTCCTAGCAAGTGAAGAATATATAGATTAATCAGAAGGAGGCTGCAGTGAGCAGGGTCATGTGACACAACTGGAAGCTTAGGTAACCTAAGAACAGATGACACCAAGCAGAAGAGTAAAGTAGTATTCTACATCTCTTGTGATTCACAAAATGTGTTCAGATACAGCTCATAAACAGGGGGGACAGTAAGTGAGCATAACCCAATACTGACAGGAAGTCAAAGGGTCAATTCAAATTTAAATCCATCATTTAAAACCCTGAGTTTGAAGTTAAGTGTGCAGTGTCCACATTATTTAAATTAAAGTTTTTGACATTGAATATTGCTAAGCCTCCCTTTTTCATGGTTATTTGATTTAATTAGGTACAAACTCCATATATGCTATGTCTGTTCAGTCAGAGGATGCAGTATCTATTTTTATTTTTCTCTGTGTCTCCATTTATTTAAAGACTGCTGTTAACTTGTAATTCACAAATCAATTGAAAGCTGTTGCATTGTGTTTTTAATATGTGCTGCTTTTATACAAGTTTATATTAATAAAAAGGAGATAATGAGTCATTTAAAAAATATATGTAATTATTGCATTTAAATGTTTTCTCCAACATTGGTGTGTCCGGTCCACGGCGTCATCCTTACTTGTGGGATATCTCTTCCCCAACAGGAAATGGCAAAGAGTCCCAGCAAAGCTGGCCATATAGTCCCTCCTAGGCTCCGCCCACCCCAGTCATTCTCTTTGCAGTTGCACAGGCAACATCTCCACGGAGATGGTTAAGAGTTTTTTGGTGTTTAAATGTAGTTTTTTATTCTTCTATCAAGTTTTTGTTATTTTAAAATAGTGCTGGTATGTACTATTTACTCTGAAACAGAAAAGGATGAAGATTTCTGTTTGTGAGAGGAAGATGATTTTAGCAGACAGTAACTAAAATCGATTGCTGTTTCCACATAGGACTGTTGAGATGAAGTAACTTCAGTTGGGGGAAGCAGTTAGCAGACTTTTCTGCTTAAGGTATGACTAGCCATATTTCTAACAAGACGATGTAATGCTGGAAGGCTGTCATTTCCCCTCATGGGGACCGGTAAGCCATTTTCTTAGTCAAACAAACAGAATAAAGGGCTTAATATGGGCTAAAGAACTGGTAGACATTTTTATGGGCTAAATCGATTGCTTTATTTGGGCATTTTATTCATATTTATGCTGACAATTTGCATTTATAAACTTGGGGAACGTTTATTAAACGGCAGGCACTATGTTAGACACCTTTTCCAGTCAGGGGGCCTTCCTAGTTGTAGACTGAGCCTCATTTTCGCGCCATTACTGCGCAGTTGTTTTTTGAGAGCAGGGCATGCAGATGCATGTGTGAGGATCTAAAATTTGCTGGAAAAGCTTCTAGAAGGCGTCAATTGGTATCGTATTCCCCTCTGGGCTTGGTTAAATGGCTAAGGGTTAAAGCTCTGAAATTTGGTGTGCAATACTATTAATGCTTTAAGACACTGTGGTGAAATTTTGGTAATTTTTGAACAATTCCTTCATACTTTTTCACATATTCAGTAATAAAGTGTTTTCTGTTTAAAATTTAAAGAGACAGTAACGGTTTTATTTTAAAACGTTTTTTGTGCTTTGTTGACAAGTTTAAGCCTGTTTAACATGTCTGTGCCTTCAGATAAGCTATGTTCTATATGTATGAAAGCCAATGTGTCTCCCCGTTTAAATTTATGTGATAATTGTGCCATAGCGTCCAAACAAAGTAAGGACAGTACTGCCACAGATAATGAAATTGCCCAAGATGATTCCTCAGATGAGGGGAGTAAACATGATACTACATCATCTCCTACTGTGTCTACACCAGTTTTGCCCACACAGCAGGCCCCTAGTACATCTAGTGCGCCAATGCTTATTACCATGCAACAATTAACGGCTGTAATGGATAGCTCCATAGCAAATATTTTATCCAAAATGCCTACTTATCAGAGAAAGCGCGATTGCTCTGTTTTAAATACTGAAGAGCAGGAGGGCGCTGATGATAATTGTTCTGTCATACACTCACACCAATCTGAAGGGGCCATGAGGGAGGTTTTGTCAGATGGAGAAATTTCAGATTCAGGAAAAATTTCTCAACAAGCTGAACCTGATGTTGTGACATTTAAATTTAAATTAGAACATCTCCGCGCACTGCTTAAGGAGGTGTTATCTACTCTGGATGATTGTGACAACTTGGTCATTCCAGAGAAATTATGCAAGATGGACAAGTTCCTAGAGGTTCCGGTGCACCCCGACGCTTTTCCTATACCAAAGTGGGTGGCGGACATAGTAAATAAGGAGTGGGAAAAGCCTGGCATACCTTTTGTCCCCCCCCCCCTATATTTAAGAAATTATTTCCTATGGTCGACCCCAGAAAGGACTTATGGCAGACAGTCCCTAAGGTCGAGGGGGCAGTTTCTACTCTAAACAAACGCACTACTATTCCTATCGAAGATAGTTGTGCTTTCAAAGATCCTATGGATAAAAAATTGGAAGGTTTGCTTAAAAAGATTTTTGTACAGCAAGGTTACCTTCTACAACCCATTTCGTGCATTGTTCCTGTCACTACAGCAGCGTGGTTCTGGTTCGAGGAACTAGAAAAGTCGCTCAGTAGAGAGACTCCATATGAGGAGGTTATGGACAGAGTTCACGCACTTAAATTGGCTAACTCTTTTATTTTAGATGCCGCTTTGCAATTAGCTAGATTAGCGGCGAAAAATTCAGGGTTTTCTATCGTGGTGCGCAGAGCGCTTTGGCTAAAGTCTTGGTCAGCGGATGTGTCATCCAAGACAAAATTGCTTAACATCCCTTTCAAAGGTAAAACTCTATTTGGACCAGAATTGAAAGAGATTATTTCAGACATCACTGGGGGAAAGGGCCACGCCCTTCCACAAGATAGGCCTTTCAAGGCCAAAAATAAGTCTAATTTTCGTTCCTTTCGCAATTTCAGGAACGGACCGGCCTCTAATTCTGCATCCTCTAAGCAAGAGGGTAATGCCTCACAACCCAAACCAGCCTGGAAACCGATGCAAGGCTGGAACAAGGGTAAGCAGGCCAAGAAGCCTGCCGCTGCTAACAAAACAGCATGAAGGAGTAGCCCCCGATCCGGGACCGGATCTAGTGGGGGGCAGACTCTCTCTCTTTGCTCAGGCTTGGGCAAGAGATGTTCAGGATCCCTGGGCGCTAGAAATAGTTTCTCAAGGTTATCTCCTGGAATTCAAGGAACTACCCCCAAGGGGAAGGTTCCACATGTCTCACTTATCCTCAAACCAAATAAAGAGACAGGCGTTCTTACATTGTGTAGAAGACCTGTTAAAGATGGGAGTGATACACCCAGTTCCAATAAAGGAACAAGAAATGGGATTTTATTCCAATCTGTTCGTAGTTCCCAAAAAAGAGGGAACTTTCAGACCAATTTTGGATTTGAAGATCCTAAACAAATTTCTCAGGGTACCATCGTTCAAGATGGAAACCATTCGAACGATTCTACCCACTATCCAGGAAAGTCAATTTATGTCTACCGTGGATCTAAAGGATGCGTATCTACATATTCCTATCCACAAAGAACATCATCAGTTCCTAAGGTTTGCTTTTCTGGACAAGCATTACCAGTTTGTGGCCCTCCCATTCGGGTTAGCCACTGCTCCAAGGATTTTCACAAAGGTGCTAGGGTCCCTTCTAGCGGTTCTAAGACCGAGGGGCATTGCAGTAGTACCTTACTTGGACGACATTCTAATACAAGCGTCGTCCCTGTCAAAAGCAAAGGCTCATACAGACATCGTTCTGGCCTTTCTCAGATCACACGGATGGAAGGTGAACATAGAAAAAAGTTCTCTGTCTCCGTCGACAAGAGTTCCCTTCTTGGGAACAATAATAGATTCCTTAGAAATGAGGATTTTTCTGACAGAGGTCAGAAAATCAAAACTTCTAAGCTCTTGTCAAGTTCTTCATTCTGTTCCTCGTCCTTCCATAGCGCAGTGCATGGAAGTAGTAGGGTTGATGGTTGCAGCAATGGACATAGTTCCTTTTGCACGAATTCATCTAAGACCATTACAACTGTGCATGCTCAAACAGTGGAATGGGGACTATACAGACTTGTCTCCAATGATTCAAGTGGATCAGAAGACCAGAGATTCACTCCGTTGGTGGCTGACCCTGGACCATCTGTCCCAGGGAATGAGCTTCCGCAGACCAGAGTGGGTCATTGTCACGACCGACGCCAGTCTAGTGGGCTGGGGCGCGGTCTGGGAATCCCTGAAAGCTCAGGGTCTATGGTCTCGGGAAGAGTCTCTTCTCCCGATAAACATTCTGGAACTGAGAGCGATATTCAATGCTCTCAGGGCTTGGCCTCAACTAGCAAAGGCCAGATTCATAAGGTTCCAATCAGACAACATGACGACCGTTGCGTATATCAATCATCAGGGGGGAACAAGGAGTTCCCTGGCGATGAAAGAAGTGACCAAAATAATTCAATGGGCGGAGGATCACTCCTGCCACCTGTCTGCGATCCACATCCCAGGTGTGGAAAACTGGGAGGCGGATTTTCTGAGTCCTTAGACATTCCATCCGGGGGAGTGGGAACTCCACCCGGAGATCTTTGCCCAAATAACTCAATTATGGGGCATTCCAGACATGGATCTGATGGCGTCTCGTCAGAACTTCAAGGTTCCTTGCTACGGGTCCAGATCCAGGGATCCCAAGGCGACTCTAGTAGATGCACTAGTAGCACCTTGGACCTTCAACCTAGCTTATGTATTTCCACCGTTTCCTCTCATTCCCAGGCTGGTAGCCAGGATCAATCAGGAGAGGGCCTCGGTGATCTTGATAGCTCCTGCGTGGCCACGCAGGACTTGGTATGCAGACCTGGTGAATATGTCATCGGTTCCACCATGGAAGCTACCTTTGAGACAGGACCTTCTTGTTCAGGGTCCATTCGAACATCCAAATCTGGTCTCCCTCCTGCTGACGGCTTGGAGATTGAACGCTTGATTCTATCGAAGCGTGGGTTTTCAGATTCTGTGATAGATACTCTGGTTCAGGCCAGAAAACCGGTAACTAGAAAGATTTACCATAAAATATGGAAAAGATATATCTGTTGGTGTGAATCCAAAGGATTCCCATGGAATAAGATAAAAATTCCTAAGATTCTCTCCTTTCTACAAGAAGGTTTGGAGAAAGGATTATCTGCAAGTTCTCTAAAGGGACAGATCTCTGCTTTATCTGTCTTACTGCACAAAAGACTGGCAGCTGTGCCAGATGTTCAAGCATTTGTTCAGGCTCTGGTTAGGATCAAGCCTGTTTACAGACCTTTGACTCCTCCCTGGAGTCTAAATCTAGTTCTTTCAGTTCTTCAAGGGGTTCCGTTTGAACCTTTACATTCCATAGATATTAAGTTACTATCTTGGAAAGTTTTGTTTTTGGTTGCAATTTCTTCTGCTAGAAGAGTTTCAGAGTTATCTGCTCTGCAGTGTTCTCCGCCCTATCTGGTGTTCCACGCAGATAAGGTGGTTTTGCGTACTAAGCCTGGTTTTCTTCCTAAGGTTGTTTCTTACAAAAATATTAACCAGGAGATAGTTGTACCTTCTTTATGTCCGAATCCAGTTTCAAAGAAGGAACGTTTGTTACACAATTTGGACGTAGTCCGTGCTCTAAAATTCTATTTAGAGGCTACAAAAGATTTCAGACAAACATCTTCCTTGTTTGTTGTTTATTCTGGTAAAAGAAGAGGTCAAAAAGCGACTTCTACCTCTCTTTCCTTTTGGCTTAAAAGCATCATCCAATTGGCTTATGAGACTGCCGGACGGCAGCCTCCTGAAAGAATCACAGCTCACTCCACTAGGGCTGTGGCTTCCACATGGGCCTTCAAGAACGAGGCTTCTGTTGACCAGATATGTAAGGCAGCGACTTGGTCTTCACGGCACACTTTTGCCAAATTTTACAAATTTGATACTTTTGCTTCTTCGGAGGCTATTTTTGGGAGAAAGGTTTTGCAAGCTGTGGTGCCTTCCGTTTAGGTAACCTGATTTGCTCCCTCCCTTCATCCATGTCCTAAAGCTTTGGTATTGGTTCCCACAAGTAAGGATGACGCCGTGGACCGGACACACCAATGTTGGAGAAAACAGAATTTATGCTTACCTGATAAATTACTTTCTCCAACGGTGTGTCCGGCCCACGGCCCGCCCTGGTTTTTTAATCAGGTCTGATGAATTATTTTCTCTAACTACAGTCACCACGGTACCATATGGTTTCTCCTATATATATTTCCTCCTGTCCGTCGGTCGAATGACTGGGGTGGGCGGAGCCTAGGAGGGACTATATGGCCAGCTTTGCTGGGACTCTTTGCCATTTCCTGTTGGGGAAGAGATATCCCACAAGTAAGGATGATGCCGTGGACCGGACACACCGTTGGAGAAAGTAATTTATCAGGTAAGCATAAATTCTGTTTTTAGAAATAATGCCACTGTAAAGTAACTGGTTAAACACATAGTCAAAGGGAGACATTTAAAATTAAACTTTCATGATTTAGGTAGAGCATGCTATTTTAATAGACTTTTCTAATTATTTATATTTTGAAAATTAGCATTAGCTGTTACTGGCCCCATGTCAGCAAATCAAATTAGTTTTTGAAAGGAACATGAAAGTCATAATTACATTTCCATCATTCAGATAGAAATTGCACCTAAAAAAAAACCTTTCTATTTTACTTTTATTATTATGTACTTCATTCTTTTGGTATCCTTTGGTGTCCTTTGTTGAAGAGCATACCTAAGTGGGATGTGCACGTGCGTTTCTTGAACACCATATTGCAGCAGCTGTGTTGGCAGTATTGATAACTTGTCCTTTGTGTAAAATTTGTATGGTAAATTATTTCTATTTTTACAATACAGTAGTGAGTAGAGAAGAGATTGTGTATCATTCTAATTGCTTAGTATCTGGCACTGTACCACAGAATTGTGTGTGTATGTGAGCAGAGTGTGTGTGGGTGTCAGTGAGCAGAGTATGTGTGCTTTATTCTCCAGGTAATCAATACATTTCCAATGAGCTGGTGCTTTAGTGCAGTGTTTCTCAACAATGGTCCTCAAGTACCCCCAACAGGCCAGGTTTTCATTATAGCTGAATCAGTGCACAGGTGAAGTAATCAGCTTATCAGTAACTCAGTGGTTACTAACTTGCTCTCACCCATCACCTGATTATGTCACCTGTGCACTGGTTCAGCTATCATTTAAACCTGCCCTGTTGGGGTTACTTGCGGTCCTCTGTACATGTGTTTCTCCGGCGTATCATATCTAGTGCCTCACCAGCCTCTGACCTCACTGCACGTCACTGTTTTCGCGCCATTATTGCGCAGTTGTTTTTGAGAGCAAGACATGCAGATGCATGTGTGAGGACCTGAAAATAGTTGGAAAAGTTCCTAGAAGGCGTCATTTGGTATCGTATTCCCCTCTGGGTTTGGTAGAGTCGCAGCAAAGGCTGTAGCTGGGACTGTAGAGGGGTTAAAACTGTAACCGGCTCCGGTTTCGTTATTTTAAGGGTTAAAGCTCTGAAAATTGGTGTGCAATACTTTTAATGCTTTAAGACACTGTGGTGAAATTTTGGTAAATTTTGAACAATTCCTTCATATTTTTTCACATATTCAGTAATAAAGTGTGCTCTGTTTAAAATTTAAAGAGACAGTAACGGTTTTGTTTTAAAACGTTTTTTTTGTTTTACTGACAAGTTTAAGCCTGTTTAACATGTCTGTGCCTTCAGATAAGCTATGTTCTATATGTATGAAAGTCAATGTGTCTCCCCCTTCTAAATTATGTGATAATTGTGCCAAAGCGTCCAAACAAAGTAAGGACAGTACTGTCACAGATAATGAAGTTGCCCAAGATGATTCATCAGATGAAGGGAGTAGACATGGTTCTACATCATCTCCTTCTGTGTCTACACCAGTTTTGCCCACGCAGGAGGCCCCTAGTACTTCTAGCGCGCCAATGCTTATTACTATGCAACAATTGACGGCTGTAATGGATAACTCCATAGCAAATATTTTATCCAAAATGCCTGCATATCAGAGAAAGCGCGATTGCTCTGTTTTAAACACTGAAGAGCAGGAGGGCGCTGATGATAATTGTTCTGTCATACCCTCACACCAATCTGAAGGGGCCATGAGGGAGGTTTTGTCAGATGGGGAAATTTCAGATTCAGGAAAAATTTCCCAACAGGCTGAACCTGATGTTGTGACATTTAAATTTAAATTAGAACATCTCCGCGCACTGCTTAAGGAGGTGTTATCTACTCTGGATGATTGTGACAACTTGGTCATTCCAGAGAAATTATGCAAGATGGACAAGTTCCTAGAGGTTCCGGTGCACCCCGACGCTTTTCCTATACCCAAGCGGGTGGTGGACATAGTGAATAAGGAATGGGAGAAGCCCGGCATACCTTTTGTTCCCCCTCCTATATTTAAGAAATTATTTCCTATGGTCGACCCCAGAAAGGACTTATGGCAGACAGTCCCTAAGGTCGATGGGGCAGTTTCTACTCTAAACAAACGCACTACTATTCCAATCGAGGATAATTGTGCTTTCAAAGATCCTATGGATACAAAATTGGAGTGTTTGCTTAAAAAGATTTTTGTACAGCAAGGTTACCTTCTTCAACCCATTTCGTGCATTGTTCCTGTCACTACAGCAGCGTGGTTCTGGTTCGAGGAACTAGAAAAGTCGCTCAGTAGAGAGACTCCATATGAGGAGGTTATGGACAGAGTTCACGCACTTAAGTTGGCTAACTCTTTTATTTTAGATGCCGCTTTGCAAATAGCTAGATTAGCAGCGAAAAATTAAGGGTTTGCAATTGTGGCGCGCAGAGCGCTTTGGCTAAAGTCTTGGTCAGCGGATGTATCATCCAAGACAAAATTGCTTAATATCCCCTTCAAGGGTAAAACTCTCTTTGGGCCAGAATTGAAAGAGATTATCTCAGACAACACTGGGGGAAAGGGCCACGCCCTCCCACAAGATAGGCCTTTCAAAGCCAAGAATAAGTCTAATTTTCGTTCCTTTCGTAATTTCAGGAACGGACCGGGCTCTAATTCTGCATCCTCTAAGCAAGAGGGTAATACCTCACAGACCAAACCAGCCTGGAAACCGATGCAAGGCTGGAACAAGGGTAAGCAGGCCAAGAAGCCTGCCGCTGCTAACAAAACAGCATGAAGGAGTAGCCCCCGATCCGGGACCGGATCTAGTGGGGGGCAGACTCTCTCTCTTTGCTCAGGCTTGGGCAAGAGATGTTCAGGATCCCTGGACGCTAGAAATAGTTTCTCAGGATTATCTTCTGGAATTCAAGGAACTACCCCCAAGGGGAAGGTTCCACATGTCTCACTTATCCTCAAACCAGATAAAGAGACAGGCATTCTTACATTGTGTTGAAGACCTGTTAAAGATGGGAGTGATACACCCAGTTCCAACGGCGGAACAAGGAATGGGATTTTACTCAAATCTGTTTGTAGTTCCCAAAAAGAGGGAACTTTCAGACCAATCCTGGATTTAAAGATCCTAAACAAATTTCTCAGAGTACCATCGTTCAAGATGGAAACCATTCGAACGATTCTACCCACGATTCAGGAAGGTCAATTTATGACTACCGTGGATCTAAAGGATGCGTATCTACATATCCCTATCCACAAAGAACATCATCAGTTCCTAAGGTTCGCCTTTCTGGACAAACATTACCAGTTTGTGGCCCTCCCATTCGGGTTAGCCACTGCTCCAAGGATTTTCACAAAGGTACTCGGATCCCTTCTAGCGGTTCTAAGACCAAGGGGCATTGCAGTAGTACCGTACTTGGAAGACATTCTAGTACAAGCGTCGTCTCTTTCAAAGGCAAAGGCTCACTCAGACATCGTTCTGGCCTTTCTCAGATCTCACGGATGGAAGGTGAACATAGAAAAAAGTTCCCTGTCTCCGTCGACAAGAGTTCCCTTCTTGGGAACAATAATAGATTCCTTAGAAATGAGGATTTTCTTGACAGAAGTCAGAAAGTCAAAACTTCTAAACGCTTGTCAAGTTCTTCATTCTATTCCTCGTCCTTCCGTAGCTCAGTGCATGGAAGTAGTAGGATTGATGATGGCAGCAATGGACATAGTTCCTTTCGCGCGAATTCATCTAAGACCATTACAACTGTGTATGCTGAAACAGTGGAATGGGGACTATACAGACTTGTCTCCAGTGATTCAAGTAGATCAGAAGACCAGAGACTCACTCCGTTGGTGGCTAACCCAGGATTACCTATCCCAGGGAATGAGCTTCCGCAGTCCAGAGTGGGTCATCGTCACGACCGACGCCAGCCTAGTGGGCTGGGGCGCGGTCTGGGAATCCCTGAAAGCTCAGGGACTGTGGTCTCGGGAAGAGTCTCTTCTCCCGATAAACATTCTGGAACTAAGAGCGATATTCAATGCTCTCAGGGCTTGGCCTCAGCTAGCAAAGGCCAGATTCATAAGATTCCAATCAGACAACATGACGACTGTTGCGTATCTCAATCATCAGGGGGGAACAAGGAGTTCCCTGGCGATGAAAGAAGTGACCAAAATCATACAATGGGCGGAGAATCACTCCTGCCATCTATCTGCGATCCACATTCCAGGTGTGAAAAACTGGTAAGCGGATTATTTGAGTCGTCAGACATTCCATCCGGGGGAGTGGGAACTCCACCCGGAGATCTTTGCCCAGTTGACGCAACTATGGGGCATTCCAGATATGGATCTGATGGCGTCTCGTCAGAACTTCAAGGTTCTTTGCTACGGGTCCAGATCCAGGGATCCCAAGGCGACTCTAGTGGATGCACTAGTAGCGCCTTGGACCTTCAACCTAGCTTATGTGTGTTACGGTACCAACAGTGTACCAAGGGTTAGTACCAGGGAACAATGTCCTGCATAGGGAATCAGCAATTCACAACCCAGCCAGTTTCAGGTTTAAAACAGAATGTCATTTATTAAAGGCTAGATGCCTAGTATTTATACAGGTTTGACACCCCCCCCCCCCCAGATGGGGGTTGAAAGACTGTTGTACATTACATGGAGGGAACAAGCCCTTTGACATGATACAATAGAATTATATTACTTAAACACTTCAACCACAAGACACTCTTGGCCCTTCTTATCACTTAGGCGTTTTCTCTCTGGAGGTGATCAAACAATAGAATGCTTAGCACTAATTAGATTATAGCTGGAGCCAGCAACTCTGTCTTTAGAAATTAGTTTCTTAGCTAAACACAATTAACTCCTTCAGTCCTGACAGAAGGGTCTGTCACATATCTCCCCCGTTGTGGAACACTCCGGCAGACCCGGCTTGACCCTTTGGCGGGTCAACCTGGGGATGACCGGACTAGGAGGTGGTAGGCATGTCAGTTTGCCAGGACAATCCATCTGTATTCCCGTTATGAGAGAGAATTCCTGTCCATACAAAGAAGGGTTCAACTTCCTCAGTGCCCAGACTAGGGCTAAACAGTCCTTCAAAATCCCATCAGCTTCTTTACGAGTTTTCTGTACCTGCTCTTTATAGGTATCCACAATCCCTTCATACTGACATAGGGTGCCCTTGAGTTGCTGCACCTCACTATGAGCCAGCGTCAGCTTCTCCTCAAGTGTCGCTAAGTTTGTCTTTAAGGTTTCATGTCCCACTCTCAAGCTGGTGTTTTCTGCAGTCTGTCGGTGCAGCTTGTCTAGCAGAGATTCACGTTCTAAACGTGCTTTTTCCTCTGCGCTCCTCTTCTCCTTCATCAGCGCATTGTAACGGGACTTCCACGTATCAATAGCGGATAGAGATTTACTGAGCTCAGCGTCCTGGGGCTTAGCAGCAGGGGGGTCAGTCTCTGCTGCACGGATCTGAGCACGGGTAGTCACAGGGTTAACATCAGCGGGACCCATGGGAGCATAGGCAGAAACAAGGGGAGCCAAGTCATTTCCAAGAAGAACATCAGCAGGTAAGTCCTTCTTGACCCCCACATTCACAGGTCTAGCGCCCACTCCCCAATCCAAATGTACCCTGGCAACAGGTAGGCTGAACACATCGCCCCCTGCTACCCTCACAGCCACAGTGTCTCCAGTGTACTGTTTCTCAGACACCAAGTTCTTTTGAAGCAAGGTCATAGTAGCACCAGTATCCCGTAGACCACTGACCTTCTTCCCATTCACTTTAACCAGTTGCCGGTTATTCCGGTGGGCAGCTTGCACAAGGTCTGCCTCATGTAGGATGCTCCAGCATTCTTGCGCCTCTACGTAGCGGGCCACAGGCTGAGAGTTACGTGGGATTCCGCCGGCGGGTCTTCTCCAGGACTGTGCTTGGTTCGCTGTATTTAGGGGACACTCTGGTCTTTTGTGCCCTAGTTGCTTACATCCAAAGCACCAAATAGGCTGTGAGTAGCCCCGTGAATTGAACCGGGCTCTCTGAGGGTAGTTCGTGGCCGGAGGCCGTGTGGTATAGCGGTGCGCCGGTGGTTGGTAACTGGCAGCTGCTGGGGTGACTGGGGGTCTGTACTCCACTCTAGCAGGGGGCTTAGTGGTAGCAGTGTCCAGTTTGCGGGCATCCATATACTCATCTGCCAGGCGAGCAGCTTCATGCAGGGTGGAGGGTTTACGGTCCCGAACCCACTCTCTAACTCCTGCTGATAACTTGTCAAAGCAATGTTCCAACAGGAATAGCTGCAGCACCTCTTCCCCAGATACGGCTTGGCACCCCGCTATCCAGTGAGCTGCTGTGCGGTGCACCTTACATGCCCACTCAACGTAGGAATCACCAGCTAATTTAACAGTGTCTCTGAACCTCCTCCGGTATGCCTCCGGTGTAACCGCATACCTGGAGAGCAGAGCCTCTTTCACAGTATTATAATCCCCAACCTCCTCATCTGGAATGGCCCGAACAGCCTCACTGGCCCGGCCGGATAATTTTCCGGATAATATCGTGACCCAGTCCTCTGCGGGTACCTTGTGTAGTGCACATTGCCTCTCAAAATCCGCAAGGAACCCATCAATCTCTCCTTCTGTTTCCAGGAAGTTTTTAAAAGCTGCAAAATTTACTTTTCTCTTTTCCACTTGGGCTGCTGCAGCGCTGCTTTGGCGAAGTAGGTTGGCCTCCACAGCTGCTATGACCCGGTCGATAATTTCCGCAGATGGGTTGGGGCCATAATATGCCAGTCTTATTTTAACCGCCCGATCAAAGCTTGCTTATTCAGGGGTTCTGTCTGATATGCTGGGCCCATTGGTTCCTTCTGTCCCTGGTACTCTTTCCATCTTAGTCAGTATTGTAATAATCCCCCTCTTCCTGAGGTTACTGGCTTGTGTAGTTGCTCTTCTGGGCGATAAGGTTCATTCCGTCGCTTGCCACCAATTGTTACGGTACCAACAGTGTACCAAGGGTTAGTACCAGGGAACAATGTCCTGCATAGGGAATCAGCAATTCACAACCCAGCCAGTTTCAGGTTTAAAACAGAATGTCATTTATTAAAGGCTAGATGCCTAGTATTTATACAGGTTTGACACCCCCCCCCCCAGATGGGGGTTGAAAGACTGTTGTACATTACATGGAGGGAACAAGCCCTTTGACATGATACAATAGAATTATATTACTTAAACACTTCAACCACAAGACACTCTTGGCCCTTCTTATCACTTAGGCGTTTTCTCTCTGGAGGTGATCAAACAATAGAATGCTTAGCACTAATTAGATTATAGCTGGAGCCAGCAACTCTGTCTTTAGAAATTAGTTTCTTAGCTAAACACAATTAACTCCTTCAGTCCTGACAGAAGGGTCTGTCACAATGTGTTTCCACCGTTTCCTCTCATTCCCAGGCTGGTAGCCAGGATCAAACAGGAGAGGGCCTCGGTGATCTTGATAGCTCCTGCGTGGCCATGCAGGACTTGGTATGCAGACCTGGTGAATATGTCATCGGTTCCACCATGGAAGCTACCTTTGAGATAGGACCTTCTTGTTCAGGGTCCATTCGAACATCCAAATCTGGTCTCCCTCCAGCTGACGGCTTGGAGATTGAACGCTTGATTCTATCAAAGCGTGGGTTTTCAGATTCCGTGATAGATACTCTGGTTCAAGCCAGAAAACCGGTAACTAGAAAGATTTACCATAAAATATGGAAAAGATATATCTGCTGGTGTGAATCCAAGGTATTCCCATGGAATAAGATAAAGATTCCTAGGATTCTTTCCTTTCTACAAGAAGGTTTGGATAAAGGATTATCTGCGAGTTCTCTAAAGGGACAGATTTCTGCTTTATCTGTCCTACTACACAAACGACTGGCAGTTGTGCCAGATGTTCAAGCATTTGTTCAGGCTTTGGTTAGGATCAAGCCTGTTTACAGACCTTTGACTCCTCCCTGGAGTTTAAATCTAGTTCTTTCAGTTCTTCAAGGGGTTCCGTTTCAATCTTTACATTCCATAGATATTAAGTTGTTATCTTGGAACGTTTTGTTTTTGGTTGCTATTTCTTCTGCTAGAAGAGTTTCTGTGTTATCTGCTCTACAGTGTACTCCACCCTATCTGGTGTTCCATTCAGATAAGGTTGTTTTGCGTACTAAGCCTGGTTTTCTACCAAAGGTTGTTTCCAACAAAAATATTAATCAGGAGATAGTTGTACCTTCTTTGTGTCCGAATCCAGTTTCAAAGAAGGAACGTTTGCTACACAATTTAGATGTAGTCCGTGCTCTAAAATTCTATTTAGAAGCTACAAAAGAGTTCAGACAAACTTCTTCTCTGTTTGTCGTCTATTCTGGTAAAAGGAGAGGTCAAAAAGCAACTTCTACCTCTCTTTCTTTTTGGCTTAAAAGCATCATCCGATTGGCTTATGAGACTGCCGGACGGCAGCCTCCTGAAAGAATCACAGCTCACTCCACTAGGGCTGTAGCTTCCACATGGGCCTTCAAGAACGAGGCTTCTGTTGATCAGATATGTAAGGCAGCGACTTGGTCTTCACTGCACACTTTTGCCAAATTTTACAAATTTGATACTTTTGCTTCTTCGGAGGCTATTTTTGGGAGAAAGGTTTTGCAAGCCGTGGTGCCTTCCGTTTAGGTAACCTGATTTGCTCCCTCCCTTCATCCGTGTCCTAAAGCTTTGGTATTGGTTCCCACAAGTAAGGATGACGCCGTGGACCGGACACACCAATGTTGGAGAAAACAGAATTTATGCTTACCTGATAAATTACTTTCTCCAACGGTGTGTCCGGTCCACGGCCCGCCCTGGTTTTTTAATCAGGTCCGATGAATTATTTTCTCTAACTACAGTCACCACGACACCCTATGGTTTCTCCTATTTTTTCCTCCTGTCCGTCGGTCGAATGACTGGGGTGGGCGGAGCCTAGGAGGGACTATATGGCCAGCTTTGCTGGGACTCTTTGCCATTTCCTGTTGGGGAAGAGATATTCCCACAAGTAAGGATGACGCCGTGGACCGGACACACCGTTGGAGAAAGTAATTTATCAGGTAAGCAT
The DNA here is from genome assembly GCF_027579735.1 of Bombina bombina. Taxonomy (NCBI): domain Eukaryota; kingdom Metazoa; phylum Chordata; class Amphibia; order Anura; family Bombinatoridae; genus Bombina; species Bombina bombina. The sequence continues at coordinate 814,626,836 of NC_069504.1, forward strand.
AAATTCTGTTTTTCACACTGGTCCATTGTCCTCTGTTATGAGAAAGGTATATATGTCATAACATTTATATTTTTGTTTGGTGCCATAACCGATTGTTTTTTTAGTTTAAGATAATAAAGGGTATTTGTTTTTTTGCATTCAGTTTCTGTGTCTGACTTTTGTGCCAAAACTATCTATTTTCTACGTGTGCTTAATGAGCGAGTGCTGGTTAAAGGTACGCCTGCAACATTTTCTTTTTGTTCTCATACAATAGTTTACGTAAGCTTGTATATTTTCTCATATATATATATATATATATATATATATATATATATATATATATATATATATATATATATACACATATATATATACACACACACGGTACATAACTAGTATAATCATAGCTAAGTTTACATTATGTATATATTTACACATTTTTAAGAATTATTGTTTGGAATTAACTAACTGAATGACAGAACTGAGAGAATACTTCCAAATGACAGATGAAGGGTGAGTGCCAGCTTTTGAGCTGGAAACAGAAAGGCAGAAAGTGGGAAAAAAAGAATCATGTTTAAAAGGACCACAAGACTTCCAAGTTACCTCCCCAGTTAGGAATTATTCAAAACTACTTATGATCATGGCAGACATTGGAGTCATAAATTAAGTTTATATCAGAAAGCTCTCAATGTGGATTTGAGCTAACCATGGCTGATGTTACTTGCAATTACTATAATACTGGTGGGATATGGCTGATCTGCTGGATGGAAATTACTGGAATTCAGGTGGAATGGCTTTGTGTGCCATTCCACCTGAATGAAAAATAATTAATATTTAATAAAAAAAAAAAAAGGAGATGGAGGGGAGGAAGACAAACAGTGATGTAAGTCCATCAGAAGGAATTAGGAAAACTACTACAAAGAGACAGAAAAAAAATCAAATATGAGAGATTTTCTTTTTTTTATTTTAAAGATTTTCTTTTTTTATATACTTTAATTCCGCTATTTCAAGCCAAGACTATACCAACCTCTGCTGGCTTTAGAATCCTCTGAGCAGCGCGCCGGGCGGGAGGAGTTAAAAATACAATCTAGCTACGCAAGTTGCGCAGTACTAGGGCGATTGTAATTTAACTCCTCTGTCGGTTTTCACTGATGTCCAGGCAGGCACTGTAGGAAGTTGCGGCGCGACGGGGGTGACACCATCAGAGGAGATTCATTTCTGCTTCATGGTGTCAAGGACCACCAACATCTTCTCGTGGACCACCAGTGGTCCACGGACCACTGGTTGGCGACTACTGGTTTAGACTATTTAAAATCAAAATTAAGTTCCATAGCTTTAATGGTATGTTGGGGTAACTCAATGGGTAAAGCCTCACACTTATCTGTGTTAATTTTGTATGCTGATATTGTAGAGTATTTTTCTAGTGTTTTGTATAGATTTGGGAGAGAGATAAGTGGTTTATTAGTTATTAGAATATCTTCTGCAAATAAAGTTAATATATAGTCAGTGTTTCTTATTTTAACAGCAGATATGTCTGTCTGTTAGCTGCTAGGGGTTTGATGCACAGGGTGAATGAGAGGGGGCATCCCTGTCTGGTGCCATTAAGGATAGGGAAAAAAACCTAGATTTATAGCCAGCTGATGTGACCTGATCTGTGGGTGTGGAATAGATTGCTGTCAAAGCTTCAATAAATCGTCCCCTGAATCCCATATGGTGGAGCACTGCTAGCATGTATTTCCAAACAATTCTATCAAACACCTTCTCTGCATCCAGCGATAGAAGCAGAGAAGGCATCCGTGTCGTATGTATATAGTGTATGATGCTGATCATGCATGTGATATTGTCTGGGGCTTCCCTATCTTTAATGAACCCCATCTGATCCAGGTGTATTAGGGATGGCAGTATTTCTTTAAGGCGATTGGGCACAATTTTAGTTAAAAATGTTAAATCGTGGTTGATAAGGGAGATTGGGTGATAGCTAGAACAGTACTTATGGTTGGGATCGTATGGCCTTCCATAACATAGTTACAGAATTTTGTTAAGTGAGGAATCGGGGAAGATCTGAATAATTTGTAGTATTCTCCCGGGAAACCATCGGGTCCAGGCGCTTTACCTGGTTTTAGGTCCTTTATAGCTAAAATGACTTCAGATTGTGAGATGGGGTATTAAGAAGTTGTCAGTCATCTTCTAATAAAGAGTTTAAATGTAATTTTGTTAGGAAGTCATTCATAAAGGTTTGGGACTCAGAAGTATGATTAACCTTTTTCACATCATACAGCTCCCCATAAAAGTCAGTGAAAGTGTCAACTATATTTTGTGGGTGTGAAGTAAAGGTGCCATCTGACCGTTGTATAGAAGGTATTGCTGAGGCTTTGCATCTCTCTTTAATTTTATGTGCCATATATTTATCTGTTTTGTTCGCGTAAATAAAATACTATGTTTTCAATCTTTGAATAGCTCAAGCAGCCTGGGAGTTTAGAATTTTAGCTAATAAGTTTCTTTTATTTTGAAGTGTTTGTAATATCGACGTCTGCTGTGTAGTTTTATGTTGGTGTTCTAAGTGTTCTATTTCCGGTGTAGTTGGTCTAGTTGTAATTTTTCTGTCTATTGTAGGAGACCTTATCTTGGATAAGTAACCCTCTGAGAACTGTTTTATGAGCCACCCAAGTGTATATTGGGTTGGAGGTTGAGTCAGTATTTATGTCCCAATATTTTTTGAGTTGATGGAGAATTTTATTATGTGTAGTCGGGTCTTTTAGGGAACTAGGGTCATATGTCCAGGAGAGATTGTATTCATTTCTTCTGTAGCAGTTTATTTGTATTCTTCTAAAACCTCTATTCTGCTCCCTAGGTCAGCGATATCTGACTTGATTTCAGAAAGACTATTGGTCACTGAGATATGCATTGAGTCAATCTTGTCCCATAATTTATGAAAATGTATAGCTGTCTTGTTTGGACACTAGGGAACGTAGGTCTGCTTTTGCTAATGGAGTTTGGTCGTCGTCCATTTGAGGTGTTTCTGGATTTAACCCCTTAATGACCGGACCATTTTTCAATTTTCTTACCCTTAATGACAATGGCTATTTTTACATTTCTGCCGTGTTTGTGTTTAGCTGTAATTTTCCTCTTACTCATTTACTGTACCCACACATATTATATACCGTTTTTCTCGCCATTAAATGGACTTTCTAAAGATACCATTATTTTCATCATATCTTATAATTTACTATAAAAAAAAATATAAAATATGAGGAAAAAATTTAAAAAAAAAACACTTTTTCTAACTTTGACCCCCAAAATCTGTTACACATCTACAACCACCAAATAACACCCATTCTAAATAGTTTCTAAATTTTGTCCCGAGTTTATAAATACCCAATGTTTATATGTTCTTTGCTTTTTTTGCAAGTTATAGGGCAAAAAAATACAAGTAGCACTTTGCTATTTCCAAACCACTTTTCTCCAACATTGGTGTGTCCGGTCCACGGCGTCATCCTTACTTGTGGGAATATCTCTTCCCCAACAGGAAATGGCAAAGAGTCCCAGCAAAGCTGGCCATATAGTCCCTCCTAGGCTCCGCCCACCCCAGTCATTCTCTTTGCCGTTGCACAGGCAACATCTCCACGGAGATGGTTAAGAGTTTGTGGTGTTTAGTTGTAGTTTTTTATTCTTCTATCAAGAGTTTGTTATTTTAAAATAGTGCTGGTATGTACTATTTACTCTGAAACAGAAAAGGATGAAGAATTCTGTTTGTGAGAGGAAGATGATTTTAGCAGACAGTAACTAAAATCGATTGCTGTTTCCACATAGGATTGTTGAGATGAAGTAACTTCAGTTGGGGGAAACAGTTAGCAGACTTTTCTGCTTAAGGTATGACTAGCCATATTTCTAACAAGACTGTGTAATGCTGGAAGGCTGTCATTTCCCCTCATGGGGACCGGTAAGCCATTTTCTTAGTCTCAAACAGAATAAAGGGCTTAATATGGGCTATAAAACTGGTAGACACTTTTATGGGCTAAATCGATTGCTTTATTTGGACATTTTATACATGTTTATGCTGATAATTCACACTTATAAACTTGGGGAACGTTTTTTAACGTCAGGCACTATGTTAGACACCTTTTCCAGTCAGGAAGGGCCTTCACAGTTGTAGGCTGAGCCTCATTTTCGCGCCATTACTGCGCAGTTGTTTTTGAGAGCAAGACATGCAGATGCATGTGTGAGGACCTGAAATTAGTTGGAAAAGTTCCTAAAAGGCGTCATTTGGTATCGTATTCCCCTCTGGGCTTGGTAAGGTCACAGCAAAGGCTGTAGCTGGGACTGTATAGGGGTTAAATCTGTAACCGGCTCCGGTTTCGTTATTTTAAGGGTTAAAGCTCTGAAAATTGGTGTGCAATACTTTTAATGCTTTAAGACACTGTGGTGAAATTTTGGTAAATTTTGAACAATTCCTTCATATTTTTTCACATATTCAGTAATAAAGTGTGCTCTGTTTAAAATTTAAAGAGACAGTAACGGTTTTGTTTTAAAACGGTTTTTGTGCTTTATTGACAAGTTTAAGCCTGTTTAACATGTCTGTGCGTTCAGATAAGCTATGTTCTATATGTATGAAAGCCAATGTGTCTCCCCCTTCAAAATTGTGTGATAATTGTGCCATAGCGTCCAAACAAAGTAAGGACAGTACTGCCACAGATAATGAAATTGCCCAAGATAATTCCTCAGATGAAGGGAGTAGACATGGTTCTACATCATCTCCTTCTGTGTCTACGCCAGTTTTGCCCACGCAGGAGGCCCCTAGTACTTCTAGCGCGCCAATGCTTATTACCATGCAACAATTGACGGCAGTAATGGATAACTCCATAGCAAATATTTTATCCAAAATGCCTGCATATCAGAGAAAGCGCGATTGCTCTGTTTTAAACACTGAAGAGCAGGAGGGCGCTGATGATAATTGTTCTGTCATACCCTCACACCAATCTGAAGGGGCCATGAGGGAGGTTTTGTCAGATGGGGAAATTTCAGATTCAGGAAAAATTTCCCAACAGGCTGAACCTGATGTTGTGACATTTAAATTAAAATTAGAACATCTCCGCGCACTACTTAAGGAGGTGTTATCTACTCTGGATGATTGTGACAACCTGGTCATTCCAGAAATATTATGCAAGATGGACAAGTTCCTAGAGGTTCCGGTGCACCCCGACGCTTTTCCTATACCCAAGCGGGTGGCGGACATAGTGAATAAGGAATGGGAGAAGCCCGGCATACCTTTTGTTCCCCCTCCTATATTTAAGAAATTATTTCCTATGGTCGACCCCAGAAAGGACTTATGGCAGACAGTCCCTAAGGTCGAGGGGGCAGTTTCTACTCTAAACAAGCGCACTACTATTCCTATCGAGGATAATTGTGCTTTCAAAGATCCTATGGATAAAAAATTGGAGGGTTTGCTTAAAAAGATTTTTATACAGCAAGGTTACCTTCTTCAACCCATTTCGTGCATTGTTCCTGTCACTACAGCAGCGTGGTTCTGGTTCAAGGAACTAGAAAAGTCGCTCAGTAGAGAGACTCCATATGAGGAGGTTATGGACAGAGTTCACGCACTTAAGTTGGCTAACTCTTTTATTTTAGATGCCGCTTTGCAAATAGCTAGATTAGCGGCGAAAAATTCAGGGTTTGCAATTGTGGCGCGCAGAGCGCTTTGGCTAAAGTCTTGGTCAGCCGATGTATCATCCAAGACAAAATTGCTTAACATCCCCTTCAAGGGTAAAACTCTCTTTGGACCAGAATTGAAAGAGATTATCTCAGACATCACTGGGGGAAAGGGTCACGCCCTCCCACAAGATAGGCCTTTCAAGGCCAAGAATAAGTCTAATTTTCGTTCCTTTCGTAATTTCAGGAACGGACCGGGCTCTAATTCTGCATCCTCTAAGCAAGAGGGAAATACCTCACAGTCCAAACCAGCCTGGAAACCGATGCAAGGCTGGAACAAGGGTAAGCAGGCCAAGAAGCCTGCCGCTGCTAACAAAACAGCATGAAGGAGTAGCCCCCGATCCGGGACCAGATCTAGTGGGGGGCAGACTCTCTCTCTTTGCTCAGGCTTGGGCAAGAGATGTTCAGGATACCTGGACGCTAGAAATAGTTTCTCAGGGTTATCTTCTGGAATTCAAGGAACTACCCCCAAAGGGAAGGTTCCACATGTCTCACTTATCCTCAAACCAAATAAAGAGACAGGCGTTCTTACATTGTGTAGAAGACCTGTTAAAGATGGGAGTGATACACCCCGTTCCAATGACGGAACAAGGAATGGGATTTTACTCAAATCTGTTCGTAGTTCCCAAAAAAGAGGGAACCTTCAGACCAATTCTGGATTTAAAGATCCTAAACAAATTTCTCAGGGTACCATCGTTCAAAATGGAAACCATTCGAACGATTCTACCCACTATCCAGGAAGGTCAATTTATGACTACCATGGATCTAAAGGATGCGTACCTACATATTACTATCCACAAAGAACATCATCAGTTCCTAAGGTTCGCCTTTCTGGACAAACATTACCAGTTTGTGGCCCTTCCATTCGGATTAGCCACTGCTCCAAGGATTTTCACAAAGGTACTCGGGTCCCTTCTAGCGGTTCTAAGACCGAGGGGCATTGCAGTAGTACCATACTTGGACGACATTCTAATACAAGCGTCGTCCCTTTCAAAATCAAAGGCTCATACAGACATCGTTCTGGCCTTTCTCAGATCTCACGGATGGAAGGTGAACATAGAAAAAAGTTCTCTGTCTCCGTCAACCGGAGTTCCCTTCTTGGGAACAATAATAGATTCCTTAGAAATGAAGATCTTTCTGACAGATGTCAGAAAGTCAAAACTTCTAAGCGCTTGTCAAGTTCTTCATTCTGTTCCACGTCCTTCCATAGCTCAGTGCATGGAAGTAGTAGGGTTGATGGTTGCGGCAATGGACATAGTTTCTTTTGCGCAAATTCATCTAAGACCATTACAACTGTGCATGCTGAAACAGTGGAATGGGGATTATACAGACTTGTCTCCAGTGATTCAAGTAGATCAGAAGACCAGAGACTCACTCCGTTGGTGGCTAACCCAGGATCACCTATCCCAGGGAATGAGCTTCCGCAGTCCAGAGTGGGTCATCGTCACGACCGACGCCAGCCTAGTGGGCTGGGGCGCGGTCTGGGAATCCCTGAAAGCTCAGGGACTGTGGTCTCGGGAAGAGTCTCTTCTCCCGATAAACATTCTGGAACTAAGAGCGATATTCAATGCTCTCAAGGCTTGGCCTCAGCTAGCAAAGGCCAGATTCATAAGATTCCAATCAGGCAACATGACGACTGTTGCGTATCTCAATCATCAGGGGGGAACAAGGAGTTCCCTGGCGATGAAAGAAGTGACCAAAATAATACAATGGGCGGAGAATCACTCCTGCCACCTATCTGCAATCCACATTCCAGGTGTGGAAAACTGGGAATCGGATTATTTGAGTCGTCAGACATTCCATCCGGGGGAGCTCTAAAATTCTATTTAGAAGCTACAAAAGATTTCAGACAAACATCTTCTCTGTTTTTCGTCTACTCTGGTAAAAGGAGAGGTCAAAAAGCGACTTCTACCTCTCTTTCTTTTTGGCTTAAAAGCTTCATCCGATTGGCTTACGAGACTGCCGGACGGCAGCCTCCTGAAAGAATCACAGCTCACTCCACTCGGGCTGTGGCTTCCACATGGGCCTTCAAGAACGAGGCTTCTGTTGATCAGATTTGTAAGGCAGCGACTTGGTCTTCACTGCACACTTTTGCCAAATTTTACAAATTTGATACTTTTGCTTCTTCGGAGGCTATTTTTGGGAGAAAGGTTTTGCAAGCCATGGTGACTTCCGTTTAGGTGACCTGATTTGCTCCCTCCCTTCATCCGTGTCCTAAAGCTTTGGTATTGGTTCCCACAAGTAAGGATGACGCCGTGGACCGGACACACCAATGTTGGAGAAAACAGAATTTATGCTTACCTGATAAATTACTTTCTCCAACGGTGTGTCCGGTCCACGGCCCGCCCTGGTTTTTTAATCAGGTCTGATGAATTATTTTCTCTAACTACAGTCACCACGGTACCATATGGTTTCTCCTATTTTTTTCCTCCTGTCCGTCGGTCGAATGACTGGGGTGGGCGGAGCCTAGGAGGGACTATATGGCCAGCTTTGCTGGGACTCTTTGCCATTTCCTGTTGGGGAAGAGATATTCCCACAAGTAAGGATGACGCCGTGGACCGGACACACCGTTGGAGAAAGTAATTTATCAGGTAAGCATAAATTCTGTTTTTTTCAAAATTAGCGTTAGTTACATTGGAACACTGACATCTGTCAGGAATCCCTGAATATCCATTGACATGTATATATTTTTATTTAGAAGACATCCCAAAGTATTGATCTAGGCCCATTTTGGTATATTTCATGCCACCATTTCACCGCCAAATGCGATCAAGTAAAAAAAATTTGTTTACTTTTTCACAATTTTTTTCACAAACTTTAGGTTTCTCGCTGAATTTATTTACAAACAACTTGTGCAATTATGGCATAAATGGTTGTAAATACTTCTCTGGGATCCCCTTTGTTCAGAAATAGCAGACATATATGGCTTTGGCGTTGCTTTTTGGTAATTAGAAGGCCGCTATATGCCACTTCACACCACATGTGTATTATGCCCAGCAGTGAAGGGGTTAATTAGGGAGCTTGTAGGGAGCTTTTAGGTTTAATTTTAGCTTTAGTGTAGTGTAGTAGACAACCCAAATTATTGATCTAGGCCCATTTTGGTATATTTCATGCCACCATTTCACCGCCAAATACGATCAAATAAAAAAAAAACTGTTACATTTTTCACAATTTTAGGTTTCTCACTTAAATTATTTACAAACAGATTGTGCAATTATGGCACACATGGTTGTAAATGCTTATCTGGGATCCCCTTTGTTCAGAAATAGCAGATATATATGGCTTTGGTGTTGCTTTTTGGTAATAATAAGGCCGTTAAATGCTGCTGCGCACCACACTTATAATATGCCCAGCAGTTAAGGGGTTAATTAGGTAGCTTGTAGGGTTAATTTTTAGCTTTAGTGTAGAGATCAGCCTCCCACCTGACACATCCCACCCCCTGATCCCCCCCTGACCCCCCCTCAAACAGCTCTCTTCCCTCCCCCACCTCACAATTGTCACCGCCATCTTAAGTACTGGCAGACTTTCTGCCAGTACTGAAATAAAAATAATTTATTTTATTTTTTTATTTTTTTTCATACAGTCTGCAGTGATGGATCCCCCCTTACCCCACAACCTCCCTGATCCCCCCCCCCATACATCTCTCTAACCCTCTACCTATTTGCCGCCATCTTGGGTACTGGCAGCTGTCTGCCAGTACCCAATTTGCCCCCCAAAATAGGTTTTTTTTTACTTTGTTATTTAAAACATTTGTTTTCTGTAGTGTAGCTTCCCCCCTAAATAATCTACTTCCCTCCCCCTCCCAGATCCCTTACTAAACAACATAGATCCCCCTGCATCTGCCTCTGTCTTTATTTTATTTTTTCACTTGCGGGTATATTTTGCATGCGCGCGCGCGCGCACGCGTGCACACAACCCGACTCCCACCCCCCCCGCCGCACCCGCCGAAAATCCAATACTACACTAGGTTTGGAGATATAAGGACATTATAACATACTGTGCTCTTACAAGATGCTCGCTGCCACCAACGAATATGTGAAGTACTGCCCAGAGCTCAAATCTTATGTGGCCATTACCGAGCACCTCCAGGCTCCGCCCCTAACATTAATTTAAAAAGAAAACCTAACATTAAATTACAAAAAAATCATCTAAAATTACAAAAAATAAAAAAGTCTAAAATTACAGAAAAAAATAAACCAAATTTTCAAAAAATAAACCTATTCCCTATGAAAATAACCCCCCCCCCCAAATATAATACAAAAAAAACCTTAGTCTAAACTACCAAAAGCCCTTTAAAGGGATTTTTGTAGGGCATTGCCCTAAGTTAAACAGCTCTTTTACATGTCCCCCCTAACAGTAAAACCCCCCCACCCATCAAACCCCCCAAAATAAAAAAACCTAACACTAAAAAAACCTAAGCTACCCATGTATGGGTATTGCCCTTTAAAGGGCATTCAGCTCTTTTACTTCCCAAGAAACCCTAATCTTAAAAAAAACCACCCCCAAAAAAAAAGCCTAAGACTTAGCCCCAAATAGGTACTCGCCATTCCTGAAGTCTGGCGGAGAAGGTCTTCTTCCAGGCGGCTCCATAATCTTCTATCTTCATCCAGAGTGAGGGTGGCGCAGAGCGGAGGTGCGGAGCTGGCTTCCCCGATGCGCGGATCCTCACCTGCACGGATCCTCATCGGTGGTCTTCAGCGCCGGTGGTCCAAAGCGTCGCGGAGGCTCCTCTTCATGCGATCGTCCGCCACACACTGAAGATAAAATACAAGGTACCCCATATTTATTGGGGTACCTTGCATTCCTATTGGCTGAAATTTTTAAATCAGCCAATATGGATGAGAGCTACTGAAATCTTGGCTGATTTGAACAGCCAATAGGAATGCAAGGTACCCCAAATTGAATGCAGTACCTTCCATTCAATTTTTAGTGTACGACGATCGGATGAAGAGGAGCCTCTATGCCGCTGAGGACCGCCGCTCCCTATCCACGCATCTGGGAAGACCAATCCGCACCTCCGCCCCGCGCCAGCTTCGCTCCGGATGAAGATTGAAAATGATGGAGCCACCTGGAAGAAGACCTTCACCACCAGACTTCAAGAACGGTGAGTACCTATTTGGGGCTTAGTCTTAGGCTTTTTTTTTATTTTTTGGGTTGGCTTTTTTTTTAGATTAGGGTTTTTTGGCTGTTAAAGAGCTGATTGCCCTTTTAAGGGCAATAAAAGAGCTGAATGCCCTTTTAAGGGCAATGCCCATACAAATGCCCCTTTAGGGGCAATGGGTAGCTTAGGTTTTTTTTAGACTTAGTTTTTTTGTATTTTGGGGGGGTGGTTTATAGGGGTATTAGTTTAGGTTTAAATTTTTTATTTTGGATAGCTTAGTTTTATTTTTTTTTCTGTAATTTTAATTTTCTTTTTTTTGTAATATTAGCTTTTGGGTTTGTAGTTCTTAAAAAATAGACTGCCCTCTGGGCAGGCTCATCTCCTAGTTCTAATTAATCCATAGAATATATCTATATATTTTACAGTACGTTTAATAATTTGTATTATTTTTATAAATATTTTATATGTAATATTTCAATAACGTGCATTAAGATTGCTAAGTTTTCATGTGCGCTAACCTGACCACTTTAAAGGGTCAGTCAACACCCAAAATAAACTTACTTTATTGTTATAGTTGCCACCCGATTAGTCTATACATCGTTATTCACAGGAGTAGTCCACACGGAATAGCTACTTTTTTTTGTAAAAGTTTAGTGCCGTTTTGAAAAAAACATGGATCCCAAACTCCTTCTACATCTATGTCACTTTGATCCTGATTTTCTCCGCAAATCTCCTGAGTGTCGGCCACGACGTCTCCTGCTTGTTCACGGTCAATTGTGCATGCGCAGTTTGTTCAAATCGTCGCTCTGTCTTTTTATGCACAGAACTATGGAAAGGTTCCCATTGTATGACACAAAGCGAAGAGAATGCACATATGTTAAGCTAAAAGCTCGGCCTCCTGATGCCATCAACTTTGCCGGGCACAAGAGCATTTTAAAAAAAGCGAAAGAAGCTGTGGAGAAGAAGACGATGAGAGGAGGAGTTTGGGAATCATTTTTTTTTCTCAAAACAGCAATAAACTTTTACAAAAAAAGTAGCGATTTATTGTGGAGTACTCCTTTAAATAACGATGTAACTGGACTAATCGGTGGCAACTATTACAATAAAGTAAGTGTATTTTGGGTGTTGACTGTCCCTTTAAGATCTAAATCGCAAAACGCATATTTTATATTCCTCTTCTTTACATAGAAAATAATGTACTCTTTATTATTATTATTAATATATATATATATATATATATATATATGGTACTGTTCATGTAAAATACATATATATATATACTGTGTGTGTGTATGTATATTATATATATATATATATATATATATAAAAGAATCCCGTCTCTGTTTTTCATTTATATATATATATATATATATATATACACCTTTTTTTTTATATATATATATTTCTTTCATGTAATTAGCAAGAGTCCATGAGCTAGTGACGTATGGGATATACATTCCTACCAGGAGGGGCAAAGTTTCCCAAACCTCAAAATGCCTATAAATACACCCCTCACCACACCCACAATTCAGTTTTACAAACTTTGCCTCCGATGGAGGTGGTGAAGTAAGTTTGTGCTAGATTCTACGTTGATATGCGCTCCGCAGCAAGTTGGAGCCCGGTTTTCCTCTCAGCGTGCAGTGAATGTCAGAGGGATGTGAGGAGAGTATTGCCTATTTGAATGCAGTGATCTCCTTCTAAGGGGTCTATTTCATAGGTTCTCTGTTATCGGTCGTAGAGATTCATCTCTTACCTCCCTTTTCAGATCGACGATATACTCTTATATATACCATTACCTCTGCTGATTCTCGTTTCAGTACTGGTTTGGCTATCTGCTATATGTAGATGAGTGTTCTGGGGTAAGTAAGTCTTATTTTCTGTGACACTCCAAGCTATGGTTGGGCACTTTGTTTATAAAGTTCTAAATATATGTATTCAAACATTTATTTGCCTTGACTCAGAATGTTCAACTTTCCTTATTTTCAGACAGTCAGTTTCATATTTGGGATAATGCATTTTGATTTGACCATTTTTTTCTTACCTTAAAATTTGACTTTTTCCCTGTGGGCTGTTAGGCTCGCGGGGGCTGAAAATGCTTCATTTTATTGCGTCATTCTTGGCGCGGACTTTTTTGGCGCAAAAATTCTATTTCCGTTTCCGGCGTCATACGTGTCGCCGGAAGTTGCGTCATTCTTTGACGTTATTTCGCGCCAAAAATGTCGGCGTTCCGGATGTGGCGTCATTTTTGGCGCCAAAAAGCATTTAGGCGCCAAATAATGTGGGCGTCTTATTTGGCGCGAAAAAATATGGGCGTCGCTTTTGTCTCCACATTATTTAAGTCTCATTTTTTATTGCTTCTGGTTGCTAGAAGCTTGTTCTTTGGCATTCTTTCCCATTCCTGAAACTGTCATTTAAGGAATTTGATCAATTTTGCTTTATATGTTGTTTTTTCTCTTACATATTGCAAGATGTCTCACGTTGCATCTGAGCCAGAAGATACTACAGGAAAATCGCTGTCAAGTGCTGAATCTACCAAAGCTAAGTGTATCTGCTGTAAACTTTTGGTAGCTATTTCTCCAGCTGTTGTTTGTATTGATTGTCATGACAAACTTGTTAAAGCAGATAATATTTCCTTTAGTAAAGTACCATTGCCTGTTGCAGTTCCCTCAACATCTAAGGTGCAGAATGTTCCTGATAATATAAGAGATTTTGTTTCTGAATCCATAAAGAAGGCTATGTCTGTTATTTCTCCTTCTAGTAAACGTAAAAAATCTTTTAAAACTTCTCTCCCTACAGATGAATTTTTAAATGAACATCATCATTCTGATTCTGATGACTCCTCTGGTTCAGAGGATTCTGTCTCTGAGGTTGATGCTGATAAATCTTCATATTTATTTAAAATGGAATTTATTCGTTCTTTACTTAAAGAAGTTCTAATTGCTTTAGAAATAGAGGATTCTAGTCCTCTTGATACTAATTCTAAACGTTTAGATAAGGTATTTAAAGCTCCTGTGGTTATTCCAGAAGTTTTTCCTGTTCCTAATGCTATTTCTGCAGTAATTTCCAAAGAATGGGATAAATTGGGTAATTCATTTACTCCTTCTAAACGTTTTAAGCATTTATATCCTGTGCCGTCTGACAGATTAGAATTTTGGGACAAAATCCCTAAAGTTGATGGGGCTATTTCTACCCTTGCTAAACGTACTACTATTCCTACGTCAGATGGTACTTCGTTTAAGGATCCTCTAGATAGGAAAATTGAGTCCTTTCTAAGAAAAGCTTATCTGTGTTCAGGTAATCTTCTTAGACCTGCTATATCTTTGGCTGATGTTGCTGCAGCTTCAACTTTTTGGTTGGAAACTTTAGCGCAACAAGTAACACATCGTGATTCTCATGACATTATTATTCTTCTTCAGCATGCTAATAATTTTATCTGTGATGCCATTTTTGATATTATCAGAGTTGATGTCAGGTTTATGTCTCTAGCTATTTTAGCTAGAAGAGCTTTATGGCTTAAAACTTGGAATGCTGATATGGCTTCTAAATCAACTTTACTTTCTATTTCTTTCCAGGGTAACAAATTATTTGGTTCTCAGTTGGATTCCATCATTTCAACTGTTACTGGTGGGAAAGGAACTTTTTTACCACAGGATAAAAAATCTAAAGGTAAAAGTAGAGCTAATAATCGTTTTCGTTCCTTTCGTTTCAACAAAGAACAAAAGCCTGATCCTTCATCCTCAGGAGCAGTTTCAGTTTGGAAACCATCTCCAGTCTGGAATAAATCCAAGCCAGCTAGAAAGGCAAAGCCTGCCTCTAAGTCCACATGAAGGTGCGGCCCTCATTCCAGCTCAGCTGGTAGGGGGCAGGTTACATTTTTTCAAGGAAATTTGGATCAATTCTGTTCACAATCTTTGGATTCAGAACATTGTTTCAGAAGGGTACAGAATTGGTTTCAAGATAAGACCTCCTGCAAAGAGATTTTTTCTTTCCCGTGTCCCAGTAAATCCAGTAAAAGCTCAAGCATTTCTGAAATGTGTTTCAGATCTAGAGTTGACTGGAGTAATTATGCCAGTTCCAGTTCAGGAACAGGGGATGGGGTTTTATTCAAATCTCTTCATTGTACCAAAGAAGGAGAATTCCTTCAGACCAGTTCTGGATCTAAAAATATTGAATCGTTATGTAAGGATACCAACGTTCAAAATGGTAACTATAAGGACTATCTTGCCTTTTGTTCTGCAAGGGAATTATATGTCCACAATAGATTTACAGGATGCATATCTGCATATTCCGATTCATCCAGATCATTTTCAGTTCCTGAGATTCTCTTTTCTGGACAAGCATTACCAGTTTGTGGCTCTGCCGTTTGGCCTAGCTACAGCTCCAAGAATTTTTACAAAGGTTCTCGGTGCCCTTCTGTCTGTAATCAGAGAACAGGGTATTGTGGTATTTCCTTATTTGGACGATATCTTGGTACTTGCTCAGTCTTTACATTTAGCAGAATCTCATACGAATCGACTTGTGTTGTTTCTTCAAGATCATGGTTGGAGGATCAATTTACCAAAAAGTTCTTTGATTCCTCAGACAAGGGTAACCTTTCTGGGTTTCCAGATGGATTCAGTGTCCATGACTCTGTCTTTAACAGACAAGAGACGTCTAAAATTGATTGCAGCTTGTCGAAACCTTCAGTCACAATCATTCCCTTCGGTAGCCTTATGCATGGAAATTCTAGGTCTTATGACTGCTGCATCGGACGCGATCCCCTTTGCTCGTTTTCACATGCGACCTCTTCAGCTCTGTATGCTGAAGCAATGGTGCAAGGATTACACGAAGATATCTCAAACAATATCTTTAAAACCGATTGTTCGGCACTCTCTAACATGGTGGACAGATCACCATCGTATAATTCAGGGGGCTTCTTTTGTGCTTCCGACCTGGACTGTAATTTCAACAGATGCAAGTCTCACGGGTTGGGGAGCTGTGTGGGGATCTCTGACGGCACAGGGAGTTTGGGAATCTCAGGAGGTGAGATTACCTATCAATATCTTGGAACTCCGTGCAATTTTCAGAGCTCTTCAGTTTTGGCCTCTTCTGAAGAGAGAATCGTTCATTTGTTTTCAGACAGACAATGTCACAACTGTGGCATACATCAATCATCAAGGAGGGACTCACAGTCCTCTGGCTATGAAAGAAGTATCTCGAATTTTGGTTTGGCCGGAATCCAGCTCCTGTCTAATCTCTGCGGTTCATATCCCAGGTGTAGACAATTGGGAAGCGGATTATCTAAGTCGCCAAATGTTGCATCCGGGCGAATGGTCTCTTCACCCAGAGGTATTTCTTCAGATTGTTCAAATGTGGGAACTTCCAGAAATAGATCTGATGGCGTCCCATCTAAACAAGAAACTTCCCAGGTATCTGTCCAGATCCCGGGATCCTCAGGCGGAGGCAGTGGATGCATTATCACTTCCTTGGAAGTATCATCCTGCCTATATCTTTCCGCCTCTAGTTCTTCTTCCAAGAGTGATCTCCAAGATTCTGAAGGAATGCTCGTTTGTTCTGCTGGTAGCTCCAGCATGGCCTCACAGGTTTTGGTATGCGGATCTTGTCCGGATGGCCTCTTGCCAACCGTGGACTCTTCCGTTAAGACCAGACCTTCTATCACAAGGTCCTTTTTTCCATCAGGATCTGAAATCCTTAAATTTAAAGGTATGGAGATTGAACGCTTGATTCTTGGTCAAAGAGGTTTCTCTGACTCCGTGATTAATACTATGTTACAGGCTCGTAAATCTGTATCTCGAGAGATATATTATAGAGTCTGGAAGACTTATATTTCTTGGTGTCTTTCTCATCATTTTTCTTGGCATTCTTTTAGAATACCGAGAATTTTACAGTTTCTTCAGGATGGTTTAGATAAGGGTTTGTCCGCAAGTTCTTTGAAAGGACAAATCTCTGCTCTTTCTGTTCTTTTTCAGAGAAAGATTGCTATTCTTCCTGATATTCATTGTTTTGTACAAGCTTTGGTTCGTATAAAACCTGTCATTAAGTCAATTTCTCCTCCTTGGAGTTTGAATTTGGTTCTGGGAGCTCTTCAAGCTCCTCCGTTTGAACCTATGCATTCATTGGACATTAAATTACTTTCTTGGAAAGTTTTGTTCCTTTTGGCCATCTCTTCTGCTAGAAGAGTTTCTGAATTATCTGCTCTTTCTTGTGAGTCTCCTTTTCTGATTTTTCATCAGGATAAGGCGGTGTTGCGAACTTCTTTTGAATTTTTACCTAAAGTTGTGAATTCCAACAACATTAGTAGAGAAATTGTGGTTCCTTCATTATGTCCTAATCCTAAGAATTCTAAGGAGAAATCGTTGCATTCTTTGGATGTTGTTAGAGCTTTGAAATATTATGTTGAAGCTACGAAATCTTTCCGTAAGACTTCTAGTCTATTTGTTATCTTTTCCGGTTTTAGGAAAGGCCAGAAAGCTTCTGCCATTTCTTTGGCATCTTGGTTTGAAATCTTTAATTCATCTTGCCTATGTTGAGTCGGGGTAAAATTCCGCCTCAGAGAATTACAGCTCATTCTACTAGGTCAGTATCTACTTCCTGGGCGTTTAGGAATGAAGCTTCGGTTGACCAGATCTGCAAAGCAGCAACTTGGTCCTCTTTGCATACTTTTACTAAATTCTACCATTTTGATGTATTTTCTTCTTCTGAAGCAGTTTTTGGTAGAAAAGTACTTCAGGCAGCGGTTTCAGTTTGAATCTTCTGCTTATGTTTTTCGTTAAACTTTATTTTGGGTGTGGATTATTTTCAGCAGGAATTGGCTGTCTTTATTTTATCCCTCCCTCTCTAGTGACTCTTGTGTGGAAAGATCCACATCTTGGGTAGTCATTATCCCATACGTCACTAGCTCATGGACTCTTGCTAATTACATGAAAGAAAACATAATTTATGTAAGAACTTACCTGATAAATTCATTTCTTTCATATTAGCAAGAGTCCATGAGGCCCGCCCTTTTTTTGTGGTGGTTATGATTTTGTATAAAGCACAATTATTCCAATTCCTTATTTTATATGCTTTCGCACTTTTTTATCACCCCACTTCTTGGCTATTCGTTAAACTGAATTGTGGGTGTGGTGAGGGGTGTATTTATAGGCATTTTGAGGTTTGGGAAACTTTGCCCCTCCTGGTAGGAATGTATATCCCATACGTCACTAGCTCATGGACTCTTGCTAATATGAAAGAAATGAATTTATCAGGTAAGTTCTTACATAAATTATGTTATATATATATATATAAATAGATTTGCAGGTATAGTTAGATATCTAAAGAAATATGTATTTACAATAAAAAGGACATCATCCTGTAAGTGGAGAGCAGTGAAGGAATGATAAATATGTACAGTAACACACTTAAGTTCATAGATACACATTTGTGTGTGTGTGTGTGTGTATATATATATATATATATATATATATATAAATATATATTTATATATATATATATATATATTTTATACACACATACACTCACCGGCCACTTTATTAGGTACACCTTGCTGGTACCGGGTTGGACCCCTTTTGTCTTCAGAACTGCCTTAATTCTTTGTGGCATAGAGGGCAGAGGGTCTTTGATAAAGTGAAGTTGATGCACAAAATGTGTAAGGGCACACCCACTTTTGACGTCACTTCCGGTCCGGCGAAACCAATGGAATAATTTGGAACAGTTGAACTCTTTACCGCAATCAGTTCGGATTAATGCATACTCGAATTAAAGGGAATCTTTCTGTTATCTACTTTGGACAAATCAAGGGATAATAAACAGTGTGAATAACGAAGACATTTAAATTACAATCATTTTGGTTCTCAGCAACTGACAGTCCCCCCAAGCACTGGACACCAATTTACTACTTTTACAAGAGACGTTTTTTTCAATACTTGAATACCTACCTACTGAAAACTTTTATGCAAGTGTGGAAATTGTGTTTTTAAGAGGCTTAAATAAAAACAACTTTGTTTTTAACTGTAAAGGAATAAAAAGTGTATCCTTTGAAAGAAATTTAACCACCCTCCATAGAGGAAAAGAATACCATACTCTAAGAGGTCGATGAGAGGAAAACATCTTTATGTGCATTCAACTTACCTCACATATTTGGGGTCAAAATAGGTGAGCACTTTTCTATTTTTTAATAGCATTATTAAATAAGTGCTGACATACTGCACCATAAGTTGTTTTTTGTGTTTTATTCTCTCCCTTCTCTGAGGACTGATATCTGGACTTCCTAACCACAAAATTTTACTCCATTTTCACTGGTGATAGTGGAATCCCCAGATGTAGCAGCCATTGAAATACACCAGGAGAAACTTTTAAAGCATATTTACCATTTGCAATATACACAGCGCAAGTTAAAAACACCTATTGACATATACTGTGTGTGTGTACAGGGAGTGCAGAATTATTAGGCAAGTTGTATTTTTGAGGATTAATTTTATTATTGAACAACAACCATGTTCTCAATGAACCCAAAAAACTCATTAATATCAAAGCTGAATAGTTTTGGAAGTAGTTTTTAGTTTGTTTTTAGTTATAGCTATTTTAGGGGGATATCTGTGTGTGCAGGTGACTATTACTGTGCATAATTATTAGGCAACTTAACAAAAAACAAATATATACCCATTTCAATTATTTATTTTTACCAGTGAAACCAATATAACATCTCAACATTCACAAATATACATTTCTGACATTCAAAAACAAAACAAAAACAAATCAGTGACCAATATAGCCACCTTTCTTTGCAAGGACACTCAAAAGCCTGCCATCCATGGATTCTGTCACCTTGCTGGCGTCTGAGTCGTACTGGAGCTCTCTGCCCTTTACCAATCCAGCCACGGGCCCATCCATCTGGCCCATCAAGACTCACTCTCATTTCATCAGTCCATAAAACCTTAGAAAAATCAGTCTTGAGTATTTCTTGGCCCAGTCTTGACGTTTCAGCTTGTGTGTCTTGTTCAGTGGTGGTCTTTCAGCCTTTCTTACCTTGGCCATGCCTCTGAGTATTGCACACCTTGTGCTTTTGGGCACTCCAGTGATGTTGCAGCTCTGAAATATGAATTATTAACAAAAGAAGGACAGAGAAAGTGAAGCATATTGGGCACACTTATAAGGGTCAAAACCAATACTATATTGCAGTGTGGTGTGTCGTGTATTGATTAAAACTTAACTTTTATATTTAATTTGAATAAAAAATTGTGGAGGTTCCCACCATTGAGTGTTTTAAAATTCTATTAAAATTGTGTCCGAGTAATACTCGGTACGCAAAGGCTCCTCTCAGGTTTGATACAGTGATCAGTCTGTATCACAGAGTCCTGTTGGGTTAGTTCAACAGATTCAATGCTAATAACCTTAACTAAATATTATTCACACAGGATATTTAGTACCATAACCATTGGTTATATTATTGGATGATAACAAGTGCTAATTGATCATTCAGATATTACTCCATTCCCATATGTAAGGAGTGTAATGACGGTGTCAGTTTATTCAACCACTACTTGGATATATGTGGGAGTGTGTTATTACCACAGCATGATTATTTACGTTTTTTATAAAAAGCGTTATTATTTCAGTACAATTTTATTGATCGGTATCTGTGACCTTGAAGTGGTGACACAGTTCACTGATTTCTGTTTGTATAGAGAACGACTCTTAAGGGAGACGTGTGTATCAAATTTGCTTTCCCATAAAAAATTATTCAGAGAAAAAATATATCGCTTGTGGAAGTGTGATTGTTTTTATTCCCCGTGTTTTTTTTGACACTGTTAGCACTTCTATTTCTAATTAAGTGCAAATAGATGTTTGAACTGATATCGTATGATTCTAAGGTTATACAGAGTCAGGTGGCACTATACAGGCTTGTATATAGCGATAGCCTGAATTATGTGCAATTGTATTATGAGGCTAAATAGCCAAAACCATTTAAATTCAAGCTATAAATATCGCTCCGGTGAAAAAGCGCTGTAGTTATACTAGACCATGAAATATAACCCAGAATCAATTGGTACTAAGATTGTCTCCTAGCGATAGCCTAAAGTTTGAGCAATATGCTCCGATACCAGTAAGGCTAACTTGAACCTAAATCATTATTATTTACAGGCTAGTACTCGCTATGGTAGATGACCAGTGATTTAAATTAAAGTTTTTTAAGGTTAAAGCTAAGGTGCCTAAAAGAGGCCAACAATTAATACTAAACCCAACGGACTGAGTGAGAGGAGCAGTGCGACAAAGTAAATAAATATGTCAACTTGGCAGCCAGCTACAGCTGAGCTAATAAAGTATGACAACAATACATTTGCTCTGCTAAGTCTTTAAAAGTTTGTAAGTTGTGTAATTTAAAGTAGTTTGTGTTGTGTACAGTGAACTTGATAAGATAAAAAGTTTAACTATTTGTATTTCTGCAGTAAGGCAGTTTTTTGTTAATACTCTGTTAAACCAAACAGAGTTTGTTTGTTCATTATTATATTTTTTTACAAATGGTATATTGTTCAGTGTTTTTTGTTTTTTTATCCGATTAATCGATTAATCGAAAAAATAATCGACCAACTAATCGATTATGAAAATAATCGTTAGTTGCAGCCCTAATATATATATATATATATATATATATATATATATATATATATATATATATATATATATATATATATATATATATACATATACACACATATATATACACACACACACATATATATATATATATATATATATATATATATATATATATATATTATATTATATTATATTATATTATATGCAGTCGTATGCAAAAGTTTAGGCACCCTGACAATTTCCATGATTTTTATTTAGAAATAATTGGGTGTTTGGATCAGCAATTTCATTTTGATCTATCAAATAACTAAAGGACACAGTAATATTTCAGTAGTGAAATGAGGTTTATTGGATTAACAGAAAATGTGCAATATGCGTCCAAACGAAATTAGACAGGTGCATAAATTTGGGCACCCTTGTCATTTTGTTGATTTGAATACCTGTAACTACCTAGCACTGATTAATTGGAACACACAATTGGTTTGGTGAGCCCATTAAGCCTTGAACGTTATAGACCGGTGCATCTAATCATGAGAAAAGGTACTTAAGGTGGCCAATTGCAAGTTGTTGTTCTCTTTGACTCTCCTCTGCAGAGTGACAACATTGGGGCTTCAAAACAACTCTCAAATGACCTGAAAACAAAGATTGTTCAACATTATGGTTTAGGGGAAGGCTACTAAAAGCTATTGCAGAGATTTAAGCTGTCAGTGTCCACTGTGAGGAACATAGTGAGGAAATGGAAGACCACAGGCACAGTTCTTGTTAAGGCCAGAAGTGGCAGGCCAACTGGCCAAGTAAAATAAAGGAAAGGCAAAGGATGGCGAGAACGGTCAAAAACAGCCCACAGACCACCTCCAACACCTACAACATCATCTTGCTGCAGATGGTGTCACTGTGCATCGTTCAACAATTTTGCGCACTTTGCACAAGGAGAAGTTTTATGGGAGAGTGAAGCGGAAGAAGCCTTTTCTGCACACGCCACAAACGCACATTTGGACAAGCCAGCTTAATTTTGGAAGAAGGTGCTGTGGACTGATGAAACTAAGATTGAGTTATTTGGTCATAACAAGGGGCGTTATGCATGGCGGCAAAAGAACACAGCATTCTAAGACAAACACTTGCTACCCACATTAAAATTTGGTGGATGTTCCATCAAGCTGAGGCTGTGTGGCCAGTGCCGGTACTGGGAATATTGTTAAAGTTGAGGGTCGCATGGATTCCACTCAATATCAGCAGATACTCATCAGAATCAGTCACAAACTTGAAGTTATGCCGGGGCTGGATATTTCAACAAGACAACGACCGAAAACACTGCTCAAAATCTACTCTGGCATTTATGCAGAGGAACAAGTACAATGTTCTGGAATGGCCATCCCAGTCCCCAGACCTGAATATCATTGAATATCTGTGGGGTGATTTGAAGCGGGCTGTCCATGCCCAGCAACCATCAAACCTAACTGAACTGGTGATGTTTTGCAAGGAGGAATGGTCCAAAATACCTTCATCCAGAATTCAGACACTCATTACAGGCTATCTGAAGCGTCTTAAGGCTGTTATTTCTGCTAAAGGAGGCTCTACTAAATATTGATGCAATATTTCTGTTGGGGTGCCCAAATTTATGCACCTGTCTAATTTTGTTTTGATGCATATTGCACAATTTTTGTTAATCCAATAACCTTTTTTCACTACTGAAATATTACTATGTCCTACAGTTATTTGATAGATCAAAATGAAATTGCTGATCCAAACACCCAATTATTTATAAATGAAAATCATGGAAATTGTCAGGGGTGCCTAAACTTTTGCATACGACTATATATATATATATATATATATATATATATATATATATATATATATATATATATATATATATATACTGTATGTATATTGTATGTATATATATATATATATATATATACTGTATGTATATTGTATGTATATATATATATACTGTATATATACTGTATATATATATATATATATATACTGTATATATACTGTATATATAATGTATGTGTGTATATATATATATATATATATATCTCAGAGCCCTTTGCAGTCAAATACTTGAAAAGCATTTTTATTGACTATTAATATTTGATAATGAGGTTGCATGTAGTGTAAATATTTTACTTTCTAATGTTCACATAGGGGACTATCTTCAATGTATTTTTAAATAGATATTCATACATATATATATTTTATTTATTTTTTTCACATGAACCAGTAAGCAAGCCGGATGAGTGCCGACACTTCAGCAGCATGTATGGCTCACTGCACATGCTGCGCTCTGGGAGGGGCAGCGGCAGCAATCTGGTAGGGACGAGAAGGACGGTCATACAAGGTAACATTAGGCAAAATGTCTTTTGAATCGTCATTTGGTTGATCTTAATATCGAGTATGGTTTTTAAATATTAAGATTTCTATCATTAGGCAAATAATTGTGTGTAAATGTTGTGTATTACAAAAATGATAAAAGTTATTGCACTTTTAACCGTACATAAAAGTGCAATATGATGTAACCCTTTACCGCCGTTAGGATGTTTCTTGCCATCCTAACAGTACTGGGGTGTAACCCCATTAGGACAGCATGGAACGTTCTAACTGATCTGGCATCCTGCAGCCTCCTGTGCTTTAAGAATGGGAACTCTGACGGGGGGGGGGGGGGGATGCCTAGCATTGTAGGCAGTCCCCCATTATCCGATCCCACCCTTGAAATCACATGATCACATCAACGTGATCACTTGGCCCCTGCATGAAGGGGTTAATGAGCTAGGCCATTTTACTATTGCATGATTGCATGCCTCTGTGGTTAACCTCTCCAATGCATGGTTGGTGAGCCATTCATGAGCAGCATTTATATATAGCTGCAAATTACTGGAATTGTCCTACTCAGTGGTGGCATTACATTGCTGCTCCTTATCACATTTTACCTGTGTGCTTAATTTTGCACAATTGCTTCTAACTATGTACAGTGCTGCTGCAATGTGGTTAAAGTTACTAGAGCATTTTATTTTTGCACTTTTATGTCCCTTTAACAACCCTTTTAATTAATAACAAATTATTTTTCTTCTCATATATTCCAAAATTGTTTTAAAGCAAACAACAATATGATACCAAAAGAAAGACAAGTATCAATGGATACAGCACAAAGGATCAACGCTAACCAACTGTTTGCTGCAGTCGGGTGAATAATTTAGAAAAAGCATTGCATATTCTGTTTAATGTATTTAAACCAAAGTAAAACCAGATGACCTACCTTATAATGGGATAATATACAAGTGGTGCGCTAACTTTTGTGCACAAGCGATAAGGTGAGACAGACGTTAGGGAATCTATTGCTAAAAAATTTGAATACCACCACTGTGCGTCAGGTTAGTGTTTGTGCACAGACTTTCTACATTTAACTTGTAATACGAACGCAACAAGACACACGCAAAAAGCCTCGTTCCAGCGCTGTTTACGCTTGAGCGGTAGCGCTAAATTGCGGTCCACTCGTAATCTAGCCCAGAAAGGACTCAATTTACTAAGGGCCGAACAGACAGGGGCAGACATCTCCGCCATTGTAAACCGGGCATTGTGGCTAGCAGAAGGCAATATGCTACCCGCATTTACCATTGCATACTTTGCCTTGTGTGCAACACCACCCCTGCTCGTGTGCCACTGATTGCACGAAAGCTGTCAATTTCCATGGTCGGAGAATCCAAGTGGATTTAGAAACGCCACTGTACAGTTGGCATAGGGGTTATGAAGCAGTGGGTCTGATGACCACTGCTTCTTAACTTTCAGCCGCAGGCTCGCTCATGCAATCCTGCTGCCGAAGGCTAAAATGGAGCCTAAAGTGTGTCAAAGGGAATGTGCCAGGTAAAGTGTATACCACTGTGAAAAAGTGTCACAGAGACATGCTAGATATAGGACCCCAGTGAAATCGTAAGGAACATATGCCATGATGAAATGTGCCAGGTAGAATGTTCTATACCCAAGTATGGCACAGATGTATGAGCCTGATAAGCTGCATATTAGAGGAAGTTAGATGCAGAAATATGGTAACATGAATATTACTTCCCTCAGTATCTGTTATTTTGTTTAATATAAGTAAAATAATATTAAAGAACTGGGGGCGAGATTACATATGTGGCGCAAGCTTCAGCGCAACTGCTGAAACCCGCGCCGCCTGTAATTTCACCTTGCACATCGGGGTATTACATAAACCCCGCCGGCAGTTCATAAAGTGCCGTAAGTCGGATAAAGTAGCGATGTCCAGAAATGTGCGTAAATACAAATTTCTGGATTCGCCAGTGACTTACGGCACTTTATAAAACTCCCAGCGCCTAAGAAAATAAAAAGTAAAATCTCCTGTAAGTCTAACCCGCCTGCCAAAAATAAACCAGACACGTTAAACCCCTGTATCCAACATCAAGCCCACATCGAAACTAATAATAAAAGTATTAACCCCTAAACCGACAACCCACCACAACACAATATGCCTAATTAAACTATTAACCCCTAATCCGCCATTCTCACACATCGCGATCTCCCTAATATATGTATTAACCCCTAACCCGCCATTCACCCACATCGCAATAAACCTATTTAAGTAAATAAACCCCTAATCCGCCATTAACCCACATCGCAATAAACCTAATAAAGTATATTAAACCCTAATCTGCCAACCCCCCACAACGCAAATAACTAAATTACTAAGCCCACTAACCTAACACCCCCTAAATTAACCCTAATTACCTAAATTAAAAAATACTAAATTACAATTAAAATAAAAAATCTAACATTACTTTAAAATAAAAAAAAATTAAATTTAAATTAATCTAAGATTACAAAAAATAAAAAAGTAACATTACATAAAATAATAAACTAAATTATCAAAAATAAAAAAAATTAAACCTAATCCCTACACCCCCTAATCTAATGCTAAACTACCAATAGCCCTTAAAACAGTAAAAAAAAAACACCCACCAAACCCCCCAAAATAAAAAAAAAACTAACATTAAAAAAAATCCTAAACTACCCATTGCCCCTAAAGGGGCATTTGTATGGGCATTGCCCTTAAAGGGCATTCAGCTCTTTTACTGCCCTTAAAAGGGCATACAGCTCTTTTAAGAGTGCCCAGAAATCCCTAATCTAAAAAAAACAAACCCCAAAAAATAAAAAAAGGCTAAGTCTAACCCCCAAATAGGTACTCACTGTTCCTGAAGTCCGGCAGGCAAGGTCCTGTTCCAGGCGGTGAAGTCTTCTTCCAAGCGGCCGACATCTTCCAAGCGGGGACCTCTTCCTTCTTCATCCAGGACCAAGCCGGCACGGAGCCATGGAGCGTGGAGGATCCTCTTCGTACGATCAACGATGTACACTGAATAGTGAATTCAAGGTACGCGTTTAAAAATGGCATCCCTTGCATTCCTATTGGCTGATTTGATTCTTCAAATTCAAATCAGCCAATAGGATGAGAGCTACTGAAATCTTATTGGCTGTTCAAATCAGCGGCAGAAATGCTTGTGCAATGTTAAATGCCGACAGCATATACTTTCTGCATTTAGCGAGGTTGAGCGGACATGATTCTCTACAGCGAATCATGTCCGCTCGCCTTTTAATAAATCTATACCTTTGTATATATAAGAATTAAGTTCAATTATAAAATAACATTCTGATGTAATATTTTGTTTTTGAGACATGATATTTTTAGAACTCTTGTGGGAAATTCTTTCTTAGGGGTTGGAATAGGACTTGTGGGAGGTCTTAATGCTAAATATGAGGGGCGCGATCCGATATCGATCGCAGTTTGCGGCGCAAGCGAGGGAACCGGCGTCGCCCGCAGTTTCAGCTCGCAACTCGAGCTATCCCATATAGGTCGCCGTCAGATGCTAACGTGCCGTAAGTCTCACAAACCAGCGATGTCCAGAAATCTGCGTAAGTACAAATTTCTGGCGTCGCCAGTGACTTGCGCCACGTTAGAATCTGCCGGCGCCTATAAAACCTGACTAAAGTCTAAAACACCCGCACTGTCTAACACGCCTCCCTAACATAGCCCGCACTGTCTAACACGCCTCCCTAACATAGCCCGCACTGTCTAACCCTCTATCCGCTATCCCCCCTCACTAGCCTAACAATAAAAATGCTATTAACCCCTAAACCGCCGCTCCTTTACCCCGCCGCAACCTAATAAAATTATTAACCCCTAAACCGCCGCTCCCGTACCCCGCCGCCAGCTATATTATATCTATAACCCCCTAAAGTGAGCCCCTAACACCGCCGCCATCTCTATTAAAATGATTAACCCCTAATTTAATCTACCTACCCTGCCGCCAGCTATATTATCTATATTAACCCTAAGTATATTATAGTTAATATAGGTATTACATTATATATATTAACTATATTAACCCTAATTATATTAGGGTTAATATAGTTAATATAGTTACTATAGTATTTATATTAACTATATTAACTCTATCTAACCCTAACACCCCTAACTAAATTTATATTAAATTAATCTAATTAATTTATAAACTAAAATATTCCTATTTAAATCTAAATACTTACCTATAAAATAAACCCTAAGATAGCTACAATATAATTAATAATTACATTATAGCTATGTTAGGGTTAATATTTATTTTACAGGTAAATAGTTAATTATTTTAACTAGGTATAATAGATATTAAATAGTTATTAACTATTTAATATCTACCTAGTTAAAATAATTACCCAATTACCTGTAAAATAAATCCTAACCTAAGTTACAAATACACCTACACTATCAATAAATTTAATAAACTACTAACATCTATCTAAAAATACAATTAAATTAACTAAACTAAATTACAAAAAAAAACAAACACTAAATTACAAAAAATAAAAAAAAGATTACAAGATTTTTAAGCTAATTACACCTATTCTAAGCCCCCTAATAAAATAATAAACCCCCAAAATAACAAAAATTCCCTGCCCTATTCTAAATTAAACAAATTTCAAAGCTCTTTACCTTACCAGCCCTTAAAAGGGCCTTTTGTGGGGCATGCCCCAAAGAATTCAGCTCTTTTGCATTCAACAAATACAATCACCCCCCCCCCCCATTACAACCCACCACCCACATACCCCTATTCTAAACCCACCCAAACCCCCCTTAAAAAATCCTAACACTACCCCCCTGAAGATCTCCCTACCTTGTCTTCACCACACCGGGCCGAACTCCTGATCCGATCCGGGCGATGTCGTCCTCCAAGCGGCAAAGAAGAATTCTTCCTCCGGCGACGTCTTCCTCCAAGCGGCAGCAAAGTCTTCATTCTTCCGGCGGCATCTTCAATCTTCTTTCTTCGCTCCGCCGCCGCGGAGCATCCATCCCGGCCGACTGCTAAACTTGGAATGAGGTACCTTTAAATGACGTCATCCAATGGATCAGCCAATCGGATTGAACTTGAATCTGATTGGCTGATTCAATCAGCCAATCAGATTTTTTTTAACTTAATTCCGATTGGCTGATAGAATCCTATCAGCCAATCGGAATTCGGCGGACGCCATCTTGGATGACGTCATTTAAAGGTACCTCATTCCAAGTTTAGCAGTCGGCCGGGATGGATGCTCCGCGGCGGCGGAGCGAAGAAAGAAGATTGAAGATGCCGCCGGAAGAATGAAGACTTTGCTGCCGCTTGGAGGAAGACGTCGCCGGAGGAAGAATTCTTCTTTGCCGCTTGGAGGACGACATCGCCCGGATCGGATCAGGAGTTCGGCCCGGTGTGGTGAAGACAAGGTAGGGAGATCTTCAGGGGGGTAGTGTTAGGATTTTTTAAGGGGGGTTTGGGTGGGTTTAGAATAGGGGTATGTGGGTGGTGGGTTGTAATGGGGGGGGGGGGTGATTGTATTTGTTGAATGCAAAAGAGCTGAATTCTTTGGGGCATGCCCCACAAAAGGCCCTTTTAAGGGCTGGTAAGGTAAAGAGCTTTGAAATTTGTTTAATTTAGAATAGGGCAGGGAATTTTTGTTATTTTGGGGGTTTATTATTTTATTAGGGGGCTTAGAATAGGTGTAATTAGCTTAAAAATCTTGTAATCTTTTTTTTATTTTTTGTAATTTAGTGTTTGTTTTTTTTTGTAATTTAGTTTAGTTAATTTAATTGTATTTTTAAATAGATGTTAGTAGTTTATTAAATGTATTGATAGTGTAGGTGTATTTGTAATTTAGGTTAGGATTTATTTTACAGGTAATTGGGTAATTATTTTAACTAGGTAGATATTAAATAGTTAATAACTATTTAATATCTATTATACCTAGTTAAAATAATTAACTATTTACCTGTAAAATAAATATTAACCCTAACATAGCTATAATGTAATTATTAATTATATTGTAGCTATCTTAGGGTTTATTTTATAGGTAAGTATTTAGATTTAAATAGGAATATTTTAGTTTATAAATTAATTAGATTAATTTAATATAAATTTAGTTAGGGGTGTTAGGGTTAGATAGAGTTAATATAGTTAATATAAATACTATAGTAACTATATTAACTATATTAACCCTAATATAATTAGGGTTAATATAGTTAATATATATAATGTAATAACTATATTAACTATAATATACTTAGGGTTAATATA
The DNA here is from genome assembly GCF_027579735.1 of Bombina bombina. NCBI lineage: Eukaryota > Metazoa > Chordata > Amphibia > Anura > Bombinatoridae > Bombina > Bombina bombina. The sequence continues at coordinate 814,656,833 of NC_069504.1, forward strand.
GATAACATAGCTGGCGGCGGGGTAGGTAGATTAAATTAGGGGTTAATAATTTTTATATAGGTGGCGGCGGTGTAAGGGGTCAGATTACGGGATAGATAAGGTAGATGGCGGCGGTTTTAGGGGCTCACAGTAGGGGGTTAGTTTATGTAGATGGCGGCGGGGTCCGGGAGCGGCGTTTTAGGGGGTAATAACTTTATTAGGGATTTGGGGGGGGGATCGCGGTTGACAGGGAGATAGACATTGCGCATGCGTTAGGTGTTAGGTTTATTTTAGAAGATCGCGGTTGACAGGTAGATAGACATTGCGCATGCGTTAGGTGTTAGGTTTATTTTAGCAGCTAGTTTAGGGAGTTACGGGGCTCCAATAGTCAGCGTAAGGCTTCTTACGGCTGCTTTTTGTGGCGAGGTGAAAATGGAGTAAGTTTTCTCCATTTTCGCCACGTAAGTCCTTACGCTGCATATTGGATACCAAACTGCGCGGGTTTGGTATACCTGCCTATGGCCCAAAAAACTGCGGGCGACGGCAGAAATATACGCACGTAACTTCTAGCTTACGCCGTATATAGGATACCAAATCCGCGCAATTCTTGGCGTCGCCGGCTTTTGCGGGCGACGATTTTTATCGGATCGACCCCCAGATGAGTTAACACAGTCTTATACCATAAATAGTCCACACCTTCTTCAGCCAATGATTTGCATTTGTTTTATTGTTTGAAGATCTATTTTAAATGTATAGATTGTATTGATTAATGTAGATCTGTGGATACTTGTTAATGAGCACCTGAATACACAAGTTACCTAGAAATACACTATTCACATTAGCATGGTTGTCCATGGAGATCAAGAGGGGCAAATGCTCCTCCCTGGAGTTTACATGTATGAAGTCTGACACTGAGGATATACCATAAATAAGCCAATGAACCCCTTGCACCATAGATTAATATGTATGGTTTTCATAAGACCTTCAAGGCATATAATTTATTATTGCATGGTGAAAACTTGGTGCCATTGAGAGGGTCTTTCCCCTTTAGACCTTGTCCCCTTATCCCATGAGTGAAGCTTACTTGCATCCCAAGTACTTTATCAACTGTATGTGATAGCTATGCAGTGTTTTCTACAGAAAATGTTGAGAGCCGAGTGGCATTAGGAAGATGCCGGGTGGGGTCAGTGTAATACTTTCTGATATAACATATTGAAATAATTGCATAATTTAACATGCATTTGTTATGATAATTTGTGCAATTAACTTTGAAAATGTTTAATATTTGCTCGTTTACACTTAATATTAGCTAAAAGGTAAGCCAGGTGGTCCGTAAAACCAGCCGGGTGGTGCATCCATTAAAAAGGTCCTGGGGAGAACACTGCTATGGATTGTATTTCCAATATAAGACTGAATGTGGTATGTGACATCCTATGTTTATTAAAAAAAAAATAGGCATTGATATGTACAATTTCATAGTGTATTTTTTTTTCTTAAGGTAAGGATTTCAGAACTACAGAAATTACCTTTTAGTCCTTAAAAAGACTTTTAAAGTCAAGTTCCAAAAGCAGAGTGGAAACCGTATCTCCAACGCAGTTGTGCAACCACTTTAGACCAACCGATCTTGACATCCTTAAGCCAAGCGCATACCCAGCGTACATCTGAAGCCATCCTCATAAGGACCACAGATCCAACCACGGGACCCCCCACTGGAATCATAAAACCGTCCCTTAACCCCGACCTAAGCAGCTGAGCCGCCTCCCGGTCGGGGTAGTGAGCCAGCCATGGCTCCATGGCAGCTACTTTAAGTGGGTTTTGGGCCCTTGTACCCAGGACCCAGTTTGGAAGCTGGCTTTTCTGGGCCAGAGTTCTTTCGCCTGTTGTAGTCTGCCACGGAATGTGGACCACTACAGAATTTATAGATGTGACGAAAGGAGCAACTTGCCCCTCTGTCACAAAGCTTATCCTGAAATTTCCAACATTCTCTGCCGCAACGTTTTTGCCTCCGCCACCATCTTCCTGCGGAAGGCCATGTCATATTAATGCCATGCGCCTTCCTTAAACCTGGAGCGGATATCATCAATGGTATCCTCGTATTTAAACAGATTATGACCCTGGGAAGGCCATTTATCTACATAACACGTAGCCAGTACCCTAAAGCACCGCTGCCACTCCTCGTAAGTCTCCGGCCGTTGGACCTTCTTAGGCCCAGTGCCGTCCGCCGCGCGTTCTCTGGCCCTACACGCCTCAGGGGAGAGTTCAAAGATGTTGACATAACGTCCATCTTGAATCTTTTTCACCACTTTATATTTTAAATGTCCGTACAAGGAGTGCACCAAACACGGGTATGTATCCCCGTGCGACACCACTTTCCTTGACACTGGAACTGCCCCTACGCCCGACAATCCCGTGTTGGCCTCTTGCGATATGGAAACCACCTGGCTACTCCCTACTGAAGAGCCCTTCCCTATCACCTGCGCAGCTACTAACTTCTTTATCATTTTAAACATCTCCTTCTGCCCTTTGCCCACTATGCCTAAGTCACCCTCACTCTCAGATCCTGACCCGCTAGAGGATGAACCTAACTCTACATGTGCAGATGTGTGTAGTAGGAACTCACTGCTGGGGGCCAAGGGTGGCGCAGCTCCTGAGGCCAAATGCTGATGTCTGTCCTCCGTGGCAGCTGGTGTTGAAGCCGCAATAGGCGCCGCTCCTTGACTGGATGTAGACGCCATAGCCGGCCCAGCTTGCTCCATTGGAAGACCCTGGGGAAACAAGACATTTTGGGGAGTACTCCGTGCTGATGATTGAACCCCTGAGGGGTTCCCAACCTGATCCCTAGGCAAACACACACCTAGCGCAGCTGCAACTGCTTTCCTTATCATCTCCTCAGTCATGCTGGAAACCTGGCCCTGAGGCCTACTCACACTATCCCTAATAGCCTCACGCCTCATGCCTTGTGCCACATGCATACTAGCATCTCTTGCAACCGATACCCCTGAAGCAGTGCCAGACACATCCAAGAATTCTGTATCCCCAATCATGTCACCCTGTCTAACCACAGTTATCCCCCTGTGGACCCCGGTATTAATTCTGCCTCGATTAGCATGGCCGGATATAGCTCCCCTCCCCCTCTGCCTAACCAAGGTAGCTCTCCTGCCTCCAGCCGTTTTCCCTTTCACCTTCCTAGCCAGCCCCAATCTGAGCTCCCCTTCTCCTCCCCCTGCCGCCTCCGGAGCCCGACCATCCGCACGGAGCCTCCCCAACTCACTAGTGTGTGCTCCGTGCGGCGACCTGCTCCTCTCGATCCTCCTGCGCACTCTGCGGCGCCCGCGCTCCTCCCCGTCTGAAACGTCACTCGGGGAGGAAGCGCGTGACGCAACGCCGGAAGGGGCGGGGCTACGGCCCGACACAGGCCCAGGCACAGGAAGAGCCCAAACCTTGTTGGCGCCCTGCCCCCCGGCCTGACCCGCTCCCACAGCACCCAAGCCATCCGGGGATATATTCCCCAAGAGGGCCTGAGCCAGCGACAGGACAGAGGATAAGGCCGCCGGTGGAAGGGCCTGAAGCTGCTGCCATGACACCTGCCCGGCAGCAGCCTGGTCCCGTTGCGGCCTATCCTCCTGGAGGGAAAAATTTAGGTTGTGGGTGGGTTCATGGCCCTGTGAATAAAGGGATGGGGAATAAGGCAAAGGAGGGCCATGGGAACTCCTAGGGGGTGTATGCACCGTAATGGGGGAAGGCCCCATCACCCCCACCTGGCCTGCACCTCCCACTATGTCAGTGACAGGAACCCCTAGAGCACTTGGAGCATCGTTATTCTGGGGGGGGGGGTGGCTTGTAGGGGAGCCCTGGAACCAAGAGCCCACAGTTGGGGCCCTGGATCCCAGCCTCCTCCTCGCGTTAGGCCTATTCTGAAGTATGGGAGCTGCCCTGGGCATAGCTGCCGGGGAAGGGGGTACCACAGCCTCAGAGCCTGATCCACAGCTTTCTCTTGCAGCTCCCCGCATGCCTGGAACCTCCTTCACCACTTCTCTATAACGCTTTGGCGGCACAGACTTTCTCTTGGCACGCTGCATCTCCACAGAAGAAAGCTTCCTTGAAGTCTGGAACCAGCAACAAAAGAGGGCCGGATCCACTGCTGTCAGGACCTATAAAGGTAAGCAGAAACACCCGCCCCTCCACTTGCAACAATGTAACACCTAGTACCTTCCAGACTTCAACTCAGTTATCCCTTAATTTTGTTACAGGCCCACTAGAAGGCCCTCCACTTCCATATGCTGTAATAATTGTCTCACTGTTCTATTGTGTGCCTTTAAGGGGAGGTACAATTCACCACTTCACCGGTATAGCTTGGTATTAATACTTCCTACAGTATTACACTTCTCTGAGCCTTTGACTTATTTCCTCTAGCAAAACATTAGCCTTTCCGAAACTAACTCCACAACGAAAGCTGTACCTCTGCCAAGCTGATCGGGACTTGTACTGGAAGCTCCAACAGCTGCGGTGACGTCACACGCCGACATTCACACGCTACACTGATCTCCGCTGAGTCTGTTAGCTTGTATCCGCATACCCTTGCTCTGCCATTTCGCTATGCTAAACGGGACTTACATGTTACTGCTTGTATCTAGGATTTCATACCCTGACATCCAGGAACACTTTGGTAGTGTCTGTTGGTCTGCCGCCAAAGCTACTCTGCATTACTACTATTTTGATGCACTGCCTCAAAGCTCCTCTCCAGAGTAAGCAAATTCAATTCAGAGCTTTCTTTATTTCAATGCATGTGTTGATGTATGTAATGGTGTTTCACTAACTAGCCTCTGCTGAATTTATCATTGCCACCTATACAGCCATAGAGGGATAGTTAAAACTACACCTAAATCAAGGTAGTGTTCCTGCTTCATATGTTGATTATAATTCCAACATAAACTTATTCCTGAAGCAGGAGTACTACCACACATTCATATCTGTATTTAGGTTACTTAGAGATTAACAATAAGATTATATCAGGTCTGCAGTTGTGGTTCTTAATTATGAATGGAAGTTTATTTATCTACAAAAACACTTAGGAAACTCCAGACAAAATACGAAGCCATCTCAAACATGAACCTAGTAGACTTGGTTAATCATGTCCAAACACTCACAGAAAAAGTAGAATCCGTTACCCAAGCACTAGCAGCATTACAACATGAAAACACTACTCTAAAAGCATACATTAAAGATGTTGCAGACAAACAAAAATCAGATGGTTCACCAGAACCAATGATATGTGCACCAGAGAAATTCTCAGGAGATTGCAAATTCTTTAGGGAATTCAGGAATGCTTGTTATCTCCTATTTACTTTAAAGCCTAAGACATACCCCACTGACCACGTTAAAGTACTCACTACCATATCTTACCTCAGGGGGGAGCCACGTATATGGGCAAACTCATTTTTTGAGAATAATGATCCCATCTTACATTCCTTGGACTCATTTTTTACTGCTATGTCTCAACTATATGAAGATCCTTTCAAGCTACTCACTGCTGAGAATGCTATGAGATCTCTCAAACAATTAAAAAGGCAGGTTGAGGATTACATAACTGAATTTAAAAAATGGTCCAAGGATAGTGGGTGGAATGACCTATCCCTAAGGAATCAATTCAGACTTGGCCTTTCTGATTCCCTAAAAGATGAGCTAGCACGACTAGATCCACCAACATCTCTCGAAGGGTTAATTAACCTTAGTATAGCCTTAGATAGGCGCTTGAGGGAACGTAGACACAAAAGAAATCAAGGTGAACTATCAGTAAAATGCGCACCCACTTACAACATCACACCATTCAGTACAAAATTAACTACTAAACAAACCACAGAACCCATGGAAATTGGCATTATCAAAGGACCACTTAATGCCCAGGAAAAACTAAGGAGAAGAGTGAACAACCTCTGTATGTACTGCGGGGCAAGCGAACATTCAGTAAAAGATTGTCATATACTAGCTCGGCAAAAGAAGGGTAGGTTGACTTATCATACGAATTGTTTGAATTTACAATCAACTAACTCAACATGTTGTTCACTTTCCATTCTTCTACAGTGGGAGACTCAACGACTTCAGAATCACGCGATTATTGACTCGGGTGCTAGCACAAACTATATTGACATGACATTCACGTTAAAAAATAAAATTCCACTTGTGAAAAAAGGCAAACCTGTCTCTCTGCGTGTCATTGACGGTAACCAGCTATCCTCTGGTCCCATACAGTATCAAACAATTCCGTTACGCATTACAACACTATGTAGTCATGACGAGTATATTTTGTTTGATGTTGTTCCATCCCCTATATACCCTATTATTTTGGGCTATTCTTGGCTCACATTGCACAACCCCTCCATATCATGGGATACCTCCACAGTACTCTTTTCTTCTGAATACTGTAATTCAACATGTTATGCTACATATCACATTCTACATACCTCAGAAAACGAAATACCTCAAGCATATTTGGATTTTCAGGACGTTTTTAGCAAAAAACAGGCTGAAAATCTACCCCCACACCGCAAGTACGACTGGCCTATCGAATTGATTCCAGGGGCAGACATACCTTGTGGACATATTTTCCCCTTGTCCAAACCTGAATTAGAACACCTCAAGGGCTATTTAGACAAAAACCTAAGAAAAGGGTTCATACGACCCTCCACATCACCGGCAGGAGCGGGCATATTTTTGTAAAAAACAAAGACAATAGTCTTAGGCCCATAGTTGACTACCGGGAACTTAATCAATGCACAAAAAAGAACAGGTACCCGCTGCCTCTAATACCCGAACTTATTGAAAGACTCGAGGGGGCTGTTTATTTCACCAAGTTGGATCTCAGGGGGGCATATAACCTCATCCGTGTAAGAGAAAGTGACGAATGGCTCACAGCGTTTCGTACCAGATATGGTTTGTACGAATATACGGTGATGCCATTCGGCCTTTGCAATGCCCCAGCCACTTTTCAATTCTTAATTAATGATATCTTTAGGGATATTTTGGATATTTTTGTTGTTTTCTATTTGGATGACATTCTGATATATTCAAAAACACTTCCTGACCATGTAAAACATGTTCGTACTGTACTCTCACGATTACGTCGAAACCATCTCTATGCCCTGTTGTGTGTGCGATGTGCTGCTGGCAGCCATTTTACTCACCTCTCTTCCTGACTATGGTGCATTGTGGGGGATGCTGCTCATTTCCTGCACTTCCTTTTGTGGCTAGACTGGTGTGCATCATCCATGTGAGACAGGATGCAGTCTCAGAATTGTGATGTATTTAAAGGGCCTATGTTCAGTATGCTTTGCCTTTGGGTTGTCTCAGACCTGTTTGTGAGAGCTCCTGTGTATTACCTGGCTGCCTAACATCCTTCCTGGTTCCTGATCCCTGGCTTGTTCCTGACTCTGCTGTTTTCCTTGTTCCTGATTCCGGCTCGTCTGACTATTCGCTTTGGCTCCTGACTCGGCTCGTCTGACTACCAGCTCTGGTTTTGACTCCTGGCTTGTTATTTGACTTGTGGACTTTTTATTATTTTTTGCTATTAATAAAGGTGTGATTATTTTTGCACTTCTCGTCTCAGTCTGATTCCTGGCACCCTGACACTGTTGCTGCGTGTAGTTAGTGATCGTTCGATTCATGCTGGCATAAGTGCTTCTTATAATCACACAGTCCGGAAGCTCTATCATGTGTTATATTTTATATTTATAATATTTTGTATTTATTCTGCAAATATATTTTAACGCTATATGTTAATTATATTTTAATTAAACATCCAGCATATATGGAGTTAAGTCTGTTGTGCTCTTCCAGCCTGTTTGAGGGGCATTTTTTAATACAACCAAACTCTGTTCCTATGTAATTATGATGACTTGAGTTACATCTTTCAGCTGTCACTCATACTTTTCCTGACAGTTATGATATATTATCAGGACAGGGGTGTCGCTGTGGTTTCTGTGGAAAAAATTTGATATATTTTAACCTCTGAGCCCAATGTCTCCTTGGATGATGCTGTTCAGAACAGCTTCTCCTTTGCATCCCAAGTTTCTCTGGCATCACATGCAGTGCCCTGTGGTTCCTCTCAATCTCCTGGAGGAGTTATTTGCGTGCAGACTTGTCTGCCCAGGTATCTTTGGGTATCTGTGGCGTTATCTGCTTTTCCTGTCTTAAAGGGATATCGCAAGAAGAAATTTATTGAATCAGATAGTAAGGTTTCTGCTCCGCTTTTGGCTACACTTATTGCTCCTCTTAGATGAAGAGGATAGTCGGTGGCTTCTAAGGGTTAAAGCTCTGTTCGGACAGTGTAATTCCTTCATCTGGTGCTGAAGTAGTTCTCTTCAGATTAAGTGTGATCTCCTTTGTGTATTATTTAGGAGGGGTTCGCTACTGGAAAAACCTTGGCTCCCCTGTTGTGGTAGATCCTCGGAATCTAATAAATTTAACGTATACTAGGATTCATCTCTGAAATTTTTTCCTGTTCTCTACCAAGATAGGAGAATTTTCTCAGGTATGGGAGAAGACAAGAATTCCCCTTTCCCCATCTCCTGTCAGTAATAAGCTGTCTCCTTTAAATGTCTGGGCACATGGTGCTTAAAGTAGTAGGGGCCATTGCTTTTTTGGTTGAGATCTTCAATCCATATAAAGGATAGATGCTCTTGTAATGATTCCATTTGGTTGACTCCATGAGGAGATCCAGGACAGAAAGGCTGTTAGGCCACTTTTTTATTCTGTTGCTTCTTGCGTAACTTCAGCTTCTCCTTTGTCTTCCAAGCCGGAGCAGTCCAAGTCCTCTTGGATACCTAGTCGGTCTTGGATCAGGGGGATTTAATTATAGAAACCCGCAGCTTATTTTCATCAGCATGTAGGGTTTGCCCCAAGGGGGGCAGTCTATCTTCTATGTCCCAGGATTATCTGTAGTCCAGATAAGAGAAAGGGCATTCTTGAAATGTGTTCAGTAGCTAGGTGGCTATCTTGCTTACCTTGCAAGCTGACAGTGGAAATCTTCCACAATGGGAGTATTGTTCCAGTTTAGGAACAGGGTTTAGTTTCTTTTCCATACTGTTTGTATAAAAAGAGGGAACTTTTCCTTCTTTTTAGACAGTAAATGTTTTTCAGAGTGCCGTCTTTCAAGAGGGAGACTATTGCTCCATTCTTCTTGGTGCAAGAGGGTCAGTTTATAGCGACCCTAGACTTTAAGTCCAATTATCTCAGATTTCTGAGTTTTGCCCTTCCAGACAAAATATTTTTGTTTGTGGTTCAATTATGGCTTTGCCACAGTTCCCAGTGTTTTCTCCTTTTGGGCTGCAATTTGGTTCAGGGATTGCAGGGGCGTCCTTCCTGGACACCCTATTATTTAAAGTTCCATCTTTCTGCAAGCAAGAAGGTGGAGCTGGAAAGGAGCTTCCTTGTCTCAACTTCAAGGGTAGTGTGCTTAGGGACTATAATTGATTCCCTATCGTTCAAATTCTGTCTGACGGAGATCAGAAAAGCCAAATTCCTTTCTCTTGCCTCTCTCTTCAGTCTATTGTTCGGCAATCAGTGGCTCAGTGTATGGAGGTGATTGGTCTGATGGTAGCTTCCATGGACATCTTCCCTTATTCGATACAGTATGAGAGCTCTGCAGTTGTGCATACTCAGATAGTGGTATGGGGATTGCCCGGTCTGTCTCATTGACTCTATTTCAGTCGACTAGGGTCTCTTCCTGAGTGGTTTTATCTGGATCTTTGGTCTCAGGTATCATGCTTAGGAGTTCTTCCTGGGCTTTTGGGACCGCTGCCTCCAGCCTGCGGGACTGGGATGCTATGTTGTGGCACAGTGGTTAGCTCTCTGGGCTTGCAAGCAGAAGGTCCAGAGTTCAAATCCACCTTCGGATTCTGGGACTCGTTGAAGGCGCAGGGTCTTTGGTCATGTGAGAAGTCTGTTCTGTCCTTCATCATTTGGAGTTGAGAGCATGTTACAATGCTCTGATGTTTTGGCCTCAGTTATCTTTAACCCAGTTTATCAGGTTCCAGTCAGAGAACACAGCCTCTGTGGCTTATATCAACCTTCAGGGAGGAACTCTTGGTTCCTTAGTCATGTTGGAAGTGTTCAGCATTTTCTGTGGGCGGGTGCTCACAGTTACTGTCTATCTGCCATTCACTTTTCTGGGGGAGTGGGGACTCCACCCGGAAGTGTTCTCCAGGTTATCTACCATATAGGGGTTACCAGATTTTGTTCTGATAGGGTCTTGTCAGATCTCCAAGTTCCCAAGTTCGGTTCAAGGTCAAAAGATCCTCTAGCCTTTCTGATAGATTCCCTGACAGTTCCTTGGAACTTCAGGTTGACATATCCTCCTCTCTGTTTGTTCTCCTTCCGTGAGTCACCGTTTGATTCAAGTGGGAGAGAACATCGGTTTTCTCCTAGCTCCTGTGTGGCCTTGCAGGATCTGATAGGCAGATGTAGTTGAGATGTCGTCTCTACCTCTCTGAAACTTCCGCTGAGGAAGGATCTTCTGTTATATGGGTCCTCCATCTTCATTTTGGTTTATCTGAATTTGAATGATTGGAGATTAATCGCTTGTTTTTAAATTAAGCATGGGTTTTCAAATTGGTTTTTGAGATCAAGATTTAGGCTTGTAAGCCTTTCGCAAGATAGATTTTCTATAGGATATGGCAGGATCTCAGGGATCTTATTTTTTCTCCAGCAAGACCTTGAGAAGGGGTTATCTGTTAGTACCCACAAGGGTCAGGTTTTGGCTTTTTCCATTCTGCTGCTCTAGCATCTGGTGGAAGTGCCGGAAGTACAATCTTTTTATCAAACCCTGTCCGTATCAGGACTGTGTTTAAGTCTATTGCTCCCTTGGAGCTTTAAACTTGTTTTTAAAGTTTTTCTTCAGGTTCCGTTTGAGCCTATGCATTCCATAGATATTAAGTTATTATCTTGGAAAGTTTATTTCTTCTGCTCGGAGGGTTCCAAACTCTCAGCTTGCAGTGGGGTTTTCCTTATCTCGTATTTCGGGCAGATAAGGCAGTCCTTCGTACCTTTTTTGGTTTTCTTCTTAAGGTAGTTTCGGACAGAGTTTTTAATCAGTAACCTTTTGTTCTTTCTCCCTGTCCTAATCCTTCTTCTCATAAAGAACGTCTGTTGCACAACTTAATTGTTGTGCGGGCCCTTAGATTTTATCTACAGGCTACGAAGGACTTTGTCAGTCTTCTGTATTGTCTGTTGCTTTTCAGGATAGTCATAGTGGCCAGAAAGCTTCTGCCACTTCTCTTTCTCTCTGGTTGGTATTCTTAGGGTTTATGAGTCTGCTGGACAGCTACCTCCTGAGAGAGTTACAGCTCGCTCCCTAGGGCAGTATTTTCTCTTTGGGCCTTTAAGTAAGAGGCCTCTGTAGACTGGATCGTAAGATGGCGATTTGGCCTTCTTTGTATCAGGTTTTTTTGTATATAAACCTGAGGCACCTCTGCACCTTGTGTTATTTCCTTTCTCTCCTTTTCCTTGGTCGAATGACTGTGGTTTGTAGGTAGGGAAGTGATACTTAACAGCTTTGCTGTGGTGCTCTTTGCCTCCTTCTGCTGACCAGTAGTGATATTCCCAACAGTAATTAATGATGATTCGTGGATTCACCGTGTCAAGAAAGAAATACATTTATTAGGTAAGCATAAATTTTGTTTTTATTACAAATTTTTATTGAGGTTATAAAATACAAGTAAACAACAATTAGAGTGTTATACAAACAAGGTGCCTAATTAACAAGCTTTATACAATAATACAGGTTAGACTAATAGTATATGACTATACACAGTTACAGCAAAACACTCGAATTGCAATATCAACCTCATTTTTCTGAAGTATAGAAACAAATAAGTATTGTACAAATAAGACGTGTTAGCGTGCAAGTGATATAGGGTATTTCTCTGCTTTTTGCTCGTGACGGAAATAGCGCACGTATTACGAGTTGAAAGTAAACGCATTTGCTTGAGCGCAATCTAATTTAACGTGTGTCAGGTCATCAGGACTTTAGAGCTCTGGTAAACTGTCATGTGAGACAAAAAAGTTGCACAAAATACATTTAACAATATAGTGACACTCATGTTGACACTGTCTGATGAACATTATTTTTAAAAAAAAAAATAGTGCATTAATAAGTTTCAAGGGCTCAAAGATATGAGGTCTCAGGTGTTAGGAAAAAAAAGGCTGGAATGGGCTTTACATTCATAAATACATGTGTCTAAATATGTATGTGTGTATGTGTATATATATATATATATATATATATATATATATATATATATGTTTATATGTGTATATATGTATTTATTTTACTGTATATGTACTGTACATATTTCACATTCCAATGTTCACTTATAGGATAATGTACTTTTTATTGTTAATACATATATATATATATATATATATATATTTACATATACATATACCTGTATATCTGTTCTTATAGAACATACATGATCAGTAGCAGATATATATATAGAATATATATTTATATAAAAATGTGAAGAACATAGGAATACAAAATATGTGTAACGTGCATCAGGGTCCATACTTGGGGACCAATTTATCATAGTGCGAGCGGACATGATACAATGTAGCGTATCATGTCCGCCGCACATCAGCATTTATCATTGCACAAGCATTTGTAGTGAAATGCTTGTGCAATGCCGCCCCTGCTCACTCACGGCCAATCGACAGCTAGCAGAAGGTGTCAATCAACCCGTATGTGATCAGGCTATTGCTGTCCGCAGCCTCAGAGGTAGCGGACAAGTTAAGGAGCAGCGGTCTTAAGACCGCTGCTTTTTAACTCCTGTTTTCGGCGAGCCTGAAAGCTCGCGCAGACACGGGTGTATACGGCCCCATTCGGGCTGTGATAAATCGGCCCTTTAGGACTAACTCAATCGGATTAACGCACATAAAGAATTGCTATCTTCAATGTGTGTTATTGAAATATAAAATATAATCTATGAAAAAAACATTCGTAAAATGATTTAAAATTATTATAAATACTGGAAAAAATATATATGGATTATTTGGAATATTTTACAGTATTTATAATAATTTTAATCATTTTTATTAATATTTTTTAATAGTTTATATTTAATATTTCAATAACAGGCATTGAAGATAGCAATTATTATTATTTTTATTATCGGTTATTTGTAAAGCACCAACAGATTCTGTAGCGCTAAGCAATTCTTTATGTGCGTTAATCCGATTGAGTTAGTCCTAAGTATGAACCCTGATCTACGTTACACATATTTTGTATTCCTATTTTCTTCACATAGAACATTTTTATATAAATATATATTTCTATCTATATCTGATACTGTTCATGTATGTTCTATAAAAATAGAGTTGCGAACACTGATGCGTCTTACGCATATTTCTTCCATGTAATTGTCAAGAGACCATGAGCTAGTGACGTATGGGATATACAATCCTACCAGGAGGGGCAAAGTTTCCCAAACCTCAAAATGCCTATAAATACACCACTCACCACACCCACAATTCAGTTTTACAAACTTTGCCTCCTATGCAGGTGGTGAAGTAAGTTTGTGCTAAGATTTCTACGTTGATATGCGCTTCGCAGCATTTTGAAGCCCGGTTCCTCTCAGAGTACAGTGAATGTCAGAGGGATGTGAAGGGAGTATCATCTATTGAATGCAATGGTTTTCCTCACGGGTATCTATTTCATAGGTTCTCTGTTATCGGTCGTAGAGATTCATCTCCTACCTCCCTTTTCAGATCGACGATATACTCTCATATTCCATTACCTCTACTGATAACTGTTTCAGTACTGGTTTAGCTATCTGCTATATGTGGATGGGTGTCTTCTGGTAAGTATGTTTTCATTACTTAAGACACTCTCAGCTGTGGTTTGGCACTTTATGTATTTATATAAAGTTCTAAATATATGTATTGCACTTATATTTGGCATGATTCAGGTTTGAGTATATTTCCTTTTGCAGACTGTCAGTTTCATATCTGAGAAATGCATTGTTTAGGAAAATGTATTTCTTACCTGAGGTATAGTCTTTTTTCAATTGACTGTCATTTTAAAATTCGCGGGCAGAATTAGGCTTGCAAGGGCGCAAAATGCTAAAGTTTATTCCGTCATTCTTGGCGCAAGATTTTTTTGGCGCGAAGTTGCGTTCATTGATGCAAATTCGTCATTTCCGGCGTCTTAGTTGACGCCGGGTCCTTTCACAAGGTTGCGTCATCTATGACGTGAGTGTGTCGTTTCCGGACGTTTTGGCGGCAAAAAATATTTTTTTCTGTTTGTTGTGCGTCATACTTGGCGCCAAATATTTTCATTATTTAAGACCCCATTCTTTTTTGCCTCCTGCCTTTTTTCTATGTCAGAGGGCTATGCTGTTTGCATTTTTTCCCATTCCTGAAACTGCCATATAAGGAAATTGATCATTTTGCTTTATATGTTGTTTTTTTCTCTTACATTTGCAAGATGTCTCAATCTGATCCTGTCTCAGAAACCACTGTTGGAACCCTGCCGCCTGATAACAGTTCTACCAAAGCTAAGTGCATTTGTTGTAAACTTGTGGAGGTTATACCTCCAGCTGTGGTTTGTAATAGTTGTCATGATAAAGTTTTATATGCAGAGAATGTATCCATCAGTAGTAGTTCATTACCTGTTGCTGTTCCCTCAACATCTGCACAAGATATACCTGTAAATTTAAAAGAATATATTTCTGATTCTATTCAGAAGGCTTTGTCTGCCATTCCGCCTTCTAATAAACATAAAGGTCTTTCTTTTGAAAGATGTACCGAGTCCACGGATTCATCCTAACTTGTGGGATATTGTCCTTCCTGACAGGAAGTAGCAAAGAGAGCACCACAGCAGAGCTGTCTATATAGCTCCCCCCTTAACTCCACCCCCCAGTCATTCTCTTTGCTGGCTCTAAGCAGGAAGGGTAAAAAGAAGAAGTGTTAAACTGTTAGTTTTTATTTTATCTTCAATCAAGAGTTTGTTATTTTAAATGGTAACGGTGTTGTACTATTTGCTTTCAGGCAGGACATAGTTGAAGATTTCTGCCTGGAGGATGATGATGATCTTAGCATTTGTAACTGAGGTCCACTACTGTTCCCACATGAGCTGAGCAGTACAGGAAAACTTCAGTGTGAGGAACGGTTCTTGCTATACAGCAATGAGGTATGTTCAGTCATTTTTTCTGCAGAGACTGTGTTAACTCAGAAAGGCTGACAGTATCCCCTTTAGGGGAAGGGGAAGCAGTAATCCTAGGGTTAAAAGGTTTTACTAGCTTGCATAAAGGGCTTATTTATTTTGGGCACTCAGTTTGTATGTAAAATTGGAAGGTCAAACGTTTGGGTGTTATGTGAGTAACGTTTTTATTGGGACTTTTGCAGAGGGTTCATTTGGCTTATATTGGGGTTATTATAACCCACATGGCTTCAGGCAAGTTTTTTTTGGATTTGGGTAGGCCCCAGCCACATCGAGTGTGGTGGGCGGGGCCTATTTTCGTGCCTCTGTTGCGCATTTAGTTCTACTGGCAAGCAGCAAGAGACTTCTCCTGAGGCCCTGTTATTCATCCTGAGGGTCTAATTGAAGCTTTAATACATTTCTATCATTCCCTAAGGGCAGGTAGGGCTGTGGCAAGGTGCTAATAGGGGTTTAAACTGGTTTTAGACATTTTGTGATCCGTTTTTTTTAATTGGGGGTGCATTGCTTATTTACTTGGGGTGCAATCCTCCTAAAGCTTAATAGGTACACTGTAAAAATTTCAGTAGCTATTTTAACCTGTTTTGCAGTTTGTGTATTTCTTTTTTTCTCTTAAAGGCACAGTACCGTTTTTTTTTCTCCATTAAATAAAGTGTTTTCCAAGCTTGCTTGTCTCATTACTAGCCTGTTTAACATGTCTGACATTGAGGAAATTCATTGCTCAATTTGTTTAGAAGCCATTGTGGAACCCCCTCTTAAAATGTGTCCCACTTGTACTGATATGTCTATAACTTGCAGACAACATATTTTGAGTTTGGCAATGGATGATTCTCAGACAGAAGGAAATCAGGTTTTGCCATCTAGTTCTCCCCAATTGTCACAACCAGTAACGCCCGCACAAGCGACGCCAAGTACTTCTAGTGCTTCTAATTCTTTCACCTTGCAAGATATGGCCTCAGTTATGAAAACTACCCTTACAGAGGTTTTATCTAAACTGCCAGGGTTGCAAGGGAAGTGAAGTAGCTCTGGGTTAAGAACGCATGCTGAGCCTTCTGACGCTTTTGTTGCCATATCCGATACTCCCTCACAATGTTCTGAAATAGGGATGAGGGATTTGCTATCTGAGGGAGAGATTTCTGATTCAGGAAGATTACTCCCTCAGACAGATTCAGATATGACGGCATTTAAATTTAAGCTAGAACACCTCCGTTTATTGCTTAGGGAGGTTTTAGCGACTCTGGATGATTGTGACCCTATTGTAGTTCCAGAGAAATTGTGTAAAATGGACAAATATTTAGAGGTTCCTGTCTACACTGATGTTTTTCCGGTCCCTAAGAGGATTTCGGACATTGTTACTAAGGAGTGGGATAGACCAGGTATTCCGTTCGCTCCCCCTCCTGTTTTTAAGAAAACATTTCCCATATCTGACACCATGAGGGACTCATGGCAAACGGTCCCTGAGGTGGTGGGAGCTATTTCTACTTTGGCTAAGCGTACAACTATACCTATTGAAGACAGTTGTGCTTTCATAGATCCTATGGATAAAAAATTAGAGGGTCTCCTAAAGAAATTTTTTGTTCATCAAGGTTTTCTTCTTCAACCTATTACATGCATTGTTTCTGTAACAACTGCAGCTGCCTTTTGGTTTGAGGCTCTAGAAGAGGCTCTTCAGGTGGAGACCCCACTAGATGATATTCTGGACAGAATTAAGGCTCTTAAGCTAGCTAATTCTTTTATTACAGACGCCGCTTTTCATCTCGCTAAGTTAGCAGCAAAGAATTCAGGTTTTGCCATTTTAGCACGTAGAGCATTATGGCTTAAGTCCTGGTCGGCTGATGTGTCATCTAAATCCAAGCTTTTGTCCATCCCTTTCAAAGGTAAGACCCTATTCGGGCCTGCACTGAAAGAGATCATTTCAGACATCACTGGAGGGAAGGGTCATGCCCTTCCCAAGATAAGTCGAATAAGTCAAGGACCAAACAAAATAATTTTCGTTCCTTTCGAAACTTCAAGGGTGGTCCCGCCTCCTCTTCCCCTGCGGCAAAGCAAGAGGGGAACTTTGCTCAATCCAAGCCAACCTGGAGACCTAACCAGGCTTGGAACAAGGGTAAACAGGCAAAAAAGCCTGCTGCTGCCACTAAGACAGCATGAAGGGGTAGCCCCCGATCCGGGACCGGATCTAGTAGGGGGCAGACTCTCTCTCTTTGCTCAGGACTGGGCAAGAGACTTCGGGACTCCTGGGCCGTAGAAATTGTAACCCAGGGGTACCTTTTAGATTTCAAAGATTCTCCTCCAAGGGGGAGGTTCCATCTTTCTCAATTGTATGTAAACCAGACAAAAAGAGAGGCGTTCTTACGCTGTGTAGAAGACCTCTTTACCATGGGAGTGATCTGTCTAGTTCCGAAAGCAGAACAGGGACAAGGTTTCTACTCCAATCTGTTTGTGGTTCCCAAAAAAGAGGGAACCTTCAGACCAATTCTAGATCTCAAGATTCTAAACCAATTCCTAAGAGTTCCATCCTTCAAGATGGAGACCATTCGGACTATTTTACCAATGATCCAGGAGGGTCAATATATGACCACCGTGTATTTAAAGGATGCGTATCTACACATTCCTATCCACAAAGATCATCACCAGTTCCTCAGGTTTGTCTTCCTGGACAGGCATTACCAGTTTGTGGCTCTTCCCTTCGGGTTGGCCACGGCGCCAAGAATCTTCACAAAAGTGCTAGGGTCCCTTCTGGCGGTCCTAAGGCTGCGGGGCATAGCAGTGGCACCTTATCTAGATGACATCCTTATTCAAGCGTCGACTTTTCAACTAGCCAAGTCTCACACGGACTTAGTGTTGGCCTTTCTAAGATCTCTTGGGTGGAAGGTGAACGTGAAAAAGAGTTCTCTTATTCCTCTCACAAGAGTTCCAACCACCTGCCGAGCTCTTCATTCCATTCCTCGGCCGTCAGTGGCTCAGTGTATGGAGGTAATCGGAATTATGGTAGCGGCAATGGACATAGTTCCGTTTGCTCGCTTGCATCTCAGACCACTGCAACTATGCATGCTCAGACAGTGGAATGGGGATTATGCAGATGTATCTCCTCAGATAGATCTGGATCAAGAGACCAGAGACTCTCTTCTTTAGTGGTTGTCACAGGATCATCTGTCCCGGGGAATGTGTTTCCGCAGGCCAGTGTGGGTTATAGTGACGACTGACGCTAGCCTACTGGGCTAGGGTGCAGTCTGGAATTCCATGAAAGCACAGGGTTTGTGGACTCAGGAGGAGGCCCTCCTACCGATCAATATTCTGGAATTAAGAGCGATATTCAATGCTCTTCAGGCATGGCCTCAGCTGGCTTCGGCCGGATTCATCAGATTTCAGTCGGACAACATCACGACTGTAGCTTATATCAATCATCAGGGGGGAACAAGGAGTTCCTTGGCGATGATAGAAGTTTCCAGGATAATCCGATGGGCAGAGACTCACTCTTGCCATCTACCAGCGATCTATATCCCAGGGGTAGAGAACTGGGAGGCAGATTTTCTAAGTCGTCAGACTTTTCATCCAGGGGAGTGGGAGCTCCATCCGGAGGTGTTTGCTCAACTGATTCAGCTATGGGGCACACCAGAATTGGATCTGATGGCGTCTCGTCAGAACGCCAAGCTTCCTTGTTATGGTTCCAGGTCCAGGGATCCTCAGGCAGTACTGATAGATGCTCTAGCAGTACCCTGGTCGTTCAACTTGGCTTATGTGTTTCCACCTTTCCCTCTCCTTCCACGTCTGATTGCCAGAATCAAACAGGAGAGAGCTTCGGCGATTTTGATAGCACCTGCGTGGCCACGCAGGACTTGGTATGCAGACCTGGTGAACATGTCATCTCTGCCACCATGGACTCTTCCACTGCGACAGGACCTTCTGATCCAAGGTCCGTTCAAGCATCCAAATCTAATTTCTCTGCAACTGACTGCTTGGAGATTGAACGCTTGATTTTATCAAAGCGGGGGTTCTTCGAGTTGGTCATAGATACCTTGATTCAGGCTCAAAAGCCTGTCACCAGGAAAATCTATCATAAGATATGGCGTAAATATCTTTTTTGGTGCAAATCCAAAGGCTACTCATAGAGTAAGATCAGGATTCCTAGGATTTTGTCCTTTCTCCAAGAAGGATTGGAGAAGGGGCTATCAGCTAGTTCCTTAAAGGGACAGATATCTGCTTTATCAATTTCTCCAACATAGGTGTGTCCGGTCCACGGCGTCATCCTTACTTGTGGGATATTCTCTTCCCCAACAGGAAATGGCAAAGAGCCCAGCAAAGCTGGTCACATGATCCCTCCTAGGCTCCGCCTTCCCCAGTCATTCTCTTTGCCGTTGTACAGGCAACATCTCCACGGAGATGGCTTAGAGTTTTTTGGTGTTTAAATGTAGTTTTTATTCTTCAATCAAGAGTTTGTTATTTTAAAATAGTGCTGGTATGTACTATTTACTCTGAAACAGAAAAGAGATGAAGATTTCTGTTTGTAAGAGGAAAATGATTTTAGCAACCGTTACTAAAATCGATGGCTGTTTCCACACAGGACTGTTGAGAGGAATTAACTTCAGTTGGGGGAAACAGTGAGCAGACTTTTGCTGCTTGAGGTATGACACATTTCTAACAAGACTTGGTAATGCTGGAAGCTGTCATTTTCCCTATGGGATCCGGTAAGCCATTTTTATTAAATAAGAATAAAGGGCTTCACAAGGGCTTTAAAGACTGGTAGACATTTTTCTGGGCTAAAACGATCGATTTATAAGCATTTTTAATAGTTTATAGCTTTGAGGAGTTATTTTATTCTTGGGAATTATGTTGAATAACCGGCAGGCACTGTATTGGACACCTTTTTCTCTGGGGGCCTTCTCTAATCATAGGCAGAGCCTCATTTTCGCGCCACTAATGCGCAGTTGTTTTTGGGAAGCAAGGCATGCAGATGCATGTGTGAGGAGCTCAGATACATAGAAAAAGCTTACTGAAGGCGTCATTTGGTATCGTATTCCCCTCTGGGCTTGGTTGGGTCTCAGCAAAGCAGATACCAGGGACTGTATAGGGGTTAAATATAAAAACGGCTCCGGTTCCGTTATTTTAAGAGTTAAAGCTTTCAAATTTGGTGTGCAATACTTTTAAGGCTTTAAGACACTGTGGTGAAATTTTGGTGAATTTTGAACAATTCCTTCATACTTTTTCACATATTCAGTAATTAAATGTGTTCAGTTTAAAATTTAAAGTGACAGTAACGGTTTTATTTTAAAACGTTTTTTGTACTTTGTTATCAAGTTTATGCCTGTTTAACATGTCTGAACTATCAGATAGACTATGTTCTGTATGTGAGGAAGCCAAGGTTCCTTCTCATTTAAATAGATGTGATGTATGTGACAAAAAATTTAGAGAAAATGATGCCCAAGATGATTCCTCAAGTGAGGGGAGTAAGCATGGTACTGCATCATCCCCTCCTTTGTCTACGACAGTCTTGCCCACACAGGAGGCCCCTAGTACATCTAGTGTGCCAATACTCCTTACTATGCAACAATTAACGGCTGTAATGGATAATTCTATCAAAAACATTTTAGCCAAAATGCCCACTTATCAGCGAAAGCGCGACTGCTCTGTTTTAGAAAATACTGAAGAGCATGAGGACGCTGATGATAATGGTTCTGACATGCCCCTACACCAGTCTGAGGGGGCCAGGGAGGTTTTGTCTGAGGGAGAAATTTCAGATTCAGGGAAAATTTCTCAACAAGCTGAACCTGATGTGATTACATTCAAATTTAAATTGGAACATCTCCGCGCTCTGCTTAAGGAGGTGTTATCTACTCTGGATGATTGTGACAATTTGGTCATTCCAGAGAAATTATGTAAGATGGACAAGTTCCTAGAGGTCCCGGGGCCCCCCGAAGCTTTTCCTATACCCAAGCGGGTGGCGGACATTGTAAACAAAGAATGGGAAAGGCCCGGCATACCTTTTGTCCCTCCCCCTATATTTAAGAAATTGTTTCCTATGGTCGACCCCAGAAAGGACTTATGGCAGACAGTCCCCAAGGTCGAGGGGGCGGTTTCTACTCTAAACAAACGCACTACTATCCCTATAGAAGATAGTTGTGCTTTCAAAGATCCTATGGATAAAAAATTAGAGGGTTTGCTTAAAAAGATGTTTGTTCAGCAAGGTTACCTTCTACAACCAATTTCATGCATTGTTCCTGTCACTACAGCAGCGTGTTTCTGGTTCGATGAACTAGAAAAGTCGCTCAATAAAGATTCTTCTTATGAGGAGATTTTGGACAGAATTCATGCTCTTAAATTGGCTAACTCTTTTACTTTAGACGCCACTTTGCAATTGGCTAGATTAGCGGCGAAAAATTCGGGGTTTGCTATTGTGGCGCGCAGAGCGCTTTGGCTAAAATCTTGGTCAGCGGATGCGTCTTCCAAGAACAAATTGCTTAACATACCTTTCAAGGGGAAAACGCTGTTTGGCCCTGACTTGAAAGAGATTATTTCAGATATCACTGGGGGTAAGGGCCACGCCCTTCCTCAGGATAGGTCTTTTAAGGCTAAAAATAAACCAAATTTTCGTCCCTTTCGCAGAAACGGACCAGCCCCAAGTTCTACATCCTCTAAGCAAGAGGGTAATACTTCTCAAACCAAGCCAGCCTGGAGGCCAATGCAAGGCTGGAACAAAGGTAAGCAGGCCAAGAAACCTGCCACTGCTACCAAGACAGCATGAGATGTTGGCCCCCGATCCGGGACCGGATCTGGTGGGGGGCAGACTTTCTCTCTTCGCTCAGGCTTGGGCAAGAGATGTTCTGGATCCTTGGGCGCTAGAAATAGTCTCCCAAGGTTATCTTCTGGAATTCAAGGAGCTACCCCCAAGGGGGAGGTTCCACAGGTCTCAATTGTCTTCAGACCACATAAAAAGACAGGCATTCTTACATTGTGTAGAAGACCTGTTAAAAATGGGAGTGATTCATCCTGTTCCATTAGGAGAACAAGGGATGGGATTCAACTCCAATCTGTTCATAGTTCCCAAAAAAGAGGGAACATTCAGACCAATCTTAGATCTCAAGATCCTAAACAAATTTCTCAAGGTTCCATCGTTCAAAATGGAAACCATTCGGACAATTCTTCCTACCATCCAGGAAGGTCAATTCATGACCACGGTGGATTTAAAGGATGCGTATCTACATATTCCTATCCACAAGGAACATCATCGGTTCCTAAGGTTCGCCTTTCTGGACAAGCATTACCAGTTTGTGGCACTTCCATTCGGATTAGCCACTGCTCCAAGAATTTTCACAAAGGTACTAGGGTCCCTTCTAGCGGTGCTACGACCAAGGGGCATTGCAGTAGTACCTTACTTGGACGACATACTGATTCAAGCGTCGTCCCTACCACAAGCAAAGGCTCATACGGACATTGTCCTGGCCTTTCTCAGATCTCACAGGTGGAAAGTGAACGTAGAAAAAAGTTCTCTATCTCCGTCAACAAGAGTTCCCTTCTTGGGAACAATAATAGACTCCTTAGAAATGAGGATTTTTCTGACAGAGGCCAGAAAATCAAAACTTCTATGATCTTGTCAAGTACTTAATTCTGTTCTTCTTCCTTCCATAGCGCAGTGCATGGAAGTAATAGGTTTGATGGTCGCGGCAATGGACATAGTTCCTTTTGCGCGAATTCATCTGAGACCATTACAACTGTGCATGCTCAGTCAGTGGAATGGGGATTATACAGACTTGTCTCCGACGATACAAGTAGATCAGAGGACCAGAGATTCACTCCGTTGGTGGCTGACCCTGGACAACCTGTCACAGGGGATGAGCTTCCGCAGACCAGAGTGGGTCATTGTCACGACCGACGCCAGTCTGGTGGGCTGGGGCGCGGTCTGGGAACCCCTGAAAGCTCAGGGTCTTTGGTCTCGGGAAGAATCTCTTATCCCGATAAATATTCTGGAACTGAGAGCGATATTCAATGCTCTCAAGGCTTGGCCTCAGCTAGCAAAGGCCAAATTCATACGGTTTCAATCAGACAACATGACGACTGTTGCGTATATCAACCATCAGGGGGGAACAAGGAGTTCCCTGGCGATGGAAGAAGTGACCAAAATCATTCAATGGGCGGAGACTCACTCCTGCCACTTGTCTGCAATCCACATCCCAGGAGTGGAAAATTGGGAAGCGGATTTTCTGAGTCGTCAGACATTTCATCCAGGGGAGTGGGAACTCCATCCGGAAATCTTTGCCCAAATAACTCAATTGTGGGGCATTCCAGACATGGATCTGATGGCCTCTCGTCAGAACTTCAAGGTTCCTTGCTACGGGTCCAGATCCAGGGATCCCAAGGCGACTCTAGTAGATGCACTAGTAGCACCTTGGACCTTCAACCTAGCTTATGTATTCCCACCGTTTCCTCTCATCCCCAGGCTGGTAGCCAGGATCAATCAGGAGAGGGCATCGGTGATCTTGATAGCTCCTGCGTGGCCACGCAGGACTTGGTATGCAGACCTGGTGAATATGTCATCGGCTCCACCATGGAAGCTACCTTTGAGACAGGACCTTCTTGTTCAAGGTCCGTTCGAACATCCGAATCTGGCCTCACTCCAACTGACTGCTTGGAGATTGAACGCTTGATTTTATCAAAGCGAGGGTTCTCAGATTCTGTCATTGATACTCTTGTTCAGGCCAGAAAGCCTGTAACTAGAAAAATCTACCATAAAATATGGAAAAAATATATCTGTTGGTGTGAATCTAAAGGATTCCCATGGAACAAGATAAAAATTCCTAAGATTCTATCCTTTCTTCAAGAAGGTTTGGAGAAAGGATTATCTGCAAGTTCTTTGAAGGGACAGATTTCTGCTTTATCTGTTTTACTTCACAAAAAGCTGGCGGCTGTGCCAGATGTTCAAGCTTTTGTTCAGGCTCTGGTTAGAATCAAGCCTGTTTACAAACCTTTGACTCCTCCTTGGAGTCTCAATTTAGTTCTTTCAGTTCTTCAGGGGGTTCCGTTTGAACCCCTACATTCCGTTGATATCAAGTTATTATCTTGGAAAGTTTTGTTTTTGGTTGCAATTTCTTCTGCTAGAAGAGTTTCAGAGTTATCTGCTCTGCAGTGTTCTCCTCCTTATCTGGTGTTCCATGCAGATAAGGTGGTTTTGCGTACTAAACCTGGTTTTCTTCCGAAAGTTGTTTCTAACAAAAACATTAACCAGGAGATAGTCGTGCCTTCTTTGTGTCCGAATCCAGTTTCAAAGAAGGAACGTTTGTTGCACAATTTGGATGTAGTTCGTGCTCTAAAATTCTATTTAGATGCTACAAAGGATTTCAGACAAACATCTTCCTTGTTTGTTGTTTATTCTGGTAAAAGGAGAGGTCAAAAAGCAACTTCTACCTCTCTCTCTTTTTGGCTTAAAAGCATCATCAGATTGGCTTATGAGACTGCCGGACGGCAGCCTCCTGAAAGAATCACAGCTCATTCCACTAGGGCCGTGGCTTCCACATGGGCCTTCAAGAACGAGGCTTCTGTTGATCGGATATGTAAGGCAGCGACTTGGTCTTCACTGCACACTTTTACTAAATTTTACAAATTTGATACTTTTGCTTCTTCTGAGGCTATTTTTGGGAGAAAGGTTTTGCAAGCCGTGGTGCCTTCCATCTAGGTGACCTGATTTGCTCCCTCCCATCATCCGTGTCCTAAAGCTTTGGTATTGGTTCCCACAAGTAAGGATGACGCCGTGGACCGGACACACCTATGTTGGAGAAAACAGAATTTATGTTTACCTGATAAATTGCTTTCTCCAACGGTGTGTCCGGTCCACGGCCCGCCCTGGTTTTTTAATCAGGTCTGATGATTTATTTTCTTTAACTACAGTCACCACGGTATCATATGATTTCTCCTATGCAAATATTCCTCCTTTACGTCGGTCGAATGACTGGGGAAGGCGGAGCCTAGGAGGGATCATGTGACCAGCTTTGCTGGGCTCTTTGCCATTTCCTGTTGGGGAAGAGAATATCCCACAAGTAAGGATGACGCCGTGGACCGGACACACCGTTGGAGAAAGCAATTTATCAGGTAAACATAAATTCTGTTTCTATTGCACGAGCGTCTGGCAGATGTTCCAGCCGTTCAGTCGTTCTGTCAAGCTTTAGTTAGAATCAAGCCTGTGTTTAAACCTGTTGCTCCGCCATGGGGTTTAAATTTAGTTCGTAATCTTCTTCAAGGGGTTCCGTTTGAACCCATGCATTCCATAGACATTAATCTTCTATTTTGGAAAGTTCTATTTCTAGTTGCTATCTCTTCAGCTCGAAGAGTTTCTGAGCTATCTGCTTTACAATGCGACTCGCCTTATCTTGTTTTCCATGCTGATAAGGTGGTTTTGCGTACCAAACCTGGGTTCCTCCCTAAGGTTGTTTCTAACAGGAATATCAATCAGGAAATTGTTGTTCCTTCTCTGTGTCCTAATCCTTCTTCTAAGAAGGAACGTCTGTTGCACAACTTGGATGTGGTTCGTGCCTTGAAGTTTTATTTGCAGGCAACCAAAGATTTTCGCAAATCATCTGCTTTGTTTGTTGTCTATGCGTTTGTTGTCTATGCTGGAGGCTACGGCTATCTCTCTTTCCTTTTGGCTGAAAAGCATCATCCGTTTGGCTTATGAGACTGCTGGACAGCAGCTTCCTGAAAGAATTACAGCTCACTCCACTAGAGCGGTGGCTTCCACATGGGCTTTTAAGAATGATGCTTCTGTTGAACAGATTTGTAAGGCTGCGACTTGGTCTTCACTTCATACATTTTCCAAATATGATACTTTTTCTTCTTCGGAGGCTATTTTTGGGAGAAAGGTTTTGCAAGCAGTGGTGCCTTCCGTTTAGGTTCCTGTCTTGTCCCTCCCTTCATCCGTGTCCTAAAGCTTTGGTATTGGTATCCCACAAGTTAGGATGACTCGGTACATCTTGCAAAAGAAAACAAAATTTATGCTTACCTGATAAATTTCTTTTGCGATGTACCGAGTCCACGGCCCGCCCTGTCTATGCAAGACAGATAGTATTTTTTATGTAAACTTCAGTCACCTCTGCACCTTTTAGGGGGAGCTATATAGACAGCTCTGCTGTGGTGCTCTCTTTGCTACTTCCTGTCAGGAAGGACAATATCCCACAAGTTAGGATGAATCCGTGGACTCAGTACATCGCAAAAGAAAGAAATTTATCAGGTAAGCATAAATTTTGTTTTTAAAACTTCTCATAAGATTGATGAAATTTCAAATGACCAGCAACATACTGAATTATCCTTCTCTGATGAGGATCTATCTGATTCAGAAGATCCTGCCTCAGATATTGACACTGACAAATCCTCTTATTTATTTAAAATGGAGTATATTCATTCTTTGTTAAAAGAAGTGTTGATTACATTAGATATGGAGGAAACTAGTCCTTTTGATATTAAAACTAGTAAACGTTTGAATTCTGTTTATAAACCTCCTGTGGTTATTCCAGAGGTTTTTCCAGTTCCTGATGCTATTTCTGATATGATTTCTAAGGAATGGAATAGGCCTGGTACTTCTTTTATTCCTTCTTCAGGGTTTAAAAAATGGTATCCTTTGCCAGCAGTTAGATTGGAGTTTTGGGAAAAGATCCCCAAAGTTGATGGGGCTATCTCTACTCTTGCTAAACGTACTACTATTCCTATGGAAGATAGTACTTCTTTTAAAGATCCTTTAGATAGGAAACTTGAATCTTATCTAAGGAAAGCTTATTTATATTCAGGTCATCTTCTTAGGCCTGCAATTTCTTTGGCTGATGTTGCAGCTGCTTCAACATTTTGGTTGGAAACTTTCAATAATTTCAACTGTCACTGGGGGGAAGGGAGTTTTTTTGCCTCAGGATAAAAGACCTAAGGGTAAATCTAAAGCTTCCAACCATTTTCGTTCCTTTCAACAAAATAAGGAACAGAAACCTAATCCTTCCCCCAAGGAATCTGCTTCCACATTGGAAGCCTTCTTCAAATTGGAATAAATCCAAGCCATTTAAGAGATCAAAACCAGCCCCCAAGTCCGCATGAAGGTGCGGCCCTCATTCGAGCTCAGCTGGTAGGGGGCAGATTAAAATTTTTCAAAGATGTTTGGATCAATTCGGTCCAAAATCATTGGATTCAGAGTATGGTCTCTCAGGGGTACATAATAGGATTCAGAGGAAGACCGCCTGTGAGAAGATTTTTTCTCTTGCGCATTCCTGCAAACACAGTAAAGGCTCAGGCTTTCCTGAAGTGTGTTTCAGACCTGGAGTTATCAGGGGTAATCATGCCAGTTCTGTTTCAGGAACAGGGTCTGAGGTTTTATTCAAATCTATTCATTGTCCCAAAGAAAGAAAATTCATTTAGACCAGTTTTGGATCTAAAGATTTTAAATTGATATGTAAGAGAACCAACTTTCAAAATGGTAACTATAAGGAATTTTCTTCCTTTTGTTCAGCAAGGGCATTATATGTGCACAATCGACTTACAGGATGCATATCTTCATATTCCGATTAATCCAGATCACTATCAGTTCCTGAGATTCTCTTTTCTAGACAAGCATTACCAATTTGTTGCTCTTCCTTTTGGCCTAGCGACAGCTCCAAGAATCTTTTTAAAGGTTCTAGGTTCCCTACTCTCTGTAATCAGAGAGCAGTGTATTGCGGTATTTCCTTATTTGGACGATATCTTGGTACTCGCTCAGTCTTTACGTTCTGCAGAATCTCACACGAATCAACTAGCGTTGTTTCTTCGAAGACATGGTTGGAGGATCAATTTACCAAAAAGTTCTTTGATTCTTCAGACAAAGGTAACCTTTTTAGGTTTCCAGATAGATTCAGTGTCCATGACTTTGTCTCTAACAGACAAGAGACGTTTGAAATTGGTTGCAGCCTGTCGGAACCTTCAGTCTCAGTCATTCCCTTCAGTAGCTATGTGTATGGAAGTTTTAGGTCTCATGACTGCAGCATCAGACGCGATCCCCTTTGCTCGTTTTCATATGAGACCTCTCCAGCTTTGTATGCTGAACCAATGGTGCAGGGATTATACAAGGATATCACAATTAATATCCTTAAATCCCAATGTTCGACTTTCTCTGACTTGGTGGTTAGATCACCATCATATAATTTTAGGGGCCTCTTTCGTTCGGCCAACCTGGACTGTGATCACAACAGATGCGAGTCTTTCAGGTTGGGGAGCTGTTTGGGGATCTCTGACAGCACAAGGGGTTTGGAAATCTCAAGAGGCGAGATTACCAATCAATATTTTTAAACTCTGTGCGATTCTCAGGCCTCTTCAGTTGTGGACTCTGTTGAAGAGAGAACCGTTCATTTGTTTTCAGACAGACAATATCACAACTGTGGCATATGTCAATCATCATGGTGGGACCAAAGTCCTCAAGCTATGAAAGAAGTATCTCGGATACTTGTTTGGGTGGAATCCAGCTCCTGTCTAATTTCTGCGGTTCATATCCCAGGTATAGACAATTGGGAAGCGGATTACCTCAGTCGTCAGACTTTACATCCGGGAGAATGGTCTCTCCACCCAGATGTGTTTTCGCAAATTGTTCAGATGTGGGGACTTCCAGAAATAGATCTGATGGCATCTCATATAAACAAAAAAATTCCCAGGTACCTGTCCAGGTCCAGGAATCCTCAGGCGGAAGCAGTGGATGCATTGACACTTCCTTGGTGTTATCAACCTGCTTATATTTTCCCGCCTCTAGTTCTTCTTCCAAGAGTGATCTCCAAAATCATCATGGAGCAATCGTTTGTGCTGCTGGTGGCTCCAGCATGGCCTCACAGGTTTTGGTATGCGGCTCTTGTTCGGATGTCCAGTTGCCAACCTTGGCCACTTCCATTAAGGCCAGACCTTTTATCTCAAGGTCCGTTTTTCCATCAGGATCTCAAATCATTAAATTTGAAGGTATGGAAATTGAACGCTTAGTGCTTAGTCATAGAGGTTTCTCTGACTCAGTGATTAATACAATGTTGCAGGCTCCTAAATCATGGTGTTCTTCTCATAAATTCTCTTGGCATTCTTTTAGAATTCCTAGAATTTTACAGTTTCTTCAGGATGGTTTGGATAAAGATTTGTCTGCAAGTTCCTTGAAAGGACAAATTTCTGCTCTTTCTGTTTTATTTCACAGAAAGATTGCTAAACTTCCTGATATTCATTGTTTTGTGCAGGCTTTGGTTCGTATCAAGCCTGTCATTAAATCAATCTCTCCTCCTTGGAGTCTTAATTTAGTTTTGAAGGCTTTACAGGCTCCTCCGTTTGAGCCTTTGCATTCTTTGGACATTAAACTACTTTCTTGGAAAATGTTGTTTCTTTTAACCATCTCTTCTGCTAGAAGAGTTTCTGAATTATCCGCTCTCTCTTGTGAATCTCCTTTTCTGATTTTTCATCAGGATAAGGCGGTTTTGCGGACTTCATTTAAATTCTTACCTAAGGTTGTGAATTCTAACAACATTAATAGAGAAATTGTTGTCCTTTCCTTGTGTCCTAATCCTAAGAATTCTTTGGAGAGATCCTTACATTCTTTGGATGTGGTAAGAGCTTTGAAATATTATGTTGAAGCTACTAAAGATTTCAGGAAGACTTCTAGTCTATTTGTTATATTTTCTGGTTCTAGGAAAGGTCAGAAGTCTTCTGCTGTTTCCTTGGCTTCGTGGATAAAGCTTTTGATTCATCAAGCTTATTTGGAGTTGGGTCAAGCCCCGCCTCAGAGAATTACAGCTCATTCTACTAGATCAGTCGAGGACTTTTTTTTTTTTTTTTTTTTTTTTTTAAGTTTTCAAAAGCTTTATTGAAAGATTTCACAAAATACAATAAATTAGTAAAGAAAAAAGGACATTTACAGCGGCAAACATCTTTCCAGTTTGACAATAGCTATTGGTACAAGCATTAAGCAACAACTAGGAATAATAAGATAGACAATTCAAACCTCCATTTTGTAATGTGTTCTATGATGGACTCCTCCGAAGACTCTGAAGGTCACTCTTGGACCTAACTGTACGCTTATAGTAGGGAGGAGGAAAATTATCATATAAATGGGTCACTATTGGACCTAAGTATATTAGAGTAAACTTTAGTAACTGATAGGGTATACAAATATATATGAAAACATTTAGTTAATGCTGATAGGTACATTGATAGGGGAGACCATCACTGGTAACCTTGGTAAGATAATTTGTCATAGTAGATATTCCATAGTGACCCTATAGGGCTTAGGAATATATCTTGATGGATATGAGCTAAGATCTTCTGAGTAAATAGTCGTTTAATTGAATATATTGAGATATGTCTCTACACACAAGGATTAGACAAGGGCACTATATGGGCAAGCTCCTCCTGTATTTAAGTTGAATGGGGTGTTGTGTTTACCCTATTAGCTGTGCTTTTTATGTGTTGAGGAGTGGTGCTAGCATTAATTCAATATACAAAAAAGACTATCTGTGCCCTGACTAATGTATAAGTTGGGACTTAGGTTAAATAAAATATAACTTTAATTATTATAGTTTAAAGATGAGATACAACAGACAAAATCAGAAATCCCACTGCTATCACTATATCTACATGAGTAAGTAGTTTGGGCTCAGGTACTGTTGGAGAGAAAATCTACCATGTGAAGTTGAGCTTATGACCATGTCACCCTAGGAATGGGTCTATAGGTAACCAACTCTATGCTAGGCAGGGGTGGTTCAGGGGCAAATCACATGAGGACTGTGCCACTATGGAATTAGTTGTACGTAGCTTAGATAGTTTCTCTGAGTTAGAGTCCCTCTTGATCAGAAATTAATAAAAAAAAGCCCATTGACTTCATAAATGAGATCTATGTTCTGTAGCTATTATGGGAATTGCCAAATATGGTAAACATGACATTAGACAGGTGAACAGTTCAGATGAGCCTTAGTAACAGAGACAAACAGCCTATCCACTAGGTATATGAGATACATTAGCAGAGAAGAGCATAACAGTGGTAGTAAAGTTTGGTTCATTTCAAGTACTAAGCTTATGGAATACATGATACCCCTCATGTCAAACTTTTTCTATGTTGTCAGGATAAGTAAAAATACAAATTACAACTCAAACCCATTATGCAAACGGATTACCTAACAAAATATGAGATATTGCATAATATATGTCAACTAGGTTCCTGAGTACAATAATATCTGGCTTATAAACGTGTGTCCCAAATCCTGACATTATAAGATCTTGAGAAGTGTGTAGGTCCTATAAGTAAAATTTGGACCTAGTAATACCTCTGGGGAACCATTTTAGGTGACGGGGCAGTCAATTGAGTGCCAAAATAAAAACTACAATGATATATAATAGGGATCTGTATGTGTACTATAATGTTCCCTAATAAACAAGTGTTGAAGTAAGTCACTAAACTCTGCTTTCCAACTATATCTAATACCATTTCGATATTGGAGATACATCTATGACATATGAGACAGCACCCTATTACAGTTTAAGGAAACAGTAATGTCATTTGGCAGGTAGAAAGTCTCATAACAGTAGGGGGACATATTTAAAGTGTCTTAGATGGGGACTTATGGTGCACCGATATACAGGATTAAGGGATGTACTGATGGATAAAGAAATTGAATGTGCTGCTGAATCAGACCTGCTGGACAAGGAATCATCCAAAACTGACTCCTCTTGTGTCTCCCAGTCAACGGCTCCAGCATTAGACAAGGAGCGCGAGCATACCATGCAGGAATGTCATCTCGCAAGCTGAACAAAGTGAAGACCCGCAAGATGTGACTGTCGCCTCTCAAGCGTGATTCAGCGTTCCAAAGAGTGGAACAGGCACACACCTCCAGGATCCCAGCAGGGCTTCGGTGTAATCAGCATCCATATCAGGTCAGACCACCACGCAGGCAAGGTCCGCATCCCCCACTCTTCAGGGACTAGGAAGGAGAATCCATCTAGCGTGGTCAAGATAGAGAGCAGGACTCTCTGCACCCAGGATGGGGAAAAAAAAATGGCACCATGTTTCTCGCCTAGCAGGGTGGTGTGCGCAAAGGTGGAGCACAAGATGGTCATTCCGGATCCTCCGGTTCTGGGTTTAGGTAAGAGATAGTGGTTAGCTTCAATCCCACCCTGCGGCAGAGCGAAATCTTGGGCTATAAAGGCAATGGATGCCTCTCTCTGCTCTCCCAGGGCACTGCTGTTTGACGCCTGCATAGTATTGAAGGAGGCAGACTCACTATCGATTGTTGCAATGCCGGCCTTAGTGGTCAGCCTCCAGCCCCAAATTTTCGCCGCTGCCATCTGCACATGTTGAGCGGGCTACATGAGGCTCAGTGTTAGCAAGGTTTCCTTCATATGCCCATGCTGCCGCCATCTTTTCCGTGAGCTGCAAGAAATGTTCGTTTAAGAGATTACAAATCTCCTTGATTGGTATAGCTGTGTCAGGTTCCATGTTGTTAAACAGGTAGATGTATGAATGATGTGTAGTAAATAGTACTACTCGTAACCCCAGTCTCCCGGGGGGGGGGGGGGAATATGCAAAAGCCCCGGCTCCAAAAACTGCCAGACACTTTATGAATGCGACAGCCTTGAGGCCTAGCTGCAGAACTTAGACAGAGAGGTCAATCCAAAGAGTTTTCCCCCAGGATTGTCAATTTCTTGAATCTTGTAGTAATCCTCTGGCCCCTATCTACAGGATGAGGAATTTTGTAAAGGAATATCAATAAAATATTGCATAAAACTCTATAGTAGAACCAGGAGTTCC
Organism: Bombina bombina; assembly: GCF_027579735.1. NCBI lineage: Eukaryota > Metazoa > Chordata > Amphibia > Anura > Bombinatoridae > Bombina > Bombina bombina. Next base: position 814,689,781 of record NC_069504.1, read on the forward strand.
CATAAGATACGTCCTGTCTCTACAGCTGTAGGCTCCGCCCCCCCCAGTCGAGGACTTTTAAGAATGAAGCTTCAGTTGATCAGATTTGCAAAGCAGCAACTTGGTCTTCTTTGCATACATTTATTAAATTCTACCGTTTTTATGAATTTGCTTCTTCGGAAGCAGTTTTTGGTCAAAAAGTTCTTCAGGCAGCTGTTTCAGTTTGATTCTTCTGCTTATGTTTTAAGTTTTTCTTTTGATTTATGAGAATAAACTTATATTTTGGGTTGTGGATTAATTTTTTTCAGCGAAAAATGGCTGTTTTCTTCTTCTAGATACGACGAGTCCACGGATTCATCCTTACTTGTGGGATATTATCCTCCTGCTAATAGAAAGTGGCAAAGAGCACCACAGCAGAGCTGTCTATATAGCTCCTCCCTTGACTCCACACCCCAGTCATTCTCTTTGCCTATAGTAAGTAATAGGAAGAGGTAAAGTGAAAGAGGTGATAAAATGATAGTTTTTATTTTCTTCAAGCGAGTGCTGACGTGGCCTAATGGTTAGAGCTGATGCTGCTGGAACAGAAGGTTGTAAGTTTGAATCTGGCTCGGCCTCCTTGCGATTAGCTTTGAAGAATTAAGGCTCTCAAGCTAGCTACTTCTTTTATTACAGATGCCGATTTTCAAATGGCTAAATTAGCGGCAAAGAATGCAGGCTTTGCCTTTTTAGCGTGTAGAGCGTTATGGCTTAAGTCTTGGTCCGCTGATGTGTCATCAAAATCTAAGCTGTTAGCTATTCCTTTCAAAGGTAAGACCCTATTCGGGCCTGAACTGAAGGAGATCATTTCCGACATTACTGGAGGTAAAGGCCATGCCCTTCCTCAGGACAAGATGGTTAAAATGAGGGCCAAACAAAATAATTTTCGTTCCTTTCGAAATTTTAAAGGTGGACCCTCTACTTCCTCCTCCGCCACAAAGCAGGAGGGGAATTTTGCACAATCCAAGTCAGTCTGGAGACCTAGCCAGACCTGGAATAAAGGTAAACAGGCCAAGAAGCCCGCTGCTGCTACCAAGACAGCATGAAGGGGCAGCCCCCGATCCGGAACTGTATCTAGTAGGGGGCAGACTTTCTCTCTTCACTCAGGCTTGGGCAAGGGACGTTCAGGATCCCTGGGCATTAGAAATCGTGACCCAGGGGTATCGACTAGAATTCAAGGATTTTCTCCCAAGAGGGAGATTTCATCTTTCACGTTTGTCTGTAGACCAGACAAAAAGAGAGGCGTTCTTACGCTGTGTAAAAGACTTATATACCATGGGTGTAATCTTTCCAGTTCCAAAACTAGAACAGGGGCAGGTATTTTGGGCATTAGACGTTCAGGATCCCTGGGCATTGGGGATTATGCGGATTTATCTCCTCAGATCTGGATCTAGAAACCAGAGACTCTCTTCTTTGGTGGTTGTCACAGGATCATCTGTCCCAGGGAATGTGATTCCGCAGACCAGCATGGGTCATAGTGAAGACGGATGCCAGCCTCTTGGGCTGGGGTGCAGTCTGGAATTCCCTGAAGACTCAGGGTGTTTGGACTCAGGAGGAGTCCCTACTTCCAATCAATATTCTGGAACTGAGGGCAATATTAAACTCGCTTCAAGCGTGGCCACAGTTGGCCTCGGCCAAATTCATAGGATTTCAGTCGGACAATATCACGACTGTAGCATATATCAATCATCAAGGGGGAACAAAGAGTTCTCTAGCAATGATGGAAGTTTCCAAGATAATTCGATGGGCAGAGACTCACTTGTGCCATCTATCAGCAATCTATATCCCAGGAGTAGAGAACTGGGAAGCGGATTTTCTAAGTCGTCAGACTTTTCATCCGGGGGAGTGGGAGCTTCATCCGGAGGTGTTTGCGGCATTGATTTGTCAATGGGGCACAACGGAATTGGATCTGATGGCATCTCGTCAGAATGCCAAACTTCCTTGTTACGGGTCCAGATCAAGGGATCCCCAATATAGATGCTCTAGCAGTACCTTGGTCATTCAACCTGGCTTATGTGTTTCCTCCTTTTCCTCTCCTGCCTTGTCTGATTGCCAGAATCAAACAGGAGAGGGCTTCGGTAATCTTGATAGCGCCTGCGTGGCCACGCAGGACTTGGTATGCAGATCTAGTGGAAATGTCATCTCTGCCACCATGGAAACTGCACTGAGACAGGACCTTCTCATTCAAGGTCCGTTCCAACATCCAAATCTAAATTCTCTGCAGCTGACTTCCTGGAGATTGAACGCTTGATTTTATCTAAGCGGGGATTCTCTGAGTCGGTCATTGATACCTTGATTCAGGCTCGGAAGCCTGTCACTAGGAAAATTTACCATAAGATATGGCGTAAATATCTTTATTGGTGCGAATCCAAGGGCTACTCATGGAGTAGGGATAGGATTCCTAGGATTTTGTCCTTTCTCCAAGAAGGATTGGAGAAGGGATTATCGGCTAGTTCCTTAAAGGGACAAATTTCTGCTTTGTCAATTTTACTACACAAGCGTCTGGCGGATGTCCCAGACGTTCAGTCTTTATGTCAGGCTTTAGTCAGAATCAAGCCTGTGTTTAAACCTGTTGCTCCGCCATGGAGTTTGAATTTAGTTCTAAATGTTCTTCAAGGGGTTCCGTTTGAACCCATGCATTCCAGAGATATTAAGCTTTTATCTTGGAAAGTTTTGTTTTTAGTTGCTATCTCTTCTGCTCGAAGAGTTTCTGAGCTTTCTGCGTTACAATGCGACTTGCCTTATCTTATATTCCATTCTGATAAGGTGGTTTTGCGTACTAAACCTGGATTCCTTCCTAAGGTTGTTTCAAATAAGAATATTAATCAGGAAATTGTTGTTCCTTCTCTATGTCCTAATCCTTCTTCTAAGAAGGAGCGTCTGTTACATAACTTGGACGTGGTTTGTGCCTTGAAGTTTTACTTACAAGCGACCAAGGATTTCCGTCAAACATCTTCTCTCTTTGTTGTTTATTCTGGAAAGCGTAGGGGTCAAAAAGCTACGGCTACCTCTCTTTCTTTTTGGCCGAAAAGCATAATCCGTTTGGCATACGAGAATGCTGGACAGCAGCCTCCTGAAAAAATTACGGCTCATTCTACTAGAGCGGTGGCTTCCACATGGGCTTTTAAAAACGATGCTTCTGTTGAACAGATTTGTAAGGCTGTGACTTGGTCTTCCCTTCATACCTTTTCTAAATTTTACAAATTTGATACTTTTGCTTCTTCTGAGGCTATTTTTGGGAGAAAAGTTCTTCAAGCAGTGGTGCCTTCCGTTTAGGTATCTGTCTTGTCCCTCCTGTTCATCCGTGTCCTGTTGCTTTGGTATTGTATCCCACAAGTAAGGATGAATCCGTGGACTCGTCGTATCTAGTAGAAGAAAAGGAAATTTATGCTTACCTGATAAATTGATTTCTTCTACGATACGAGTCCACGGCCCTCCCTGTCATTTTAGACTGATTATATTTTTGTTTTCAAACTTAACTCACCTCTGCACCTTTTAGTTTCTTCTTTTTCTTCCTATACCTTCGGTCGAATGACTGGGGGGGTGGAGTCAAGGGAGGAGCTATATAGACAACTCTGCTGTGGTGCTCTTTGCCACTTCCTGTTAGCAGGAGGATAATATCCCACATGTAAGGATGTAAAATGTATCTTTTGGAATAAACATACAGATATATACTGTGTGTGTGTGTATGTATGTGTATATATATATATGTGTGTATATATATATATATATATAATGTATTAACAACAAAAAATGACATTGTTCTATATGTGAAGAACATTAGTATGTGATATATTGTATATTATATTATAATAATTCATGTTGGGTTTAGCGCACTTGAATAAGCGCAATCGGTTTAGCGTCCAAGCATATGGGTGTTGTTTTTTTATTTTGCTGTTTTTACGCTCTATGGGAGAATACATTAAGGCGGTCATGATATTCTCCGTCCAACTCTTTGCGTGTGTCAAGTTTTTGCTTATGCGCATACTTTTTACTTTCAACTTTTAATACGAGCACAACCTTACCACGCAAAAAGCCTCTGTCTAGCAATGTTAGTGCTAAAATGGGAAGCTCCACTCGTAATCTAGCGATAGATAATAATAATGGATACTTGTATAGCTCACAACCTCGAACTTAATCGACTCACGGCACTGATAACAGGTATTATTATTACCCAACTTAATGGTACTCATTTTACCAACCTCGGAAGGATGAAAGGCTGAGTGGACCTTGCCGGGATCGAACCTGCAATCCTTGGGTTGCTACAGATCTCTGTAACAGTGCATTAGCACAATGAGCTATCTGACTGGCTTAAAATGGATATAATGATTTGTTTGTAATACAAATAATCCCCCAAATGCTAAATATTGGCCTCTCTTGGACCATTAGTTATAGAGCAATAAAGTAAGGGGGCGGATAACATGGGGAAGAAAACACAAAGGGCCACCTGTGGACCCAACATGTATGACAATATGGCACCAGATAAACAATAACATGAATTATTGTAAGCTTGAATGCAATATGTTATAGTGTAGTGAAGAGTTAAAAAAAATTGTTATGTTTAGTATAACAAAATTTTACACAAAAAAAATCTATGGTCAAGCTTCTCTAGATCAGTATTTCTCAACCGCGGTCCTCAATTACCCGCCTCAACAGTCCAGGTTTTGATTATAGCTTAACTAGAGCACAGGTGAAATAATCAGCTGATCAACCATGGTTACTAACCTGCTCTCAACCATCAGCTGATTATTTCACCTGTGCTGTACAGCTATAATAAAAACCTGGACTGTTGGGGGTACTTGAGAGCCGTGGTTGAGAAACACTTCTCTAGATTATCTGGGTAGCCATACTTTAAATTGCAAGGGTATCAACACTTTTGGCCACATCTGTATCATAAAAAATCTGAAATGTTGACATTCATGTAGGCGTAGATTAAAAAAAAAGAAGACTTTGCAGTTATGTATTTAGGATGCAATCATTTCAGGGTTTTAACATGAACAAATGCTTTATTAATGAAAAAAACTAAAGAAAATAGACAAACTATTTTTTTAAAAAAATGTAAAAAATAAGGAATATGTGTAGCATAGAAGGGAAGGCTGGATGTTGTTGATCTTCTAGTCATACATAGCATATGTGCATATGTTCCTGAAACAGTAATAATTAAAGGGACAGAAAAGGATACCTAGGTAGGCTGAGGAGCTTGGAGCTAGCTGCTGATTGGTGGCTGCACAGATTTGTCTATTGTTATTAACTTCCAATGTCTTCAGCTAGCTCCCAGTAGTGCATTGCTGCTCTGTCAATAAAGGATAACAAGAGAATGAAGAAAAATTGACAATAAAAGTAAATTGGAAAGTTGTTTTAAAAATTATGTTCTTTCTGAATCATAAAAGAAAAAAATTAGGTTTCATGTCCCTCTAATTTGTTAATATTTCAGCAGCAAACGCACATATGCTATGTTTGACTAGAGGAGTGGTCTCAAAGTACCGGCCCCAGGGCCATATGTGGCTCTCAAAATAGTTTCATATGGCCCTCCCTTTTTTAATAGGCAGGCCCGGCACTTGCATAAGGCAAGCTAGGAGAGCAGCGTTTTGTTTTTTTTACATTTTATCAGTGGCGGAACTTCCAGGGTCCCAAAGTTCACATAAACCATTTACGGCCACCGGGCCCTGGAGATCCGCCACTTGCGAGGGCCTAGCAGCACCATTTCTTCCCTCTAAGGTGCCTTACAAACTCAGTCAGTGCCGGTATAAGCTCCTCCACCCTAACGCGTGCCAGTGCTCTGTTACCCACCACCCTCCCTCTTATATTCCTGCACTGTTACACAGCACTACTGAGCAGCTGCAGACCCTTAATCTGTTTAGATAAACATAGAAAGTGTAAGTAGGTTGTATTTAAATTTGTATGGGATCCTAATACCTCTTTGACTCCTGCACGTAATAGAAAATATTAAAACCAAGATGAAGAATCGGTTTGATCCAACGCATATTGTACATTTTTCAGGAGCCGCCAGTCTACAATACGGTACAATCCTTTCTTTGCCCAAACGTCTTGATTCTATAGAGACGTCAAAGGTTGTCAGTGGGGTAACGATAATCTTTTAGTTTAAACCGCTTTGTCCCAAATAAACTGTGAATTTTGTTTAGAAATATACGGCTAGATTTAGAGTTTTGTCGGTAACGACCCGCGTATCTAACGCTGGCTTTTTTCTGGCCGCACCTTTAAAATAACTCTGGTATTGAGAGTCCACAGAATGGCTGCGTTAGGCTCCAAAAAAGGAGCGTAGAGCATATTTAACGCAACTTCAACTCTCGATACCAGAGTTGCTTACAGACGCGGCCAGCCTCAAAAACGTGCTCGTGCACGATTCCCCCATAGGAAACAATGGGGCTGTTTGAGCTGAAAAAAAAACCTAACACCTGCAAAAAAAGCCACGTTCAGCTCCTAACGCAGCCCCATTGTTTCCTATGGGGAAACACTTCCTACGTCTGCACCTAACACTCTAACATGTACCCCGAGTCTAAACACCCCTAACCTTACACTTATTAACCCCTATTCTGCCGCCCCCACTATAGCTGACCCCTGCATATTATTTTTAACCCCTAATCTGCCGCTCCGTAAACCGCCGCTACTTACATTATCCCTATGTACCCCTAATCTGCTGCCCCTAACACCGCCGACCCCTATGTTATATTTATTAACCCCTAATCTGCCCCCCACAACGTCGCCTCCATCTGCCTACACTTATTAACCCCTAATCTGCCGAGCGGACCGCACCGCTATTATTATAAAGTTATTAACCCCTAATCCGCCTCACTAACCCTATAATAAATAGTATTAACCCCTAATCTGCCCTCCCTAACATCGCCGACACCTAACTTCAATTATTAACCCCTAATCTGCTGACTGGAGCTCACCGCTATTCTAATAAATGTATTAACCCCTAAAGCTAAGTCTAACCCTAACACTAAATTAATTAACTCTTATTAAATAAATTATTCCTATTTAAAGCTAAATACTTACCTGTAAAATAAATCCTAATATAGCTACAATATAAATTATAATGATATTATAGCTATTTTAGGATTAATATTTATTTTACAGGTAACTATTTAATAGCTAAAATAGTTAAAATAATTACAAATTTACCTGTAAAATAAATCCTAACCTACGTTACAATTAAACCTAACACTACACTATCAATAAATAAATTAAATAAAATACCTATAATTATCTACAATTAAACCTAACACTACACTATCAATAAATAAATTAAATAAAATACCTATAATTATCTACAATTAAACCTAACACTACACTATCAATAAATAAATTAAATACAATTCCTACAAATAAATACAATGAAATAAACTAACTAAAGTACAAAAATAAAAAAGACTAAGTTACAAAAAAATAAAAAAATATTTACAAACATTAGAAATATAATACAACAATTTTAAACTAATTACACCTACTCTAAGCCCCCTAATAAAATAACAAAGCCCCCCAAAATAAAAAAATGCCCTACCCTATTCTAAATTACTAAAGTTCAAAGCTTTTTTACCTTACCAGCCCTGAACAGGGCCCTTTGCGGGGCATGCCCCAAGAAGTTCAGCTCTTTTGCCTGTAAAAAAAACATACAATACCCCCCCCCAACATTATAACCCACCACCCACATACCCCTAATCTAACCCAAACCCCCCTTAAATAAACCTAACACTAAGCCCCTGAAGATCTCCCTACCTTGAGTCGTCTTCACCCAGCCAAGCCAAATTCTTCATCCAAGCGGAGCAAGAAGAGGTCCTCCATCCGGTAGAAGTCTTCATCCAAGCGGGGCAGAAGAGGTCTTCCATCCGATTGAAGTCTTCATCCAAGCGACATCTTCTATCGTCATCCATCCAGAGCGGAGCGGCAGCATCCTGAAGACCTCCGACGCGGAACATCCATCCTGGCCGACGACTGAATGACGAATGACGGTTCCTTTAAATGACGTCATCCAAGATGGCGTCCCTCGAATTCCGATTGGCTGATAGGATTCTATCAGCCAATCGGAATTAAGGTAGGAATATTCTGATTGGCTGATGGAATCAGCCAATCAGAATCAAGTTCAATCCGATTGGCTGATCCAATCAGCCAATCAGATTGAGCTCGCATTCTATTGGCTGATCGGAACAGCCACTGCAACTCTCAATACCAGCGGTGCTTACGGACGCGGCCAGCTTTAAAAACGTGCTCGTGCACGATTCCCCCATAGAAAACAATGGGGCTGTTTGAGCTGAAAAAAAACGTAACACCTGCAAAAAAGCAGCGTTCAGCTCCTAACGCGGCCCCATTGTTTCCTATGGGGAAACACTTCCTACGTCTGCACCTAACACCCTAACATGTACCCTAAGTCTAAACACCCCTAACCTTACACTTATTAACCCCTAATCTGCCGCCCCCGCTATCGCTGACACCTGCATATTATTATTAACCCCTAATCTGCCGCTCCGTACACCGCCGCAACCTACATTATACCTATGTACCCCTAATCTGCTGCCCCTAACACCGCTGACCCCTATATTATATTTATTAACCCCTAATCTGCCCCCCACAACGTCGCCGCCAGCTACCTACAATAATTAACCCCTAATCTGCCGACCGGACCTCACCGCTACTATAATAAATGTATTAACCCCTAATCCGCCTCACTAACCCTATAATAAATAGTATGAACCCCTAATCTGCCCTCCCTAACATCACCGACACCTAACTTCAAGTATTAACCCCAAATCTGCCGACCGGACCTCGCCGCTACTCTAATAAATGTATTAACCCCTAAAGCTAAGTCTAACCCTAACACTAACACCCCCCCTAAGTTAAATATAATTTTTATCTAACTAAATAAATTAACTATTATTAAATAAATTAATCCTATTTAAAGCTAAATACTTACCTGTAAAATAAACCCTAATATAGCTACAATATAAATTATAATTATATTGTAGCTATTTTAGGATTTATATTTATTTTACAGGCAACTTTGTATTTATTTTAACCAGGTACAATAGCTATTAAATAGTTATTAACTATTTAATAGTTACCTAGTTAAAATAATTACAAAATTACCTGTAAAATAAATCCTAACCTAAGTTACAATTAAACCTAACACTACACTATCAATAAATTAATTAAATAAAATACCTACAAATAAATACAATTAAATAAACTAACTAAAGTACAAAAAATAAAAAAAGCTAAGTTCCAAAAAATAAAAAATTAATTACAAACATAATAAAAATATTACAACAATTTTAAGCTAATTACACCTTCTCTAAGCCCCCTAATAAAATAACAAAGCCCCCCAAAATAAAAAAAATGCCCTACCCTATTCTAAAATTAAAATAGAAAAGCTCTTTTACCTTACCAGCCCTTAAAAGGGCCTTTTGCGGGGCATACCCCAAAGAATTCAGCTCTTTTGCCTGTAAAAAAAAACATACAATACCCCCCCCAACGTTACAACCCACCACCCACATACCCCTAATCTAACCCAAACCCCCCTTAAATAAACCTAACACTAAGCCCCTGAAGATCTTCCTACCTTGTCTTCACCATGCCAGGTATCACCGATCGCTCCAGGCTCCAAAGTCTTCATCCAAGCCCAAGCGGGGGCTGGAGATCCATCATCCGGCTGAAGTGGTCCATCATCGGGCTAAAGTCTTCATCCAAGCCCAAGCGGGGGCTGGAGATCCATCATCCGGCTGAATTCTTCTATCAAGCTGCGGCTGAAGAGGTCCAGAAGAGGCTCCAAAGTCTTCATCCTATCCGGGCAGAAGAGTAGATCCGGACCGGCAACCATCTTCTTCCAAGCAGTGACAAGCGGCTCCATCTTGAAGACCTCCGGCGCGGATCCATCCTCTTCTTCCGACGTCCTAAGTCCGAATGAAGCTTCCTTTAAATGACGTCATCCAAGATGGAGTCCCTCGAATTCTATCAGCCAATCGGAATTAAGGTAGGAAAAATCTGATTGGCTGATGGAATCAGCCAATCAGATTCAAGTTCAATCCGATTGGCTGATCCAATCAGCCAATCAGATTGAGCTCGCATTCTATTGGCTGATCGGAACAGCCAATAGAATGCGAGCTCAATCTGATTGGCTGATTCAGTTGTATGTTTTTTTTTACAGGCAAAAGAGCTGAATTCTTTGGGGTATGTCCCGCAAAAGGCCCTTTTAAGGGCTGGTAAGGTAAAAGAGCTTTTCTATTTTAATTTTAGAATAGGGTAGGGCATTTTTTTATTTTGGGGGGCTTTGTTATTTTATTAGGGGGCTTAGAGTAGGTGTAATTAGCTTAAAATTGTTGTAATATTTTTATTATGTTTGTAATTAATTTTTTTATTTTTTGTAACTTAGCTTTTTTTATTTTTTGTACTTTAGTTAGCTTATTTAATTGTACTTATTTGTAGGTATTTTATTTAATTTATTTATTGATAGTGTAGTGTTAGGTTTAATTGTAGGTATTTTATTTCATTAATTTATTGCTAGTGTAGTGTTAGGTTTAATTGTAACTTAGGTTAGGATTTATTTTACAGGTAATTTTGTAATTATTTTAACTAGATAACTATTAAATAGTTAATAACTATTTAATAGCTATTGTACCTGGTTAAAATAAATACAAAGTTGCCTGTAAAATAAATATAAATCCTAAAATAGCTACAATGTAATTATAATTTATATTGTAGCTATATTAGGGTTTATTTTACAGGTAAGTATTTAGCTTTAAATAGGAATAATTTATTTAATAAGAGTTAATTTATTTTGTTAGATTTAAATTATATTTAACTTAGGGGGGTGTTAGGGTTAGGGTTAGACTTAGCTTTAGGGGTTAATACATTTATTATAGTAGCGGTGAGGTCCGGTCGGCAGATTAGGGGTTAATAATTGAAGTTAGGTGTCGGCGATGTTAGGGAGGGCAGATTAGGGGTTAATACTATTTCTTATGGCGGGAGTGAGGCGGATTAGGGGTTATTAACTTTATTATAGTAGCGGTGAGGTGCGGTCGGCAGATTAGGGGTTAATTATTGTAGGTAGCTGGCGGCGACATTGGGGGGGGCAGATTAGGGGTTAATAAATATAATATAGGGGTCAGCGGTGTTAGGGGCAGCAGATTAGGGGTACATAAGTATAACGTAGGTGGCGGCGGTGTGCGGTCGGCAGATTAGGGGTTAATAATTGTAGGTAGGTGGTGGCGACGTTGGGGGCGGCAGATTAGGGGTTAATAAATATAATATAGGGGTCAGCTGTGTTAGGGACAGCAGATTAGGGGTACATCAGTATAACGTAGGTGGCGGCGGTGTGCGGTCGGCAGATTAGGGGTTAAAAAAAATATTATAGTGGCGGCGATGTGGGGGGACCTCGGTTTAGGGGTACATAGGTAGTTTATGGGTGTTAGTGTACTGTAGAGCACAGTAGTTAAGAGCTTTATGAACCGGCGTTAGCCCAAAAAGCTCTTAACTCCTGTTTTTTTTCTGCGGCTGGAGTCTTGTCGTTAGATTTCTTTTTTTTTTTTTTTAAATCTTTTTATTTAATTGGAGGAGAAGTTATGAACAGAAAACAAGAAATACATAACATATCCAGAACATAAGATATCAAACATTTGATTCTAATGAACTCCAACATAACATACTAACTGTATGAAGAGAGAAAAAAATGTATCAGAGTTACTTGGATTCTGCGTATCGCTTCAAATATAACAAGTCATCTCTAACAGAACATCTTATCTTCTTCCTCCAATATCTTTTCTCTAATCTATTATTTAATTTGTAGGGACACTCAGTTACCATCTGCAAATCCTGACCTGCTTTCATCTGTCCCTTAGCCTAAATCGTGAGTCCGCCTGCTTTATTCCTATCTTAATCCAGTCTTGAATTTAAATAAGTGCAGCCCTGCACCTACCTGATATATTTTCTATTACGCTCAGGCTTTCTCACACAAAACTCAATAAATTAAAACCATAAATGTTTCTACCCGGGGGGAGGGGGGGGGGAGGGAGAGGGAAAAAAGCAGAGAAAAAAAAAAAAAAATATGCCGCTTAATCTCCAGCTTACTTTTGCTTTTGTTAATTTTTCACATTAACGGCTGTATGCCCAATTTGAAGGTAATGAACCGTCTAAGATTAATTCCATGAAGGGTATGCAGTCCTGGAAAGGCGAAAGCATGTAGTATTGAACAGGTGTGGGTTCACTATGAATATACTTTTTCCATTTCTTAAAAAATATAGTAACCTGTTTAACTGCATCTTTATCCAGTCCTATTATCTCTAGCATAATCTGACTTCTCATGGAATTTGTGAATTCAATGATGGTAGGAGAATTTCTATGCTTCCACCTTTTGCATAAATGATTCCTTGCAATCAAAATCGCCAGATTTATGAATGATCTTTCCCCAATCCTTTGAATTGGATACAAGAAGAATATGTGTTCTGCCTTTAACTCTATCCTGTCTCCTGTTTTCCTGTTTATCCAGTATTGGATTTTACTCCAGAATTGCGCAATTTTTGGGCAAGTCCAAAAGTAATGCAGCAGATCCGCATTTACTTTATGACATTTAGGGCATGTGGCCTGTGATTGAGACCACTTGGCAATTCTGGCTGGGGTTAGATAATAATTGTTTATTACCTTATACTGTGATTCTCTTAGATTGATTCTATCAGTTGCCTCCCTTGTTCTCTCAATGCTATCTGTTATGTCCTTATCTTGCAACTCGGGAAAATGTAATGCATATTTCTGTTTACAGTGATTAATATGCAATGCTCCTTCTTTACTCATAATATATTGATACCAAATTGAGATTGATCTGATACCTGCTTTATATAAAGTTATCCCTGCCTCGATATTTAATTGTGCCCAATGCTTACTAAACCTACTATCATAATCATTTATAAAATGACGGGCCTGTAGATATGCATAGAAATGCTTGGATGGCAGGTTATATTCGCGGGTCAGATTTTCAAAAGATCTGATATCCCCCGTGTGAGGTTCTTTTAATTGTGATACATAGATCAGCCCTTTCTTTTCCCAAGTATGGAATACACTATTACAATACCCTGGTGGGAAAGCAGGATTACCAGTAATCGGTAATGACCTAGAAGTCTGAAATTCTATCCCTAGTATTGAGCAATATTTCTGCCATGCGATCACTACATTGGCAATTGTGATTAACCTGCTTATATTACTAGGTAATTGTTTATACGGATAGTGTAACACAGCCTGCAGGTTAAATGGTTTGATTAATTCATTTTCGTGTTCGTAGTAAGTTACATAATCTGATTTGCTGAGCCAATCTGCCCCAAATTTAACCAAGGATACTATATTATAGTATTTTATGTTTGGGCACGAAAAGCCTCCAAATCGTTTTTCCTGCGTCAATTTATTGTACGCAATACGTGAAGTCTTTTTCCCCCAGATAAAAAAAGCGCAAGCTTTGTTATAGCTATCAATATCTCTCTTGTGTAATAAAAGGGGTAGATTTTGAAGCAAAAATAAAAATCTTGGGAAAATAATGGTTTTGATGACATTTATGCGGGCTGAAATAGATAAATAATATAAGTTCCATTTTGCTAGATCATGCTGTAGTTTCTGGAATAAATCTTTAAAGTTTAGCTGGTACCAGTCTGCTGGGTTCTTAGAAATCTTGATACCTAGATAGTTGATAACCTGTACTTCTCTGAATATCCCAGAATAACTATTTCTATTTTTTGTGATCCAAAGAATTTCTGATTTGTTAATGTTTATTTTATATCCAGAGAAAGAACTGAATGTGTTTAATATCTTCACAAAACTTGGTATAGACTGCCTCGTATTTTGTAAAAATATTAACAGATCATCTGCGTAAAGTGCCACAGAAACCTTCTGATTCCCCACAGAAATTGGTGGAAGAGACTTTCTTAGATATATGGCTAAAGGTTCCAGTGCGATATCAAAGAGTAATGGTGAAAGCGGGCACCCCTGGCGTGTTCCTTTGCCCAGAGTAATATTTTGTGATAGCTCACCGTTGACCAAAAGTTGAGACCTGGGCTTATTGTATACTAACCCGATCAAGTCGACCAGTGCGCCGGAAAATCCAAACCTTTTCAATGAGTTTATTAGATGGTCCCAGATGATTGAGTCAAAAGCCTTCTCGGCATCTACAGTGAGTAATGCTATATCTTCCCCCTGATTTTTCTTTCCGGCGTCCTGGTCAACCCGATGGAGATAGTCCATGGTAGTAAGGACTCTACGCATGTTTCTGACTGCGTTTCTGCCTGGGATGAAGCCTGCCTGATCAGGATGGATAATTTCTGTAATGGATTCCTTCATTCTTTCCGCAATAAGAGACATTAAAATCTTATAATCTTGATTAAGAAGTGAAATTGGCCGATATGACGCTACATTGGTTGGGTCCTTCGCTTTCTTATAAATTAGAGAGACTACTGAATCAGAAAAGTATAATGAATTCATATCTTTCTGGAGATAATATTGGTTAAATAATTTGGTTAAGGTACCCGCTATCTCTGCCTTCATGATTTTATAAAACTCTGCCGGTAGGCCATCTGGCCCGGGCGCTTTGCCAAATTTAGATTTTTTTATGATATTTGATATTTCGGTTTCGGTGATGGGGGCATTCATTTTCTGTAATGCTGCCTGCGATATCTGGGGAATGTCCAACCCCAGCCAGAATTGCTCTTTTTGCCTTTCGTCCACCTCTTCCCTTGCATAGAGATTACTATAATATTCAAAAAATGCCCTGCAAATTTCATCTTTATTACTCAAGAGTTTCCCTTCAGACCGAATTGAAAGGATTTGATTTGATTTTTTTCTAAATTTGACCAACCTGGCCAGATGTTTGGCCGATATACCTTGACTGCCCTGAAATGTGGACCTATTTTTCATCTCTTCGTATGCCCCGATTTTATTCAAGAAACATTCCCTTTCCAATCTAGCTGCTTTGTATATATCCCAATTTTCCTTATTGGGATTTCTGAGATATTTCACATATTTATTTCTAAGTTGGTTTGCTAGCTGCGTTTCTCTCAGTTTATTTTTCTTGTTCCTTTTAATCATGTAGGCTTTTACTTCCCCCCTGATAACCACCTTGCCTGCTTCCCAGAATACCTCGGTCTTGTTTATGTAATCTATATTCTGTGTGGAGTATTCTCTCCATTTTTGCTGTAACCAGTTTGCAAATGGTACACTTTTATACGTGTATTGAGGAAAACGGAAAGAGTTTGCAATTTTTTGGGGGGGAGTACTCCACACAATCCTTATATCAATATTTGCGTGATCGGATAATATTATCTCCGAAATCTGAGACTCGATCTGATTTCTCATAATGTGTTCGTCTACTAGGAACATATCAATTCGGGAAAATTTTTTATGCGCGCCTGACTCGCAAGTAAATTCCCGAGTGTCTGGGTGCTGGATTCGCCATGCGTCGTGTAATTTCAATACACGAGAAAAACTCTGCAGCCGCTTCGCTTCCCTATTATTAGCCACTCTGCGCCGATTTTTATACCGATCTAGGTCAGGACACATTGTGCAGTTAAAGTCTCCTGCTACAATCAGGTTCTGCCCGATATATGAAGATATAACCTTAATCATCTTTTCCCAGAACTTAGGGTCCCAGTTATTCGGGGCATATAAGTTACATAACGTCCAAATTTTCTTATCTATTTTCAGTTGTATTATTATGTATCTCCCACCTGGGTCTAATTCCTGCTTGACTATACTATATGATAGGTCCCTACCAAGCAAAATTGCTACCCCTTTTTTACGTTTTTCACAAGGTGTGGCAATTATTTCCGCTATCCAATTTG
This sequence comes from Bombina bombina, assembly GCF_027579735.1. Classification (NCBI taxonomy): domain Eukaryota; kingdom Metazoa; phylum Chordata; class Amphibia; order Anura; family Bombinatoridae; genus Bombina; species Bombina bombina. Next base: position 814,705,623 of record NC_069504.1, read on the forward strand.
TTTTCAATTTACTTATCTCAGCCTCTTTAAGATGTAGTTCTTGTAGTAATATAATGTCTGGATGGTGTTTTCTAACTTGCTTGAGGACATTTTTACGCTTAATGGGAGATGTTATTCCCCCCACATTCCACGAAATTAAAGTGAATTATTCATTTATTCAAAATCTGTACCTATTGAGATTAAAAACAAATTACACAGCAAACAGAGAGAAAAAAAAAAAAAAAAAAAATACAAACAGCACGCAGGTATCCCTCTCCCCCCTTTCCCTTTATTACTAACCAGCCCACCATTCTAATCTCCAAAGCCTATGAATGCCTTTGTCTTTGAGTGATGCTTAGACCTCTATATTGTTGTCTCTACAGAATTCCTTTGCCTCTTCAATAGTGTTTAGTGTGGTGACACCGTTCATGCCCAGTACCGTAATTTTCGCAGGGTATTTCATGGTTACCTTCAACCCTGCCCTGATTAATCCTGAGCAGAAAGGTGCCATCCCACGCCTCTTTGAGGAGGTCTCCATTGAATAATCCTGGAATAAAAGGATCTGCTTGGTGTCTATAGTAAGAGTCTGGGCCTGCCTGTATTTCTGCATGATTTTAACTTTGTCTTGAAAGTTTAGGTACTTTATCATCACCATTCTTGGTCGCATACTACCTTCTTTTGACTGTCTCACCATGCCGACCCTATGTGCTCTCTCCACCTGGAAACCCCCCTCCGCTCCTTGTAGACCTAGCAGTTTTGGTAATGTCTGTGTACTAAATAATAAAAGGTCTTCAAAGTCTCTTGATTCTGGGAGACCAATCACACGCACATTGTTCCGCCTGGACCTATCTTCAAGATCCTCAATTTTAACTTTTAATAACTTAATCTCATCTGAATGTGTGTCCAGCACGGTTTCCTGTCTATAATGCGTGTCTTCTATATTCGAAATTCTAGCTTCTACCTCCGTTAATCTGTTTGAAAATTGTTTTATTTCATTTGATAGCTCTGAAATCTCCCCTTTTATTATTTCATATTGTGGCAGGATTAATTCTGCAAGCTGGTTTGTAGTGAGTTGTTTTTCCTGGTTCAGATCTGGACTTCTAACTGATAATTCTTGTAAATTCTCCTGCGAGGATTTTTGTTTTTTATCCTTCCTTATAGGCATGGCTGGAGATTTACTTTTAGAATTTGTAATATATTTCTCCATTTATTACGCAACTCCAAACTAATATCTGATTAGTCCCTGTTTGGTCTCAGCTGTAAACTCTCTCTACCCTGCAATTGATCCTATATGTTCCACTTTATCTGAACAGACTGTTCTGTAGTAAGTTACTCTTAAACAGTAAGAAAAAATACAGATTTAGTTACATATATAGCCTGTTACATGTTGCAGCACAAAGTACCGCTTAAATGTGCCATATAACATTTACAAGAAAAGATAACACAGTGCAGACCCCCTTTTGCAAATTAACAGAGTTACCTAAAAAACAGGAAATTTAGGTGGTGTAAACTGAGATTGTCTACTGATTTCTAGAATTTAAACAATAAGCAGCCCACTATTTTAGTTATAACTTATGAGGATAACTCCTGCTATGCGGGCTTAGTCACTCAGGTGCACACCCTTTTCAAAAATGCTTCTGCCCAGCTTAAATTAAGTTCTACTCCTTTGACAACTCATACAGCCTCCTATGACCTTTTTTTTCATATGAGCAACTATAAGGGCCTGCAGCCTCAGGCAGGATCTGAAACACACAATTCAGAGCTGATAAGAATTACTTTAACCATTATCCTCTTTTCTGTATGCACCATGCAAGCTACAGCTTTTTTTTTCTTTTTCTTCTCCTTTTTTTTCCCCTTTTTTTTTTTTTTTTTAGAGAATGTAGCCTATATTGCTCTTAAATATCAGATACAATGTGCAAATTTGACCACTACAGCAGAAACCTGTCCTATCTAATAGGATTTTTTTGTGCCTTATAATATACATTCAACTGTCTATTACATCATGATTTTTACCACTGCACCGTTGAAACTTTCAAGATTTTTTGCTAGTAAGTGAGCAATCAGCTAAATATTTCAAATTTTTCTGCTAGGTACAGACATAGAAAAAAGAAATTATAACAGCCCTCTGCCTCCCGTGGTGTCCCCTTTGCTTGATACAGTTCTGAGAGTACTCAGGGCCCTTATAATGCCAGACACAATTATGGATAACAGCCTCTTCAAGGTTGTCTATAGTCAATACCCCTTTAATATTTTTTCCTTAGGTTGTGGGCAGAAAAGCAGGGGACAGATAAGGCAGTATCCCTCCTCCTGCAGCAAAATAAGTGTCTCCCTCCGAAAAGTTATGGCCACTCTCAGTCCTATGTGCACAAGAGAAAAGAAGGAAAGTCCAATTCCCCAACTGCGCTCCCACTCAAAAATATGCAAAAACAAACAGAAAGAGGAAAAGTCTGCTTCCCCGCTATGCTCCTTCTGCCATAGCTTATTGGTGAAACACACAGCCAGCTCCGTTCTATCACCAACAGTACCGCCTGTATCACTCAGCTTGTAATAAAACTTTAAGCTGCCCCCAAGGAAAAGGTAACCATTATACTTACCCCCCCTCGTCTTCACGGCTCATTCGTGGCTGATCTCCGGTGGCCACTTCTCTCTGAACGCTCTCCTCCAGCTACTAGCGTTCTTAGCCCACCTTCCGAGCTTCCTGTGGCCTTCACACCAGCCAGCTCTTGGTGTCGCGCCCTGACGTCAGAACTACTCGCCGACTTACAGAGGGGGGGGGCACCGATCTTCCGGCAGCAGTGTCTCCAGGTTCACCGGCCGCTCCCGGCTTCCAGCTTGCAGGTATGTGGACGTTTTGCCTGGGCTCTACCTCCTTCTTCCTTGACACCCGCTCCTTCTCACTCAGTCAGGGAATTTGAGCTGCCTTCACTGAATTTAGGATAACTTGGATGTTTCCCCTG